>NW_026712237.1:0-492500 GCF_030504385.1 Musca domestica | reverse complement strand
ATAACACAAAAAATAATTACAGAAAATAATCCAGCCGATTATGAAAGTAGAGCTAACAAGTAAAAAAGCTGTAAGTTCGGCCGGGCCGAACTTTCAATACCCTCCACTATTAGGAACGTATTTGGCAATTCTCAAAAACAATTAAATCCGTTCAAATTTCTGTTAAAATCTTAAAAATAACGAATGTAGCTGTCATATTAGGGTCTATACGACGAAATGGACCCACATAGGTAACATTTGTCATAAGCCACTACAATATTCAAATGCGAAACCTAAAAAAGATCGGTAATAATGTAGATAAAATCATAAAAATAGCGAATATCGGGAGGTACCGTTATATGGGAGCTATACGAAGACGGGGACCTGCACAAAACATTTTCTGTCTTAGGCTGTAGTATCCATTACGAACTTCAAATGCCCAATTTGAAACAATTCCGGTGAAAAATTTCGCTTAAATCATTAAAAAACCTAATATCGGGAGGTACCGTTATATGAGGGCTCTACGAAGAGGTGGACCGGCACAGACAATTTTCTGTCTTAGGCTGTAGTATCCATTACGAACTTCAAATACCAAATTTGAAACAATTCCGGTGAATAATGTCGCTAAAATCATCCAAATACCAAACATCGGGAGGTACCGTTATATGGGGGCTATACCTATACGTGAACCTACATGGCCATTTTCAATACCAAAAGTCCTGCAGACATAACATACATTTGAGTAAAATTTTATCAATCTATTTGAATTTGTTCGGACTGATTTCCACAGACGGACAGACGGACGGACATCGCTAAATCGACATAGAATTTTATGCTGGTCAAGAATATATATACTTTGTGGGGTCTAAAATGTGTATTTCGAGGTGTTACAAACGGAATGACAAACTTAACCCTCTATACTATGGTGGATGGTATTAAAATAGGAGACACTTGTATCGGCGTTGTGCAAGTTTACATCGCAAAGCAACGTAAATAAAGGGTGCCTCCTCGTTTTGAAAATTTTGAATAAGATTCTTTGGAATCAGCGTATTTTTGGTAATATTACAAATAACAATACGAGGACTATTTTGATTTTTACCCTCAAGCGAGGATCATTTAAACGGTCGTACGGAAGTCAAAATATCATACAAATATATTTATTATAAAATTTTATCATACGTCCTAAAAGACATAAAAAATTGTTCTTTTAGGACCGAAAACGTTTACAATAATTCAACATTTCAGTCTCTAGCTTAAACGTATTAAATAAATTCAACTTGAGCTAAATTGAAGTCAATTTTTCACCCTGTTTTGACTTCAACGACTTTTCCTTTTCATGATACTATTGCTGCAAAAATTTTGTTTTGGCCAGTGAACCATGTCATAACATTTATGATCACAAAAATGTGGTTACAAAACACAGAGGCTGCACGCATTTACCCACACACACATACACACACACACATACATACATGCCTCGCCGACATCGCTCTTTGAACACCAATCATATCAACAAATGGCCCAGTGGCAGCAGCAGCAAGTGCAATGGTCACAGGATATGAACATGAATTGTACTTACCAGGCTGATGTTGCAACCAGCCAGCAAGCAAGTAGCATGTTCATCATTTACACTTGCAATTGGAAGCGAACTGCTGCTGCTGGTGGCTAGCAGTGGGGTGCCACTACTGCAAGTTAGTGGCATAATAAGAAGCCTAATAATTACCATTATGAAAGCACCATGGAAGCGCGGTATCGGCAATAGAAATAGGCGTCAAAAGGAAAACACTAACATATCGTGTCGAACATCCATCAAAGGGTTTTTAACCGGCCTATTTCCTTGATACGCCCACTTGGCCCCGGCATGCTCGCACACATGGTCATGGGACGTGGGCAGCATGCAATAGCATGGTGTAATACAATTGGATTACAAAGGACTCTTTGATTATTTCGCCATACCCTCAAATGGGGGAGGGATGGGGAGGAGGAACGTGTCGATTTTGGTTGCATGTACGTGTGTTTCTGTACAAGAATGTGAGCAATGAAAATAATGAGGTCACACGGGACTTCCAGAGGCCTAGTTCTTCAACATCATTCAACGGTATGGGCTGGAATTTAATTACGCCTATTCATTGGCAGAGCAAAAAAATGTGTGTGGGGGAGAGGAGGAAAAAGAAACATGGCTAGATATGTAGCTTTCCAAAATTTTAAGGGGGAGGGGGAAATATATAAAAGAGAATTAATGCTTTTATAAAATGAAAATGTAAACCTAATGAGGCAATCCCTTAAGGCAGCAAAGTACGAAATATTTGAAAAACATTAAAAAAACGTCCTTGAAGCATGTATTGACCTAAGGATAACAGAAAACTTTTTAAAATTTTTATATAATTATATATTTTTTTAATTATTAATATCATTACCACCCGCAATACTCCCCTGGCCGTTTTTCTGGTGTGTTGTCCCAACATTTATGGCTTGTAATCAAATGCCAGGAATTATGGTGCAGGATGTGTATGGGCATTTTCCACTTTTTGACATCAAAGTTTATTTTTGGGTAAATGACCAACAAACAAAATCCTCAACATGAGTATGTTTGTGTGTGTATTTTGTTACTTATGCAAAATATATATGTGTACTTATATATACATTTCCGCCCTTTAACTCCGTTGACACGCTGACCATGCTGGATGGGTTACCACGGTCCGTATAACGGCGTGAAATTGTTTTTTTTTTCGATAACAAAAAAATATTATGTCATGTTGTTGGGGTAGCATTGACGAGGGCTATAAAATTAACAATGAGGTGAGTACAGGGTGAGACAAAAAAAAACTGCAACCAACTTTAGACTTCTGTCATTTCTAAGCCACTCGTCCGACAGCTGTTAAAATTATTCTAGTGACAGCTCATTATATTGCTTACAAGCGTTCAAAAGCATTTTGGTGAGAATTTTCCGGAAAAATGTTATTCCTGATTTAATTCAAGCGTGGTTTCTTTATATGTGGCTGGAAAACAATAAGTGACTATCGTTGGAGCACTCCAGCATTTAAATGTGAATACATCTTTTGTGTCTCGTACCATCGCCCGTTACCGTGATACTGGTAGCGTAGCCCGACGTCAAGGAAGTGGACGGAAGAAAACAGCAACATCAGAAGAAATGGTTCGAAAAGTAGAGAAGCGACTTGATCGAAACCAGCATCGCAGTGGCCGAAATATGGCTCGTGAGCTTAACATATCGCAATATTCAATTCGGCAAATGTTGAAAAATGTGCCATTGAAATTCCAAAAAGTGCAAGAACTAACACCGCAACAGAAAGAAAATAGACTCAAAAGAGAGCTAAAGAGTTGCTTCGCTTGGCCGAAAGTGGTGAACTGCCGAATTTGGTTTCCTTTGATGAGAAAACATTCGTTGTCTAGCAGTTTCTAAACAAACAAAATAATCGTGTTTACTTGCCAAAGAGGTCAGCTGAAAATGTGCACCCTCGGTTGACCACCAGAACTCAAGCGCCGGCCATGGTGGTGATGGTGTGGGCCGCCATAACAGCCGATGGTTGCTCTCCGCTCGTATTATTTTGGGAGCAGACCTTGGACATTCCAACAGGGCTCAGCACCATCGCACGCGCCACCACCGAAGAATGTTTACAAATGAGGCTTCATTCCCAGCGCACAATGGCCACCAAAATCTCCGGATACCAATCCGTTGGACTATTGTACCTGGAGTATTTTGGAAAGCAAGGTTGTCAAGGCAAGCGCTTCGCCGGGAATGGGCCGAAATACTTCATTGGCCGTTTGATGGCCATAATTCGCGCCAAATGTGACCGATTCGAACAAATCTAAACTTATTCTAAAATTTGATGCTATTTCCGATATTTTTTGCTTTCATTCAATAAAATGTAAAAAAGTAAAATTTTTGGCGTTTGACTTTGTTGCAGTTTTTTTTTGTCTCATCGTGTATATGCCTTTCTTCTTGTCACAACCTCCTGGGGAACGGCATGACTTTATTTCCATCATACCATATAATCCAGGCATAACTAATCTCAAAATAAATGCATTAAACACGAACTGCATATATTGAAACTTACACATACATGCATGACGATATTGTTGTTGATGTTATCAATTCAGTGCATTTTACTAAGGTTGTATTTACGACCGGACTACCAGACCATGGGCGGCAACGATTGTAACAGTTGTCCATTATCAAACATTCAATCGTGATACCTAAGTGCCTTCTGTTGCTGGTGTTTTTGTTGTTATTTTTTTAACTCCCAATTTTTGGGTCAAAGGCCTAATCGTTTGTTTATTTATGGAGCAAAAAGAAAAAAAGTAATAATAATAACTGCATGTATTGTTAAGCGTTTGTTGTGTGCAACAAAAATTGAACATACCGGAAAATATTAAAAAAGGACATGGGAAAATCCAAAAAGAAGAGGAATAGGCAAACAAGATTTTGAAAATTTATGCATAAAAATGTCATTGATATAATATTGAAGTAAAGTCTAATTTTTAGAATATTATTACAATTATAAGACAGCTTTAGATATGATGAGGATATATTTGAAGACATGTAATTTTGAAAATAAATAAGAAAGGACAAAAAAATTAATATATTTTCTTAAAACAAATTCCGTATTGAACTTATAGCTTCGTTAAATTCCGAATTTATGGTTCACGTCTCAGCAAATTTAATCCGAAAATTAAATCTGTGCAGGCCCACGTCTTTGTATAGCCACCATATAACTGTACTTCCCGATATTCGGTACCTTGTTGATTTTAGCGACATTATTCACCGGAATTGTTTAAAATTTAGTATTTGAGGTTCGCAATGAATACTACAGCGTAAGACAGAAAATTGTCTGTGCAGGTCTACGTCTTCGTATAGCTCCCATATAACGGTACTTCCCGATATTCGATATTTTGATGACTTTAGCTACATTATTCACTAAGTTTTTTTCTAAGTTTCGCATTTGAATATTGTAATGGCTTATGACAAATGTTACCTATACAGGTCCATGTCGTCGTATAGACCCTAATATAACAGCTACATTCGGTATTTTTAAGATTTTAACATAATTTTTAACGGATTTTATTGTTTTCGAGAATTTTCTAAAATTCGTTCCAAATGGTGGAGGGTATTCAAAGTTCGGCCCGGGCGAACTTACAGCTTTTCTACTTGTTTTCTTTCCACATTAATTGATTGAGTGGACGACGAACATCTCACACCAACTTTCTTTCCCTGTTTTGCGATAACAACACATGTGCTTTTCTTAGTTAGTGGGGAAATTGATACTGATTTCCTTTTTTGTCTCCCCCGTTTTTTCCTCACTTTTGTATTCGTAAAATGGATTCTGGCATCTAACTTCGCTGATTGAGCGGGGGAGTGGTGTGATAATAATCACTTTAAATTAATATAATTTTCAGCTTATACAAAAGTTACTTGCGAAAACAGCTTTCAACGAAATGCTTGCAGCAACCTCCCACCAGGGAAAATGGAAACTTTTAACAGATCAAACATAAAGGGGAAGCAGATTGTGAAGCGGAGCATAAAAAAAGGAAAGGACGGTGGGAACAGTTCTCTAACTTATTCTAAAAAAACGAAAGAACGAATGAATGACTGAACAATTAACACTGAAAAATGAAAATTAAACACTGCCAAAGAACAAATGCCAGGGTTGCAGTTTTTTGATGGCTGAAGAAGAGATGAAGCGACCTACAGTGTCATGGAACCGAAAAAAAGTTTTTTTTTTTAATTTTTATTGAGAAGACCTACTGTGATCCTTAGCAAAATCCTTCTTAGCAAAAAAGGTTCCTAAGGTTTTCTACAAAACGATTCAATGTGGTCATTTATGAGAAGTCCTAATATGGTATCCTACGGGAGGACCTCCAGCGGTCTTCCCTGCGAAGACAAAGGCCACCGTGGCCTTCTATGAAAATACCCCTTCCGAGGTATTTTATGAGAAGACCTACTATGTTCCACCACAGCTACTTACGACCACAGCGATATTCTGTAGTCTTCTATGAGAATGAGAATTTATACTTAGGCTCGTCAGGCCTACTAACAGACGTCTTCTATTGAAAAACTTCTGCTGATCAAATATTTGCGTACGTATGAAATTTCAAAATTTCGTAACATTCAAAATTTCGTAGCATTTGTAAGTACTAGTTTCCAAATCCGATATCCGTTGTAAAAGCACTGAATTTTAAAGACAATAACATTTTTACACATTTACACACTTTTTTGAGTTTTGTAGTACCCTTTTGCTACAAGTTTTCACTGTCCTCCCCTTCACAGCAGAGGTGACTCCCACGCCGTATTTCAGAAACCCAGCCTCCTACACTTTGCATTATGAATTATCGGTACGATTTTTAGTACTCAAAACCACATTTTTAGTAACTGAGGCAAATTTCAGAATATTGGCTTTAACAGTGCAAAATGAAGAAGTGCTCTCCAGAATTTTTAAATACGGATACGCGAAAAAAAATATTTCTTATATCAGGTTCTGCACCAATTTTCATCTATATCACAAATTTAAAATGCCTACCACTAAGAGTACTGAATATTGTCTCCAAAAGCATTTTCAGATTAATGTATTTTTTTCGTACACATTTTCATACACCGTGGGTTTTCGTGTCTTTTACGCCATAAGGGACCCTCAAGCCGAATTTCAATGTTGTTGACCTATTTCTTCGCATTTAGTACTTTTACTACATTTTTAGTATGACTTTTAAAATTGAATTTCTCGGAAAATATTAAATAGTTAAAAAGTTCAATTTTTCCGCTCGAATAGTAAAACACTAAGTAATTTTGTACCTTTGGTACGAACTGCCACAATTTTGTATAAATTCAAAAATTTAGTACATTTTAGTACGATTTTCTACAAAGTTGTTAAAAGTCATTCTTATGTTCTTTAGAAAAAAATCTTGTATTAGTACCACAAATTCAGTACAAATAGTACTTCTTGTTATAATTTTCAAGACCCCATCCTTATTTTACGTCTGCGCAATAATCCACATCCAAATGTCAATATTCCAGTCTTAGGAGCTTCTAGGTTTTTGATTTACAAAGCGAGTATTATCAAATCTACTTGGAATAATTCCACAACCCAGACTTGATATTGGACTGCGAAAGAATGAGAAAATTTGCCGCGAATTCGGAAAAAGTGAAACATTTTTTGAAAATAAAAAATGATGTATTTATACCCTCCACCATACAATGGATGGTATATTAGCTTTGTCATTCCGTTTGCAACTCCTCGAAATATTCTTGTCGGGCCCAACAAAGTATATATGAAGGTTGAGATGAAAAAACTGCACCCAACTTTAGACTGCTGTCATTTCTAAACCACTCGTCCGACAGCAGTTAAAATTATTCCAGTGACAGCTCATTATATTGTTTACAAGCGTACAAAAGCATTTTGGTGAGAGAAAGTAATTCGTGATGGAATTCAAGCGTGATAGTGTGATTGCTTCATATTTGGCTGGAAAACCACAAGTGGCTATCGTTAGAGCACTCCAGCATTTAAATGTGAATAAATCTTTTGTGTCTCGTACCATCGCCCGTTACCGTGATACTGATAGCGTAACGCGACGTCAGGGAAGGGGACGGAAGAAAACAGCAACATCAGCAGAAAGAGTTCGAAAAATAAAGAAGCGACTTGATCGAAACCCGCGTCGCAGTGGCCGAAAAATGGCTCGTCAGCTGCACATATCGAAATATTCCATTCGGCAATTATTGAAAAATGAGCTTGGGGTAAAGCCATTGAAATTCGAAAAAGTGCAAAAACTTACACCGCAACAGAAAGAAAATAGACTCAAAAGAGCTAAAGAGTTGCTTCGCTTGGCCGAAAGTTGTGAACTACCGATTTTGGTTTTCTCCGATAAGAAAACATTTGTTTCTAGTAGTTTGTTAAAAAACCAAATGATCGTGTTTACTTGCTAAAGAGGTCAGCTGAAAATGTGTACCTTCGGTTGGCCACCAAAACTCAAGCGCCGGCCACGGTGGTGATGGTGTAGGCCGCCATAACAGCCGATGGTTGCTCTCCGCTCGTATTAATTCGACGACCGTGGCATTAGAATAAATACCGAATATTATCGCGAAAATATTCTGGAGGGTGTATAAAAGCCTTGGTCACTCAAATATTTTGGCCGCAGACCCTGGACATTCCAACAGGACTCAGCACCATCGTACTCAGTACGCGCCACCCAAGAATGGTTACAAAATGAGGTTTCTCGCTTCATTTCCAGCGCACAATGGCCAGCAAAATCTCCGGATACCAATCCGTTTAACTATTGTGTCTGGAGTGTTTTGAAAAGCAAGGTTGGCACTAAAAATACCAAATTGTCTATCACCTCAAGCAAGCGCTTCGCCGGGAATGAACCATAATACCGCAGAGCAAGATTTGGGCAGCGTGTGACGGTTTCATTGCCCGTTTGAAGGCCATAATTCGTGCCAAAGGTGACCAATTCGAACGAATCTAAATTTATTCTAAAATTGGATGATATTTCCGACATTTTTTGCTTTTATTTATTCATTCATAAAATTTAAAGATAAAATTTAAAAATTATGGCGTTTGGCTTTGTTGCAGTTTTTTTATCTCACCCTGACTTTTGGGTTAGATTTAGACATTTTGGGACCTATTTTTATGAAAAATTAATTTGTGGAATATTTTGACTTGCTACGATCCAGATTAAGCGGTTTTTATAACAATATTTTTGAAATAAGACCAAATATGTCTTGGTGTCTCGCTTGAGGGTTAAAATTTATGACCAAAATAATCCTCGCATTGGTTATATGGTCGAAGACAGTATATATTTAAAATGTGAGAGTTATAAGGAATCTTAATCCTAAAATTTCAAAATATATTGATTAGGGAGGAACTCTCCCGATCTGTTTGGGTTAATTTGCGATTTTATGGATATGTTGCGATGTAAACTTTGAAAACACCTTTACACGTGCCGTTGGTAATCTACTGGATTTTTTCATGTAATTATTTATTGTGTTGCACAGTGTAATAATCTTCAAGCTAAATTTTATGATTCTAAATTTTATGATTTCCTGGGTATTTATGGAAGGTGTAAAATATTATAAATATAAATCTTCAAGTTGTTGACCTTTAACCACCCAACCCCCATTTTAGCTTTTATAGTCGCCATTGAATATTCATTCAAAGGAAGCCTACAGTACCCGCCATCTTAGCGAAAATTAGAGGAAAAAAAAAAAAAAACGTAAAGAAACTCCCAAGAAAGCTTAAACTGTAGCGGATGTTGCAAACGGAAAGCAAACAAGTGGTGGCGGTGGCGGCGACGAAAGCGGTTAGCTCAAGTAAACTAAACGCAACTCAAGTAATCATAGCTCGTTTAGTTGCAAAACACAAACGTTTATTCAGTGTGTTCATTTTGCTGCAGTTCCGTAGTTGCCATTGTGGTACCATTGTCAAGAAGTTCCTGCCGGTGATTGTGTAGCAGGCAGAGGGTAGAGGGGGAAGCACCAGAAATTGCAATGTGAGCAGACGAGTGTTGAAACAATGTTTTAATTACAATTTCAAGTACATGATAAAGACATTGCTGAGCTGTAGGGACTAGTTTTGTTGCTGCTCCTTGGTTTGTTTGCGCCTTGCCGGCAAGGAAGTGGATACTTGAAAAGGCATGTACTTTTCTCTCTGCCACTTGAACTTTGAACTTCAAATAGTTTTTTTTTTCTGTTGCCTTTTTCTAGTTTGTTTGTTTTGCCATTTGCTTTTGGCTGCTTGGCTGCTTGGCTGCTTGGCTGCTACTACCACACTTCAGCTGGAGGAGCTGCACATAATTGCTGCTTGTTGGGTGCCCTGCTCTGTGTCTCTCTCTGTGTGTGTGTGGGAGAGAGCATGATTGTGCATCTTGGGAAATTTTCCATTTGTGTTTTGTTTTTCCTAGTTGTTGTTCTGTTTTCCATATGTCAGATTGTTTATCTCAAGTCAAGTGATTGGGGAAAGGAAGATATATTTGTTGATGGCTGTGAGTGTGAAGAAAAGTAAACCCGGTTTTTTTCTTCTGTGAAATTTTATTGAAAAACTGTTTTTGGTTTGTTGGCTTGAATTTCCCCTCTATTAAAACAACAAAAAGCAAGCTCTGTAAATTGCAGAAGAAAGAGCAAATAAATCTCATCGAGAGACAATGCTGAGAAAAAATATTGAATAACAAATGTGCAAAAATATTTCACTTGAACTATTACTGGATTAATTTGTTTCAATTAAAAAAAAATACTGATGGCAAGAAATATGGGCCAGCAAGAAAGGGTAAAACAAAGTTACTAATGGAAAAGCATAAGTTTTTCTGAGAATTTCTTTATTTTATTGTTCTTGTTCTAATTTTTGTGTTTTGTGTGAGAATGTGTTGGAGAACTTGGTTTCTTTGGATTGGCTGCAATTTGTGCAACACGACTGTGTGAAAAATTGCATCTGGAAACATGGATTTCATGGAATTGGTAACCAAAGTAATGCTGGTGAGAAAAAAAAACAAGCATAGGAGAAAGGAGGTGGTGGAGGCATTATATTGAGTTTTAAATGTTTTATGAAGATGTTTTCCCAAATAGATTAGATAGAATAATTTTGTAAAGGCAGAGCCAAAAATTTTCAATCGATATTCCGACCACTTGTTCATGTATTCCTTTTTTGGAGGAGGTACCTAAAATTGGAGATACATATTTAAAATTTGCAGGAGATCTAATATTAAAACAAATATCGCAAAGTGTGAATTTGCGGAGAACTGAGGAATAATCTGCATTATATTAAAGTTGTGATTTTTTCACTGTCCGACATTAAATATAATTAAAGAAAAAATCCAGCAGATTGTGGAAGTAGGAATAAAAATACCGTCATTTTTAAGGCTTGCATAGCCGAACATCCTAAATAGAGGGGCCAAGGTCCCAGTTATATTTGTTCACATTTTTCGACATTTTCGAATTCAAGTGCCTTGTAATCCATTCATTTATGCTTGTCAGCAATATAATAGATAGCAATACAAGAAATATTTTTATCCAAAGGGAACAATTTGTATACCCTTAGCGATATGGGTAAGAAGGGTATATATAAATGTATACGGCCAAAGTGTGCCTCTTCGAAACCGTTTTAGACCCTAGGTCCAGTTGGACCAAATTCGTTTCAAGACAGTTGGAGTCGATCTAGCGATGTTCGTCCCCCTGTCTGGCTTGCTGGTGCACACGATAACCGTCGAAGGGAGTATCCGATATGGTCCACAATCGGTACATCGTAATATTATTATAAAATTTAGATCGAGTTCGAAGATGGGCAATATCGGCATACTCATTCTTGAAAATCCCTTACAAAAAGATGGGAATTTTCAAAAAAAAAAAAAAAAAAAAAATATATATATATATATATGTATATATATATATATATGTATATATATATATATAAGTATATATATATATATATATATATATATATATATATATATATATATATATATATATATATATATATATATATATATATATATATATATATATATATATATATATATGTATACCAACTGTGCTAATCGGTTCACTCCATCGAGTAAACCCCCCCCACAAAGTGTCAAATTTTTGAATATTTTTAACACCCATAAAATGTGAAGTAAAAGCTCATAAAACGCGAAATTAACATCCGACTCCATTTAGACTTGGCATATCTCAATATTTCCATCAACACATGATCTATTATAAAGATGGTAGTGATCGCACCTTTTCTTCAGGTATCTCGCCCACATAGGCTCAAAGTTTTGAAAAACTAAAACGGTTATGAAATCCGAAATACGCATCCAGTTCTCTTCATATTTCACACATCCCATTATTTCCATTGATACAAGATCTGCTGTGAAGTTGGGATATATCGGTCCACTCCTTCCGGTACCTCCTCCCCCCCCCAAAGGGTCAAAATTTTGAATATCCAAGGAGCTCTTATAAGTCGAAATTAATATCCGATTATATTCAGTCCTGGCACATCTTAATATTTCAATCAACACAAGATCTGTTATAAAGATGGTAGAGATCGAAAAATCTCTCCTGGTACTTGCCCCATAGGGTTCCTGATTTTGATCGGAAGGAGGAGGGACTCAGAGTTCTCCATTCATATCACATTCAATAGCTTCTCTTATATAGCTCTTCTCTCTCTTATAAATAGTAAAAAAATGTTAAGTCCTCAAAAGAATTTCATTGCTCTTTCATAGCTCGTCTATCTATTGTATCAGACATCAGTATAGACATTCAAAAAAATGTCTTTGGCTTATAAAACTTAACAATGCCCAACTTCTTGCCTTCCTTGGGGCAGGAATTGTCAGTTGTTATAAAATTATTTCCATTAAAATGTTCGCTGTCTGTTATTGTTGTGTGTGTGTTTTTTTTTGTAACAAAAGTTATAAGTTTAATGATGCGGAAAAGTTCATTGCAAACTTAACAAAATTTGCATGGCTGGCTGGCTGTGCGAAACAACTGACATCGAAAAAGATTCAAATATTTTGGCCACAAATCTATTTAAAATGTTTTAAATGGTGTTTTGACAATCCGCCCGTTGTGGTTAGAGACGGTGGTGATGACGGTGAAAATCAATTTGAATAAATCTAATGGAGCAAAGCAAAGTGGTTTAATTGCAAGCATTAGAGTTTTCAAAAGTTTTGCACTTAATTTTCGGAGGAGGAATTATTTCAAATGTGAGTGTTACAAAGTAAGAAGGTAGAGAAAGAGAGCAAATTTATTCCTGTAATGGATGTAAGAACCGTATCAATTTCTAATGAATTTTACTGGGAAAAAGTAAAGAATATTTGGCTTTTCGTTGAAAAAAGTTCTAATTCACACGTTGTCATTACGAACATGTTCGAAGGAGATAAAGTTTGAGTGTTTGTGAGAACATGTAAAGGGTAGAGATAAAGGTGTCATATTTACAAAATCACAAACTTTTAATGGTGTCATCTACATGTCGTCACACATTTTCTGTAGACACGTACGCTAATAAATTGCAAGGATGAATTTTTCACACACCCGCAAACAAACTTTCTCCAGCACAACCATATGTTATAATAAGGATGGGGGTAGACTTTTCAAAATGCTGTTCATACCGAGTTACTAAAACAATTTTGTTGTTTTTGTTGATTATTTTTATTTCTTAGCTAAAATTAATCTTAAAACCGACCAAAAGCCCGAAAAGCTCCAAATCTGAGATACTGAAAAAACTTGGGAATAATATGAGATGAATATTTTTTCATGACCTTACAGGCTAAAATTTCGGAAGAAGAGTGGTTAAAAATTTGCCACCAAAACGTTTCGAAAATAGTTTTTAGGGAGACATTTGTCCTGGACAAATGCGGAGATTTATTGGGAATACAGGGTGAGATAAAAAACTGCAACAAAGTCAAAAACCATAATTTTTACATATTTTTAATTTTATTGAATGAAAGCAAAAAATATCGCAAATATTATCAAATTTTAGAATAAGCTTAGACTTGTTAGAATTGGAATTATGGCCTTCAAACGGCCAATGAAGTCGTCACACGCCGCCCGAATGTTGCCTTGCGGTATTTTGTCCCATTCCCGGCGAAGCGCTTGCTTGAGGTGATCAACACTTTGGTATTTTTTAGTGCCAACCTTGCTTTCCAAAATACTCCAGACACAATAGTCCAACGGATTGGTATTCGGAGATTTTGGTGGCCGGTGTGCGCTGGAATGGAAGCAAGGAACCTCATTTTGTAACCATTCTTTGGTTGGGCGTGCTGAGTGCGATGGTGCTGAGTCCTGTTGGAATGTTCAAGGTCTACGGCCAAAATGTTTGCGTGCTCAAGGTTTTAATACTACCTCCAGAATATTTTCGCGATGCCACGGTCGATTTATACGAGCGGAGAGCGACCATCGGCTGTTATGGCGGCCCACACCATCACCATGGCCGGCGCTTGAGTTCTAGTGGTCAACCGAATGTGAATATTTTCAGCTGGCCTCTATGACAAATAAACACGATTATTTTTTCGTTTACAAACTGATGGACAACGAATGTTTTCTCATCGGAGAAAACCAAATTCGGCAATTCACCACTTTCGACCAAGCGAAGCAACTCTTTAGCTCTTTTGAGCCTATTTTCTTTCTCTTGCGGTTCAAGTTCTTGCACTTGTTGGAATATCAATGGCATTACCCTGAGCTCATTTTTCAATATTTGCCAAATGGAATATTGCGATATGTTCAGCTCACGAGCCATTTTTCAGCCACTGCGACACGGGTTACCATCAAGTCGCTTCTTTCCTTTTCGAACCATTTCTGATGATTTTGATGTTTTCTTCCGTCCACTTCCTTGACGTTCGGCTACGCTACCAGTATCACTGTAACGAGCGATGACACAAAATATTTGTTCATATTTTTATGCTGGAGTGCTCTAACGACAGCCACTTGTGGTTTTCCAGCCAAATATAAAGAAATCATGCCTGAATTCCATCACGAATAACTTTTTTCTGGAAAGTTCTCACCAAAATCCTTTTGTACACTTCTAAACATTATAATAATAATAATTTTAACAGCTGTCGGACAAGTGGCCTAGAAATGACAGCAGTCTGAAGTTGGATGCAGCAATCTGAAGTTGGTTGTTTCCTGCAATTTTGTATTTTAGTCCCTCAGATTTTAAGTTTTTAGAATATGTTCAACAATTTATTTTCCACCTGAGAATATTTTTTATTTGAAGTTTCATGGAATTTTTTTATATTTTGGACGAAAATTTTTATAAATAATAAATTATAGATATTTCCAAAAATATAACAAAGATATTCAAAGTCGTGAATTTCTTACGGGGACTCTCCAATCTAAAATCAGGCTTATTATGCGAACAAATATTATGCAAGGTATTACAAAAAAAAAAAAAAAAAAAAATCCATTGGCAACCCCACCATCAAATCATAACTGCCAATACTACCAGATTGCACCTTAATAAAGAGAAAGTAAATTTTCGTCAGAATCTACCTTACACACCTACATGCATCCATATATAATTTATGAAATTTTCAAATTACCGCTCATGCTGTAATTTCATATTTAAGTTCTCAACATATGCATATACAAACACTCAACCACACGCCCACATTTCACCTACAAAACAACTACTTGCCTGGCCTTTTGCAGCAGCCAGCCGCCCAAATGTTTTGAGGCTACCAAATAATGATATTTTTCTTTCTTCTCCATCTTCTTGGCAATTCATGCCAAAAGGATATTTAAATGAGCTTCGTGTATCACATGTAGTGTTGATAAGCTTAAGCATAAACAACAGTAATGTGAAAGGAGAACTGGAACTGGAGTCAGAGAGAGAGAGAGAGAGAGAGAGAGAGAGAGAGAGAGAGAGAGAGGCAGAGGGGAAATCTTTCAAGTGACGGCATTATTTATCATAAGCATGGCAGCAGTTAAGGGCCAGGCATATCTTATTTAAAACTTGAAATATAATAGGAGTTGTTAAGAAATTTGCTAAAAATTTTTGGATAAGACAAGAACAAAAATTAAAAAAGAGGACAACAACAATGCCAAACTTTGGCAAGCTCATTATTGTCATCATCACACGCTCATAAAGTTTTTGGCAGATAAGGTAAAGAAAGAATGTAAACAAGAAAAAAAAAAAAAAATACGGAGGCATATAACGTGGCAAGGGAAATTATGAGGAATTCTAATGAGCGATTTAGGGATCCATATGGCATGGAGGGCCATAAGGAAGATAAAATTACGGAATTTTGTTTTTGAAATTTAAAATAGCAGAATATAAAATAAAAAAATGTCAAAAAGACAAGTTTACAAATTTTTTGTTGGTGAGAGTAAGGAATAAATACTTCGTACCCAGAGCCGACATTATTTCTTATTTGGAAAGTTGAAAATAAGTAATTTTTGTTTGCTTGGACTTTCTGGAAACGGAGAAGATATTTTCTAATTATTCTTTGGCCGAATGTAGGTTGTTGTCATTACTTGAAGTGCAGAAAGTCCCTCATGTGACTGTCAATTTTTTTTTCGAAAATCCAAGTCTCAAAATCCTAAGTCCTTTCCCATAACCCTTTTATCTCTGAAAGTTATATCTTGCTTTTCATCTCTCTATTCCCCCTACCCCTCCCCAAATGTGTTGAAATTAACTTCCACAGTATATACTATATGTAAATAATGGCCACCACCAGCATATTACCAACTTTAAGTGGTGTGCACTTGATTACTGCCGGCTCCATTCAACTTTAGTCATATTTCCTTGTTGTTATGAAATATTAAATTTATTGCCAAGTTTTATTCTCATACTTTTAACTTTTTTTCCTGCAACACCACCAACAACCTCGAAAGTTAACAAAGTTGTGGTATGGCTATAATTACATTGTTTTATCTTTCATAGAGTTGAGGGGAGGATAAACTTTTTCTTCCATTTTCATATTTAAATATGTTTAAAGTAAAATGAGATTTAGTTATATCTATATATAAGAAGAGGACAGTGTGGACAAAAAAGCTTTTAGAGAATTTTGTAGACAGAAGATCTTTAGAAGTTTTTTTAGTGACCGGAAATCTGTAAAAGCTCTTCTATAGATAGTAAACAATTAAAAATTCTTTCAAATTAAAAGCCTTTAACAGCTATTTTTTAAACAGGAGACCTTAAAGAGCATCTATGTAGAAAGCAGTTGTTCAAAAGCTCTTCCTTAGAAGGTAGCTGTTTTAAAGAAATGCTATAGACATAAGCTCTGCTAAAGATAGCTGCTCATTGTGTTCTTTATAAACTTTGTCTTATGGACAAAATACATTAAAAAGCTATTCCATAGAGAGAAAACTCATAAAAAGGTCATATATAAACATAAGATCTATAAAAGCTTTTGTATGGATAGGAAACCAGTAAAAGCTCTTCAGCAAAGAAAAGACTAACATTTTTTTCTTTAAGAGGAGAATTTTAAGATTTTTTCTGTAGACAGCAGACGTTCAAAAGCTTTTCGGAAGACGGAAGCATTTTTGAAGCGCTCTTTTAAAAGATCTGCGGTTGACAGCTCAATTAAGGCTCTGCTATAGACAGAAAACCTTTCTAAGATGTGTCTAAAACTAAGAGGCATTAATAAACTCCTCCATAAACAGAAGACTAATAAAAGGTTAGCGATAAACTGTGGAGCTATGAAAGCACATCTATGGACATAAAACCATCAAAAGCTCTCTCACAAACAAAAGATTTTAAAACCTTTTTTTTAAACAGGAGACCTATAGGAGCTTTTCTATAGACAGCTGGCGTTCTTCTGGCGAGGGAAGCTCTTTTAAAGCACTGCTATAGACAGACACTTTTTAAAAGCTCTTCTACTGAAACAAAAGCATTAAAAAGTTCCTCCATGGACAGAAGACCTTCAAAAATATAATATATCCATCTAAAAGCTCTTTTACACATATAAAACCATCAAAAGCTTTTTTACAAACAGAAGACTTTAAAAGCTCTTTTCGCAACTTTTCTATGTACTGCTTACGTTGAAAAGCTATGCTAAAGACAGGAGCTCTTTTAAAATACTGATATAGTCCAAATACTGTTTAAAAGTTCTGCTACACACAGAAGGTCTAAACAGAGTAATACATAAACAGAAGACCTATAAAAACTCTTCTAAGATAGAATACCATTAAAGCTCTTTTATAATCTAAGAACCTTAAAAGCTTTTTTAAACAGAAATACTTTAAAGGTTTTACTATATATCTTGAATGTTCAAAAACTCTTCTTTTCCTTCAAAGCTCTGCTAGGAACCTCTTTAAAAGCTGTACCATATACAACGAACCTTTATAAGTTCTTCTAAAGACAGAAACCCTTGGCAAGCTTTTCTATAGATAGCTCTCATTGAAAGCTCTTTTATAGACATAAGACCTTTCAAAGCTCTGCTAAGAAATTCTTTTGAAGCTGTGCCATAGTCAGCAAACCTTAAAAAGCTCTTCTAAAGACGGAAGACCTTTGCAAAGATTTTCTACAGACAAAACGTTTGACATTTTATTTATTTTAAAAGCTCATCTATAAACCGAACCGACGGTCGGAAAGCCTTTAATGCACAGAACACCTTTTGAACGTTTCTAACACTCGCTTTATCGTCTCATAGAGGCAGAATACCCCTAAAAGCTCTTCTACAGCCAGAATGTCAAGAAAAGCTTTTCTGTAAAACAGAGGCCTTTAAAAATTCTCCTATGCACAGAATATCTTTTAAAGCTTGTCTATAGACAGAAGACCATTAAAAGCTCTTCTAGAGACAGATAGCCTTAAAAAGCTCGCCTGTACACATAAAGCCTTTAAAAGCCCTTCCATAGACGGAAGACCACGAAAAGAACTCCTGAAGATCTTCTGGCTAGAGAAGAGTGAATTTAGGTCTTCCGTCAAGAGAACAACTCTGGAAGGTTTTCTATTTGGAAAAGAACTTCTCCACGTCTTTTGTCCAGAACAGAGTGTAATCAGAAGGTCTCTTTGCTTAGAAAAGACTTCTAGGGTATTTTTTGTTGCTTGCTTAAAGAAAACCCTCTAAAGGACTTTTGTCTAAAGAAGATCTCTTATAGGGCTTTAGTCTAGAGTAGACCTCCGGAAACCCTATTGAAGGTAGTTTGTGTAGACAGGGCTTTCCAAAGGTATTTTGACTGTAAGATATCTCCTGAACGCTTTTTGCCGCTTTTTCTGTCTAAGGACACCTTTCAAATGGTCCGTCTATAGAAGACCTTCAAGAGTTCTTCTACCTATTGAAGAGTTTTGAAAGGTATTTTATTAAAAAAAAACACTTTAGAAGATCTATCTATTGATGAGTTTAAAAAGTTCCTCCATCTATTGGCTTAATTTGTAGAGCTTTTAAGAATTTTCTGTTTATAGAAGAGCTTTTTCCGATCATCTACTAGAGGGTACTCCATCTTTGGAAGAACTTTTAAAGACCTTCTATCTGTTATATCTACAGACAAGCGTCTAAAGGCCTTTTGCAAAACATAAAGATGGGTTTCGGTCCGAAGGAAGACTTAAACATGGTATTCGGCCCATAGAATAATTTTAGAAGAACTTCTGTCAAAAGAAAATTTTTTTTCGGATCTCCAGTCTGAAAAATAGCTTTCAAAGGTCTTCTGTCTATCGAAACGAGTATTAATATATTTTGCATATAGAAGACATCCAAGGTCTATACGGGTCTATTTAAGTCCTATTTTAGGTTTTGTACCCATGGGAAGCCTTGAGAAACTCTTTGCTCTTTCGAAGTATTGCAAAACGTTGAAGACGAAAGTTTGTTCTCAAAACTCATTCAGAATGTCTTCTGTCTATTGCAGACTTTTAGAAGATATTCTGTCTATGAAAGGCCTTCGAAAGCTCTTCCCTCTCTTTAAGCTCTCTGCATTTTCCATTGAAAATTCCTTAAATTTCCCATAGTTCATGTCACTGTATGTGTCACAATTTTCCGTTGACACTATCACCACCACCACCATAAACTGGCAAACATGCAGATGTTGATATCATAAATAAACCGACCTCCCCCTCCATAAACACCCCCTCCCACCCATACATTAAAGTAAATAATTACCTAGACTTTTGCAACGGTAAGTGAGCATACATAAGGAAGATACATGTGTTTGCACATATCTGTGCATGTGTGTCAGTGTGTTGTAGAACACTATCTTATGTTGTTCATCTGGAAACATTAACGTGTTGTGTTGTTGAAAACTATTTTAAATAATAAAAATCCTCTTTTGTAGATGTTGCCAAAAAGGAGAACAAGGCAAAACTGGCTGCATACAAAAGTGGCCTGCGAGTGGAGAGCGCAACATTAAAGTAGAGCCGCCAACACCGTTGCATATATTTAACACTGCCTTGTCTTCGAAACGAAGTCACTTTTCGGCATATGCTTGTTGTTGTAACGATAATAATAATAACAGTACTTCAACGCTTTATGAAGGAGTTAGTGTATGGTATGAACGCCAGCTCCTAGACGCTGGTAGTGGAACGTTATCATACATACTTTAATGTGCCCTAGGCAAAAAAGGAACTAAAATTTTCGTCATGTGAGAGGGTGTGCGTGGGTGTGTGAGTGAGTGTGCTTCCGTGGATCCTACATATATGCCGCTACGTTTGTTAAGTGCAATAAAGTTAATGATATGTGTGGAAGGAATGCTCCTTTTACTTGTCGGCACGAAATCGACAACGTCGAGTGTTGTTTGCTGCCTTTTGGCTCCTAGTAGGTTAGTAGTGTTGAACTCAACGTAACGTGTAGCACGAACTATAAAACATAGATTCAATATTACGACAACAACACACCCTCAACCCTTACGGGCACATACCGACACACACGCACACACACAGAGATCGTATGTTCTCCATATAATATGTACATTTAAATGAACCTTACACACTTATCGTTGTAATTAACATAAAAAATTACTTTTACTTCGTCGACGTTTTCCTTTTTTTCTGTACATCGAGTACTTTCATGTACATTTTGGAGAGAAATTTACATTATGGAATGTGGTCGTAAAATCTGATAGTCATGTAATAATGAATATTAAATTTAATCTCGAAACAATATTTATTTAATACACTGTGGCCACCGAGTGGCGAGTAGGGTAAGTAAGTCATATGTGGATATGAGGGAGATTTTCAAACAATTATGGATAATATGAAATGGATTCGGGAGTGGATTTTTATTTTTTATTGCATGCTATATGAAAGGGTGAGTTATTAAAGAAATCGATACTAAACAAATTGCTCAATGAGAATTGTATAGAGAACGGTTGTGGTTCTCAAAGTTATGATGGGAAATTGGGTAGATTTTGAATAAATCTGCACAAAATTGTTCACGAAGCATATTTTGGTGAACTACATGTGCACGAAAAGTACTAAATAGTACTTAATTTGGTACAATTTGAAGTTGGGGGCATAGATAGTGCTTGAAATCTGAAATTTGGCATTAGGGTTGTTGTTCATCTGTAGCCTTGACATATAGATGCCTTTTCGGAAATAGTTTTGGACAGAAAAAAGTAGATGCTTTTATCAATATCCTTCTCGGTATACTTTAAATATCCAAAAGAAATGGAGCGATCTTTACCATCTTCATAACAGATCCTGTGTTGGTGGAAATATTAAGCCAAGTTGAAACGGAAGGAATCCGATTTCGCGTTTTATGAGTTTCAGGGATATTCACGATTTTGACCCCTTGTTGGGGGAGGTACCAGAAGTATTGGACCGATATATTCCATCTTCACAGCAGATATTGTATTAGCAGAAATAATAGAATGTGTGAAATATAAGGAGAATCGGATTCGTATTTCGGATCCGTATAATCGTTTTGGTTATTCAAAACTTTGACTCTTTGTGGGGGAGGTACTAGAAGGAATAGTCTGATCTCCACCGTCTATATTACAGACCTTGTGTTGCTGAAAATATTGAGATGTACCAAGTCTGAATGGAATCGGATGTTAATTTCGAGTTTTATTAGCTTCATGGATATTCACAATTTTGGCCATTTGTGGGGCAGATGCCACAAGGAGTGGACCGAGATATTCCATCTTCACACCAGAGCTTGGGCTAATAAAAATATTGTTATGAGTGTAATTTGAAAAAAAAAACCGAGTGCTACAGGGTGAGATGAAAAAACTGCAACCAACTTTAGACTGCTGTCATTTCTAAGCCACCGTGATATTGGCAGCGTAGCCCGATGCCAAGAAAGTGGACTAAAGAAAACAGCAACATTAGCAGAAATGGTTCGAAAAGTAAAGAAGCGATTTGATCGAAACCCGCGTAGCAGTGACCGAAAAATGGGTCGTGAACTGAACTCATCGCAATATTCCAATCGGCAAATATTGAAAAAGAGCTCGGGGTAAAGCCATTGAAATTCCAGAAAGTGCAATAACTTAACCGCAACAGAAGGAAAATCGACTCAAAAGAGCTAATGAGTTGCTTCGCTTGGCCGAAAGCGGTGAACTGCCGAATTTGGTTTTCTCCGATGAGAAAACATTCGTTGTCCAGCGATAAACAATCAAAATTTTCGTGTTTACTTGCCAAAGAGGTTAGCTGAGAATGTGCACCTTCGGTTGGCCACCAGTACTCAAGCGCCGGCCATGGTGACGGTGTTGGCCACCATAACCGCCGGTGGTCGCTCTCCATTCGTATTAATCGACCGTGGCATCAGAATAAATGCCGAATATTATCGCGAAAATATTCTGGAGGGTGTATTAAAGCCTTGTGCACGCAAACATTTTGGCCACAGACCTTGGATATTCCAACATGACTCAGCACCATCGCATTCAGCACGCGCCACCCAATAATGGCTACAAAATGAGGTTCCTCGCTTCATTTCCAGCGCACAATGGCCTCGAAAAATCTCCGAATACCAATCCGTTGGACTATGGTACCTGGAGTATTTTGGAGAGCAAGGTTGGCACTAAAAAATACCAAAGTGTCGATCACCTCTAGCAAGCGCTTCGCCGGCAATGGGCCAAAATACCAACATTCGGGCAGCATGTGACGGTTTCATTGGCCGTTTGAAGGCAATAATTCGTGTCAAAGGTGACCGTTTCGAACAAATCTAAACTTATTATAAAATTAGATGCTATTTCCGACACTTTTTGCTTTCAATCAAAAAAACAAAAAAAAAAAAAAAATAAAAAATTTAAAAATGATGGCGTCTGACTTTGTTGCAGTTTTTTTTATCTCACCCTGTAAATATTGATTTATAAAAAACGATGTAAATATGCCGCCTAATTTTAGTTATTGCCAAGGTTTTGGTCATATTTTCCAAAAACGCTGTAAATATGCCTCCTAATTTTAGTTATTGCCAGGTGTTGGTCATATTTTCCAATCGATATTTCTATTTTGGTTTCTTCGGGATTGACAAACCTTTCGACAGAAGATATTTCCTAAAATTACAAATTAACATTACCGGTAGAGCGTAGGATTGGGATAAGGAAATTTGTACTTATGTACACAAAAAGAATTAAATGGTACCAAATGTTGTACAATTTCGATTTAGGAGAGCCAATAGCGTTGGAATCCTGATATTTGAAAACAAGATTACTATTGCATTGTAGGACTGAGGTATGAAGGAAGTTTTGGAAATTCGTATATATGTGTACTAAATGGTACTAAATTTGGTACGATATACATTTTGTAAGACGCAATAGAGTTGGAATCCGGAAATTGGGAAATATGATTAATATTGCATTGTAGCATTGATGCATGTGAGTAGTTTTGGAAATTCGTACTTTTGTGTACTAAACTGTACTAAATTTAGCAAAATTTCGATTAAGTTAAATGATAGAGCTGGAATGCAGAAATTTGGAAATAAAATTACTCTTGCATTCTAGGACTGAGGTATGTAGATAGTTTTAGAAATTCGTACTTACGTGTACTAAATTGTACTAAATTTGGAAAAATTGTATTTTGGTTTCTTCGGGGTTGAAAAACCTCTTCTGTCGAAAGATTTTCCTTGAAATTTCTAATTAACATTACTGCTAGAGTGTAGGACATTTGAACTTATGTACACGAAAAGTACTAAATGTGGTACAATTTCGATTTAGGAGAACCAATAGCGTTGGAATCCTGATATTTGGAAGCAGAATTACTATTGCATTAGGACTGAGGTATGTAGGTAGTTTTGGAAATTCGTATCTATGTGTACTAAATGGTACAAAATTTGGTACGATATAAATTTTGTAAGAACCAATAGAGTTGGAATCCTGAAATTTGGAAATGAGATTTCTATTGTATTGTATGGCCGAGGCATGTAAGTAGTTTTGAAAATTCGTACTGTTGTGTACTAAACGGTACTAAATTTGGCAAATATTCGATTAAGTTAAATGATAGAGCTGAAATGCAGAAATTTGGAAATAAAATTACTGTTGCATTGTAGGACTGAGGTATGTAGGTAGTTTTGAAAATTCGTACTCATGTGTACTAAATGGTACTAAAGTTGGAAAATTTGTATTTTGGTTTCTTCGGGGTTGAAAAACCTCTTCTATCGAAAGGTTTTTCTTGAAATTTCTAATTAGCATTACTGCTAGAGTGTAGGATTGGAATAAGGAAATTTGTACTTCTGTACACGAAAAGTACTAAATGTGGTACAATTTCGATTTGGGAGAGCCAATAGAGATGAAATCCTGATATTTGAAAACAAGTTACTATTGCATTCCAGAACTGAGGAATGTAGGTATTCTTGAAAATTCGTACTTGTGTTTACTAAATGGTACAAATATTGGTACAATTGAAATTTTGTGAGGACCAATAGAGTTGGAATCCTGAAATTTGGAAATGAGATTACTTTTGTATTGTAGGACCCAGGAAACTCGTACTTATGTGCACTAAATGGTACTGAATTGGGAAAATTTAAATTTTCGGTAGAGTTGAAATCCTGTAACAGAAGGTATTTAATTCAAAATGTCTTTTTTTAAAAAAATGCACAAATATAATTTTGAATAATATAAAAAAAAAAAAATAAAATCTACATCTAAATATACTACAGTGTTCTTATTTTCTAAATCTAGGTGCTCTCCAATACCATTTTGCATATATGGTGTATAAAAAAAAACAATAAAAAATTCAGCTACGTCAAAGCAAGCTTTCTAATAAAGCTCTACGGTGCGGTGCCGGAAAAGTGTATTGGTGAAAATGGTATGCGACTAAGATAAATGAAATGAATTTCCATAACGTAACGCAAGAAAGAAGGAAGAACCACAAAACTAAGATTTATATTTATGCACAAAACTTCGTAACATTTCATAATGATGATAAAGTATTTCTTATTACCAAAGCGAAAGTCCTTGCGTCTATTGTTATTGTGTCCTGAACCCGTGGTGGCACCAGCATGCGACGACTTAACACGTAAAATGCGCGGTTGAGCCAAACGCTTAATGCGCTTTAATAAATCACTAACGAATGCACAATTACCAGTACCAGTATCAGCAGCACCAACACCATTACCATCACAGCTACCACTACCACTGCCACCACTAACAACAATCATTGTATCCTTGGTTGTGGTTGTAGTAGTACTAGTACTACCTCTACTACTGCTAGTTGTGGCATTTCCAGGATATGTGTTGGCGGCGTTGGTCGGATGAGCGCCATGACTAGTGCCATTAATGACGTTGATGATGGGGGAAATTAAAGATGAAGCATTTGAGCTAGCGCTGCCGCTGCCACTGCCGGCATTAGCAGCAGCAGTCGTAACATTAGAATAAGAGGATACTTTCGATTTTTCATACACCTTAAAATACTGTTTATTAAATCTATGATGATGGGCTGTTGATGTTGATGTCGGTGCCGTTATGACATTATCGATGCCATTGATGATTCTTGTGGTGGCTGCTGCTGCCGCTGTTGTAACTGGTGTCGTTAATGCCGGGGCAGTTGTACTTTGAGCTGTCGCAGCATTTGCAGCCGCACCATTATGAGGTATATTAAAACGATGGTTAATGAATTTTGTGGTTTTATGTTTGTAATTAGTAGCTGAGATTTTATGGTTATTAGTAGTTGTTGTAGTAGTTGAAGCTGAAGCACTGTATTCCACCAAACCACCATTGTATGGCAATTTAATAGCTGTGAATGGTATAACCGCAATTTTTTTTTAAATATGGAATTAATGGGAAATTGAAAATTTAAGGAGATTATCAATATTAACTACAAAAAGAGGTAAATGTAAATGGTTAGTTGTTAAAATTTATGCGATTCTCTATCCAGACAGTTTCAATTTATAGCTCGTTCTAAAGCGTAATTCTCGGAGAAGATAAAGCGTTTCACTTACTTTTAACTCTCAGCCAAGTGTAGGCCGATTTTTCACCAGCCTCATTCAGCGCCAGACATTGATACATGGCCGAATCTTCCAGCTCGAGTTTTTTGATGTGCAAAGCATTATCCTCGCCAATGGAATATCTGGTGGGAAGGGAAAGAGAAATTTAAAAAAAAATAATAATTATTTTCAATTTAATAATGAGAACGCCCAGATGATACGGCTGATCTTGAAATTTTATGTGAGGGTCACTCTTGGTCCGAGGGGTCACATAACTCTAAATTTGGAATGAAGGTCACTGATGGAGTGAATGATACATGTACTAAAGGGTATTTGTGAATTCGCACTATAAGTGTACGAATAGTACTAAAATGTACTATATTTGGTACCATTTTGTATCATGTGAACGATTAGAGCTGAAAACTTGAAATTTGGAATAGAAATAAAGGCTAAAGAGTAGAGACGATGTAAGTTTTGGAAATGCGAACTAATGTATACGAAAAGTACTAAACGGTACTAAATTTAGTACAATTTGAATTTGAAGGAACGAAATGATCTGGAAACGGCTGAAGCTGCAATCTTGAAATTTTGAATGAGGGTCTCTCTAGGTCATATAAACCTGGGTTTTTGGAAAATTAGAGCTAAAAACTTGAAATTTGGAATAGAAATAAAGGCTAAAGAGTAGAGACGATGTAAGTTTTGGAAATGTGTACTCATGTGTACGTAAAGTACTAAACGGTACTAAATTTAGTATAATTTGTATTTGAAGGAACGAAATGATCTGGAAACGGCTGAAGCTAGAATCTAGAAATTTTGGATGGGGGTCACTCTAGGTCATAAGGGGTCATATAAACCTGGGTTTTTTTTTTCATATAAACCGAAAAGTACTAAAAGGTACTAAATATCGCCACCATTGTATTTGAGGAAGCAGTAGGGCTAGCACTCATAAACTTGTAATGAGGGTCATGATAGATGTATACGGAGTATATGGTACATGTACCAAAGGATTTTGGAAATTCGCACTATAAGTGTACGAAAAGTACTAAAATGTACAACATTTAATAACATTTCGTATCAAATGAACGGTTAGACTTAAAAATTTGAAATTTGGAATGAGAATCAAGGTTGAGGAGTAGAATCGATGTAAGGAGGTAGTTCTGGAAGTCTGAACTCATGTATACGAAAAGTACTAATCGGTACTAATTTTAGTAAAATTTGAAGAAACGGAATGAGCTGGAAACGGCTAAGGCTAGAATCTTGAATTTTTTGAGTGAGATTCTCTCTTGGTCCGAGAGACTGAGTTACTAAAGGTACTAAAATGGTACCCTTTGTATTTGAGGTAGCAGTAGAGCTAGAACTCTTAAACTAGTAATGAGGGTCATGTTAGATGTATACGGAGTATATGATAGATGTACCAAAGGTTTTTTTTTTGGAAATTCGCACAATAATTGTACGAAAAGTACTAAAATGTACTACATTTGGTACTATTTCGTATCATGTGAACGGTTAGAGTTAAAAACTTCAAATTTGGAATGGGAATCAAGGTTGAGAAGTAGAGACGATGTAAGGAGGTAGTTTTGGAAGTATAAACTCATGCATACGGAAAGTACCAAACGGTACTAAATTTAGTACAATTTGAATAGTTGAAATGAGCTCGAGATGGCTGAAGCTAGAATCTTGAAATTTTTTTTGGTCCGAAAAAGACATGTAATTTTGGAAATTCGTAATAGAAAGGTACGAAAAGTACTAAAAGGTACTAAATATGGTAACATTTCTATTTGAAGAAGCAGTAGACCTAGAATTTAAACTCTTAAATTTGTAATGAGGGTCACTGATGAGTGAATGATGGAAGTACCAAAGGGTTTTTTTTTTTTGAAATTCGCACAATAATTGTAAGAAAAGTACTAAAATACTACATTTGGTACCATTTTGTATCATGTGAACGGTTAGAGTTAAAAACTTCAAATTTGGAATGGGATCAAGGTTGAGAAGTAGAGTCGATGTAAGGAAGTTTGAACTCATGCATACGGAAAGTACCAAACGGTACTAAATTTAGTACAAATTGAATTTGAAGGGATGGATGGAGTTGGAATCCTGAAATTTCTAAATGGCGGAGTGTAGGATTGGGATATGGAGGAAGTTTTCGAAATTTGTACTTATGTACAAATGAAATGTACTAAATTGTACTTAATTTCACACAATATCGATTTGGGGGAATCAATTGAGCTGGAATTCTGAAATTTTTAAATAAAATCGTTAATAAATGTAGGAAGTTTTGGAAATTCGTTCTTATGTGTACTAAATTTGGTACAATTTAAATTCTGGAGATTTCTATTACATTCTAGGAGTCAGGATTGTAGGTAGTCTTGGAAATTCGTACTATATGGTACTAAATTGTTAATATGTTACTAAATTTAAATTTTGGGAGAACCAATAGAGTTGGAATGCTAAAATTTAGAAATAAAATTAATATTGTATTCTTGGACACTCGTACTTATGTGTACTAAATGGTACTAAATCTGGTACAATATAGTTTTTTTTGGGAGAACCAATAGAGTTGGAATCTTGAAATTTGAAAATAAAATTTCTATTGGACTGTAGGACATAAGTAGTTATGAAAATTTACATTTAAGTGTACTAAATGGTACTAAATTTGGTACAATTTGGATTTGGGTCAACCAATGGAGCTGGTATCATGAAAATTGGAAAAACGATTACTGTCGGAGTGTAGGATTGAGGTATGCAGGTTGATTTGGAAATATGTACTCAACAGGTGTGGAATGCTAAAATTTGGAATTGGCATTATTGTGGGACTGTAGGATTTGGGGTTTGTAGGAAGCTTTCGAAATTCACACTAATATGTACTTAATTTTAGTACATTTGCTACAAATTGGAATGGTGATGAACCGATAGAGCTGAAATTTGGAATAATTTGGAGTAAGAGTCACTGATCGAGTGCAGGATAGATGCACCAAAGGAATTTAGGAAACGTTCCAAATGTTACATAACTCCTTAAAAGGGATTATTGATGGTATCTGTGTTTGAGATTTGGTGGAGGTTTGGATATGCATCCTATATTTGTACGAAAAGTACTAAATGGAATTAAATTTGGAAAAAGGGGTTAGGGAATAGAGCTGAAATTCCGACATTCGATGTTGAGGCCTCTGTTTATATCAGGGATTAAGATATGGAAGTGGTTTTTGGGAAATGTGTACTATTAATGTACGAAAAGTACGGGGTAGTACTAAATTTGATACTGGATAAAGGAATATAGCTGAAATTTGATAATTTGAAGAGTTGGGAAACGAGGTCCGAATAGTTTAAGGTACGCGAAAAAAACGATCCGATATTTTTTGCACATGGAAAAGGTTTTTTATATATTTTGGGGACATAGGGGACTAATGTCAATAATTTAGAAGTAATCGTTATTTCGGATAATACGGATAATCCCAACTTTTATCCTGATTAAATGTGAGGGATTATACATATGGTTTCCCAATATTTAAAATAATTTGAATTTTCCGAATAGTTTAAGGTACGCGAAGAAAACGATCCGAAATTTTTTGCACATGGAAAAGGTTTCTTATATATTTTGGGGACATATGGGACTAATGTTGATAATTTAGAAGTAATCGTTATTTCGGATAATACGTATGACCCCAAATTTTATCTTCATTAAATGTGAGGGGAGGGATTATGCATATGGCTTCCCAATATTTAAAAAAAAATAAATTTTTTACTCACTTTTCATTGGCCAAATCAATTGGCTCCGCATTGCGATACCATGTCACCGTTGGCTGTGGATCGCCCACAACATCACATGGCAGTGTGACCAATACACCCAATTCCCCGAATGTCTCCTGACGCATTGGTGTAAAAAACGACGGTGGTTCGAGTATTTCGATTCTGGCCTTCGCCACCAATGTCTTGAAACCGCCACTGCGTAAACGCACCTGACACGAATATTCACCCGAGTGCGTCAAATTCACCGACAACAGGGCCAACGAACGATTCCACGGATCGTTGAGGGTATGCGCTATTTCGGCATTCTCAATGGCTATGCCATCCTTGAACCACAACGTTTCCAATTCATGCAACGGCCGGGCATTTGCAATGCACTGCAGTTCGGCAACTTGTTCGCCACGTTTCAATTTCATATCCTGCGGATGTACAATGATTTCCGGTGGCACTTCAATGTATGGATCGCCGCTCACATTGACGTGTATGAAACTGCTGTTCTCCTCCTTGCCCAGTTGGGTGTTGATGGCACGTGCTCGATATGCCTGACGATCCGCCTCGTCGGTGTTGAGGATAATCAATTGATTGGATTTGGTGAATGCGTATTTGATGTCATAATTGAGCTGGCCATCGACAGTTTGCCATATCACCGAGGGCGTAGGAACTGAATCGATGTCGGGCAAATCCAATATGGCCGGATGGCCTGATATGACATTTAAACGGCCCTCGGTTACATTGTTGAATGTGCCCATGTCTGCAGAGAAACAAAAGGGAACAAATTAAAGAATGACAACAAAGCAGCAACAGCAACAATAACAATTAAGCATGAATGGCAGCAAAAGTAGAAAACAGAAAAAATAATGAATTCATTTATAAACACAAAAATTAACAAATTATGAACATTTATTTGTTATTTCCATGTCAGTGAATGAACGACAGCCATGAATGAGTTGCATGATTTCTAGTGGCTCCGGACAGCAGCGGGTGTCCATTTATTATCCCTTTGTCCACTTGAGCTGCCACCATTTGTTTGCAAATGACTGACTTGTTGGCTGCATGGCTGGCTGGGCAAACTATGGTTGATTTTATGTCGCTTTTATTGTAACTTCTTCTTCTTCTTCTCTCTGCGGCTTCTACTTCTTCTTCGTCATCAACTACTTCTTTGTTAAGTCATTCATGCCCGGAAAGAGTCAAAGATTAAACCCATCATTCAGACATTGAGTCCAACAATTCATTGGACGTGCTGTGTTTGCACAAAAATTTTAGCATTGCGAATGCTCACGCAATGTCGGTGAACGCAATGGGCACACAAATGATGTCGGACACGCACACACGCATATATATGCATGTAGTCGGTACGCACTAGCGGGCAACCTAAATTTGGTACACTGTGAGAAATTTTTAAAGGGGAATAGGAACAACTTTTATCGTGTCTGACGATAGTGGATAAGCCGTCAGCCCGGCTGTCTTCACAGTTCGTTTGTCTGAACAAAGGACGAGCCCTGATGAGAATTGTGAAATCGGATCTGATTCTGATATAATCTTAATATACATAAATACATTAATGAAAGAGTAAAGTAATTTACTGACTGACTGTCTAAATTTCTAAATTTTGTCTAAATTTTGACTGAGGGTCACTCTTGGTCCGAAGAGGTCATATGAGGCTGGATTTTTGATTTGAGGAAGTAGAAGTCTTAAATTTGCAATGAGAGTCACTGATGCAGTGTGTGATATAGGGTTAGCAAAGGGTTTTTGATAATTCGCACTATAAATGTACGAAAAGTACTAAAATGTACTACAATTTGGAATGGTAATCAATGTTAAGAAGTAGATTCGATGTAAAGATGACGTCTTGGAAATGTGTACTCATGTATACGAAAAGTACTAAACGGTACTAAATTTAGTACAGTTTGACTTTAGAGGAACGGATGGAGCTGAAATGCTGAAATTTTAAATTAACATTTCTGGCGGATTGTAGGACTGGGATATGGACGATATTTTCCAAATTTGTACTTAGGTGCACGAAAAGTGCTAAATGGTACTAAATTTGGTACAATTTCGATTTGGGTGAACGGATAATGATGGAATGCTGAACTTTGGAAATAAAATTACTATTGCCTTGTAGGATTGGGGTATGTTGGGAGTTTTGGAAATTCGTACTTATGTGTACTGAATGGTACTAAATTTGGTGCAATTTAAATTTTGGGAGAACCAATGGAGTGGAAATCTGGAAATTTGGAAATAAGTTTTCTATTGGACTGCATAATATAGGTAGTTATGAAAATCTGTACTTAAGCGAACTAAATGGTACTAAATTTTATACAATTTGGATTTTGGTTAACCAATAGATCTGATATCCTGAAAATTGGAATTAAGATTAATGTTGGAGTGTAGACTTCGGTTATATTGGAAGTTTTGGAAATTCGTACTTATCTGTGCTATATGGTACTATATTTGATAAAATTTGTAGTTAGGCAAACTGATAAGGATGGAATGCTAAACTTTGGAATTGGGATTATTGTGGTAGTGTAGAATTGGGGTATGTAGGAAGCTTTGGATATTCGTACTTATCTGTATCACATGGTATAAAATTTGGTACAATTTCAATTCGGGTGCACCGATGAACCTAGAATGCTGAACTTTGGAAATAAGAGTACTATTGCCTTGTAGGATTGGGGTATGTAGGGAGTTTTGGGAATTCGAGCTTATTTAGCCCCGGTTGAGATGGTATCGGAAATTTGGAAATATGATTTCTATTGGATTGTGTGATGCATGTAGTTATAAAAAATAGTACTTAGGTGTACTAAAATGTACTAAATTTTGTATCATTTGGATCTGGCTAAACCAATATAGCTGGAATCCTGAAATTTGGAATTAAGATTACTATTGGATTGTAGTTTTGTGATATGGAGGTACCTATATGCAGGAAAGGTACTGAATGGTACTAAATTTGGTACTGCTTAAACAGATGCTGTTAGAAATCGGAAATTTGGCATTAGGATAACTCTTAGTGTGAAGGGCTGAGATTTGGAGGTGATTTTGAAAATACGTACTAAAAAGTACTAAACGGTACTAAATTTGGTTTTTTGGTTGGATGTTTAAAATTTGGCATTAGGATCACCTAAAGTCTCTGTTGTTTCTGGGAATGAGATATGGAGGTGGTTTTGGAAATGTGTAGTATAATTCTTCGGAAGGTACTAAATGGTACTGAATTACGTATTAAGTGAGGGGACAGGGCTGAAGTCCTCAAATTTGATATTGAGCTCTCAGTTGGTATCTGACGTTGAGATATGGAGATTGTTGTGAAAATGAGTACTAAAATGTAAAAGGTAAATGTTTTGAAAATACGTACTAAAAAGTGCTAAATGGTACTAAATTTGGTTTTTGGGCCGGAAGTCTAATATTTGGCATTAGGATCCCTTGAGGTCTCTGTTAGTGTTTGGGAACGAGATATGGAGCTGGTTTTGGAAATGTGTACTATAATTCTACAAAAGGTACTAAATGGTACTGATTTACGTATTAAGTGAGGGGACAGGAATGAAATCCTCAAATGTGATATTGAGCTCTCAGTTGGTATCTAAGGTTGAGATATGGAGATTGCTTTTAAAATGAGTACTAAAATGTACTTAATTTGATATTACCTTCGCGGTTCATGAGTAGCCGGGACATATGGAGTTGGTTTCGGAAATGTGTACTATAATTGTACGAAACGTACTGAATTGTACTATATTTGCCAAAGACAGAGCTTAAATCCCCAAACTTAATATTGTGGCTGACATCTGGAGGTGGTTTTGCAAATAGTTCTAAAGTTATACGAAAAGTACAAAAACGTACTAAATTTGTTATTGAGACAAGGAATAAAGCTGAAATTCTTAAATTTGATATTGAGGTCACTGTTGGTTTTAGGGTTTCGATATGGAGAAGTTGGATAGAAAAAAGGATGTGGAATGGTTCTAAAAATATTCTCCTCGGTAAACTTCAAAATATAAGATCTTGAAGACTTTTTGGTGAAAAAAGTGAACATGTTCTTATTATTCTTTTCCAAAAAGGAACAACATAAACAATAAGATATAAAAACTTGAAAATCTGAAGTTTTGATTTAAAATGTTTGTCAAAATGAACAAATCGTGCACGTAGAGTACCAAAAAGGCCTAAAGAGAACTGTTGGAGCGATTCTAAAATTAAAAGTTGGACTTTTCCCTGACAAGGTAGCGGGTACTTGCTAGTTGCCCGGCCCCCTCCCAAAAGGTTAAATTTTAGATATTTTTAGGGAATTTTGCTTAAAACTCAAATTTTTTGTGTGTTGGTCCCCTCCCGGCGAAATGGTTACAAAAGGCATTTTTTTTGGGAGATACAAGTAGGTGTATGCAATATTGTTAGTTTTAGTACTCGATTTAAGTTTCGAATATCGATTCCGAATTTCGATGATTTGTACTAATCCTTAAAATTAAAAGTTGGTTCTGCAGTAATATTCGTACGAGTTAGGAAGCGTCTGTGAATTAATATTTTAAATTAAGGTTAGAGTACCTCAAAATTCTCTGAATTTCGAACTTTACTGCCTAATTATTAGCCCAGTGATAGTACGACATTTTGGTCTCCCAGAGAAATGCCAACTTTACACTAAATATCTCAGACCCTAAACGTTGGCATTCCAAACCTCCCCTTATTTTTCACAGTGTATCTGACTTGACCACTTATTCTCGCAAACAATTCGAGTTTATACGCACAAAAAGTAATACAAGAGAATAGTACCAATTAATTTAACTAACTGCCACTTAATTGTTACTCGTTGAAGTCACTGAGTCACTGTTATCTCCATCTTCATCGTCATCACCATCGCCGTTTCAAGACGTCGCTGAAGTACAGGGCAATATTTTGTGATGCGACAACATTCATTCGTACAAGACCTAGCGACCTCATTTGTTCGGCGAATGAGGACATATGACATTTAATTAGTTCTTAGGCGATACGATAAAGGCGATTATTCGAGAGATACGAGGGAAGGAGGAGGAATTACCAAAATAGGTTTAAAGGCCCCGTATTTTCATTGGAACTTATATTGAACACATGATTGTATAGAAGATAGACTTGACCACCAATTTGATAAAAAAATTGAAAATTCCTTGAAGAAAAAAAAATAATAATCTAGGATTCAGTGTGCGAGAAGATTCGTCATGCTAAGATGCCTTAATTCCCTTTAATATGTGTGGGTATTAGTTTTTCATTCCGCATCATGGTGTTGTCTGATGCTACTCTTGTCTGTCTCTACTCTGACATAAATTCTTGCAATTGCTATGGAATTTTGTAGCTTAAGCAAGAAAAAAGCGGCGCACGTAAAGCATAGCAGAGTGGGAAAGTGGGGGTGGTAGACGGCTCATGAGAGCGTGAGGTCTTAGTACGTTACTGTGTCTTGGTCTTACAAGAGAGCGATGTTTAAATGCTTTAATTAAGTGCCATTTAACGACTGCATCAATTTGATTAATAAACTCAAGTTCTGGTGGTCAAGAGAAACAGAACAACTGAGAAAAAAGAAATTGGATGCTGAATTCCAGGGGAGGGGGGCCAAAGGGGGACTAATTTGTATTTTTCGAAATTGGTTATTTTAAGACATCAATAACAACTCCACCAGGACTTAAGTGTGTCCAATTAAATGAAACTCTAATTAAACATATTATCCCTAATTTTCAGAGTTATGGCATAAATTGATATTCATTGGGGAAACGACAAAAAAAGAGTGGAAATGGTAAAAAGAGAAGCGAGGGAGTAGAGTGCTAGGGAGCTATACGTACAATGAAATATTCACCGAATTAGAGTCTGTGTCCGGTCCTGATCAATGTTGAAGGAAAATTATAAAGCCGTACATGTTTTGAGACTCCCTATAATTCAGAAATTTGTCTATCCTTAACTTCAATGTTACCAGCAAGTGCGTGCTACTTCCTTAGAAAGCACTTTATTTAGATTCATTCCAACAGTTCGTGTTAGCCCTTTAAAGTACTCAAAATGCACAATTTGTTAGTTTTAATTTTTGTTTTTAATTTAATTCTTTTTAATCCAAATTTCATACATCGTGCTTAAAAGTCAGATTTTCAAAGTTTTAAATTTTATTCAGGTTTTTTTCTTTTTCGGAAAGAAAAATAGGAAATTATTAATCTTTTCCACCAAAAAAGACTTCCAAATCTTTCATTTTGAAGCTTACCGAAGAGGATATTAGTAGGACAATAGAACAACATACAATTTTTCTGTTCAAAACTATTTCAACGTCTCCATATGTAAACCTTAAAAACGAGGAGTGACCTCAATATTTAATTTCAGAATATCCACCCCTTCACCTGAAAACTAATTTAGTAAACTTTAGTACGCATATCCAAAACAATCTTCATCAAATAGCATCAAATTTTAGAATATGTTTGGATTTGGTCACCTTTGACACGAATTATGGACTTCAAACGGCCAATGAAACCATCACACGCTGCTCGAATGTTGCTCTGCGGAATTTTGCGCCCGCTTGCTTGAGGTGATCGACACCTTTGTATTTTTTAGTGCCAACCTTATTTACAAAATACTCCAGACACAATAGTCCAACGGATTGGTATCCGGAGTTTTTGGTGGCCATTGTGCGATGAAAATGAAGCGAGGAACCTCATTAAGTAACCATTCTTGGGTGGCGCGTGCTGAGTCCAAGGTCTGTGGCCAAAATTGTTGCGTGCCCAAGGCTTTAATACACCCTTCAGAATATTTTCGCGACAATATTCGGCATTTATTCTGATGCCACGGTCGATTAATACGAGCGAAGAGCGACCATCGGCTGTTATGGTGGCCCACACCATCACCATGGCCGGCGCTTGAGTTCTGGTGGCAAACCGAAGGTGCACATTTTCAGCTGACCTCTTTGGCAAGTAAACATGATCATTTTGTTTGTTTACAAACTACTGGATAACGAATGTTTGTTTTTTTTTTTCATCTGAGAAAACCAAATTCGGCAGTTCACCACTTTCGGCCCAGCGAAGCAACTCTTTAGCTCTTGAGTCTATTTTCTTTCTGTTGCGATGTAAGTTCTTGCATTTTTTTTTAAATTTTAATGGCTTTACTCGAGCTCATTTTTCAATATTTGCCGAATGGAATATTGCGATATGTTCAGCTCACGAGTCATTATTCGGTCACTGCGGCGCTTGTTTCGATCAAGTCGCTTCTTTACTTTTCGAACCATTTCTGCTGATGTTGCTGTTTCCTTCTTCGATCCACTTCCTTGACGTCGGGCTACGCTACCAGTATCACGGTAACGAGCGATGGTACGAGACACAAAAGATTTATTCACATTTAAATGCTGGAGTGCTCTTACGATAGCCACTTGATATCTATCACGAATAACGTTTTTTTTCTGGAAAATTCTAATATAATGAGCTGTCACAGGATTAATTTTAACAACTTCGGACAAGTGGCTTAGACACTGAATGACAGCAGTATAAAGTTGGATGCAGTTTTTTCATCTCAACTACCTCCATATCGCATTCCTATGTTTCGACAGCAATCTTATTTTCAATTTTAGGATTCCAGCCCTATCGGTTCACCCAAATCCAATTTGTACCAAATTTTGTACCATTTAGGTCACATAAGTACGAATTTCCTACATAACCGAATTCTATACTCCAGCTGTTATATTAATACCAAATTTCAGGATTCCAGCTCTGTTGGTTTATCCATGTCCAAATTGTAACAAATTTAGTACGTTTTTGTACACATACCTCCATACCATAACTCTACAGTCCAACAGTAATTTTAGTTCCAAATTTCAGGATACCAGCAAATTTCCATATGTACTCACATGGCCCAATCCAATAGAAATCATATTTTACAAATTTCAGGATTGCAATTCAACTGTTCTCCCAAAATTTAAATTGTACCAAATTTAGTACACATAAGTACGAGATTCCAAAACTATCTACATACCACAGTCTTACAATGCTATGGTAAATTCATATCCAAATTTCACCATACCAGCTCTATCGATTCAATCAAATCGAAATTGTACCAAATTTAGTACCAGTTAGTACTTTTCGTGCACATATGTACAAATTTCGAAAACTGCACACCCAAATCCAACTCTCCGCCAATATTTTCAAATTTCAGGTTTCCAGCTTCATCCGTTCCTCCAAATTCGAATTGTACCAAATCAAGTACCGTTTAGTACTTTTACATACATATATATAAGAGTACATATTTCCAAAACTATATCCTAACACCGACCCTGCTCCTCAACCCTGATTTCCACTCTAAATTTAATGTTTTTTATCTCTAACCGTTCACATGAAATGAAATGGTACCAAATGTGGTACATTTTAGTGCTTTTCGTACACCGATAGAGCTGATTCCTAAGGACCCTTTGGTGAATCCATCATACAGTCCATCAGCCTTGATTTCTATTCTAAATTACATGCTTTGATCCCTAACCGTTCACATGATACGAAATGGTATCAATTATAGTACATTTTAGTACTTTTTTTTTTAGAACGAATTTCCTAAGACCCTTTGGTACATCCATCATACACTTCATGAGTGACCCTCGTTCCAAATTTAAAATTTCTATCTCTACTGGTTCGTCAAATATCAGGGGTACCATACTAAGTACCCTATAGTACTTTATGTAACGTTCTAGTACGAATTTCCAAAAACACAGCCTTATCTGACACCTTCGGACCAAGAGTGACCATTACCCATGTTTCAAAATTCTAGCTTTAGCCGTTTCGTCGGGACTTTGATGAATTGTTAATTCAGCCAGTCAATTATTTTACTCTTTCATCGAATACAAAGGTACCATACTTATTATCTTTTAATACTTTTCGTGCCGTTTTAGTACGAATTTCCAAAAACCCTCTGACATCTTCGGACCTAGAGTGCCTACCACCCATATTGCAAAATTCTGGCATCGCTGTATCCTCCAGGCTTTAATGAAGTCAGTCAGTACTTTACTCTTTTATTAATGTAGGCTGTACATGTTCCGACTACTAAAAACGGTTAAGTCTTTTCCACATTTTAATCCATGGTAGCATCTGTGCGGATTTAAAAAAAATAGGACAAAATATTTTAATATTCATTTTTTATAAAAAAAAAACAAAAATGGACAAGTACTCTACAATTCTCGAAAAAAAAAACCAACAATCAGGAGCGGTGCTTTTTTGCAGATATTTTCCATATGACGTGAAAATTATAAACAGAACTTTCCAGTTTAACAAAAAAACCAAACAACGAAAAAAGTAAATTTATTCACTTTCCCCATTGTCGTCGTCATCATCGTTTTCATATTTATGTGTCCATTTGAATTTTTGGTTATGAATATTTTTCTTCAATTTCGAAGCACAAAAACCAGTTATTTAAAAAAAATGAACGAACGACAAAAAAACTCCGATTTAATTCGTTGGAATTTATACTCACATGCGACGACAACGTCAACCGTTTCACTAAATATGGAGCCAGCTTCGTTTTTTGCAATACACTTATAGCTGCCAGCATCCTCACGCTGGGTATTCAGGATACGCATATATTGGCTGGGTGAAAAATCACCGACTGGTATGCCATTTTTTATCCAACGATATGTGGGCTGGGGATAACCTAGGGAAGAGAGAGAGGGAGAAAACAAAAAAATATTATTTAAAATATTTAACACAAAAAGACTATATGGGGAATTAAGTGCTAAAAGGCTATTGAAGGATTGAAAACAAAAATCCAAATGGAAGAAAAATAATTGAATAAAAACTTTAAATATTTTCCAATGGAAACCCCTTCAACAGAAAGCTACGATGCCTGTACATGTTCGTATGGCTGTAGACATTTAATAACTGAAATTGATTCGTTTTACAATTGTTCGATATTACTGCAGGATACAACCATTACTGGGTATTTATATTCACACAGGATATTTTCTTCTTTGGATCTATCTTCCATAGAATCAATTAAATGCAACCCACATTGAAAGTTATTCCAGGATACAAGTGATAGTCCCAAGGATTGGGCCATTTAAATAGAAAACACACACAAACACATCTATGACATCTTAATACAAAAAAAGGACATCAGGAAAACATGCATACAATAACCACAAAACAAATGTCCCAGGAGATAGGGACATAGTTAAGGACATTTGAATCAGACACTCATGCAAATATGCCTCACACTTTTGCAAACTCTGTGCCAAATCATCATTGGCAGTAATGCCGGAAGAACCTTGTTGCTTCGCATACAATAAGGATGTCTTGTTTTTTCATCCTGCATTCTCCCTATCATTGATAACAACAATAACAACAGAACCATTGAAAACAGGCAGACCAGATATGAAAAGTTCTCGCCTGTCCGTCCCCATCTCCATTTGTGGAGTACATGCTGTTTCCTTTATAAGAAAAATACTATTAGAAAACAGAGGAAGAGGAGGAAAAAATGTGACAACGTATGCAGAATAGTTTGTCTATGGTTTGATATGATACATACATACATGAATGAACATGCATGAAAAAAAAGAAGAAGAAAGTGGGACAGGCAAATATCTGCAGCCCAGGAAACTTTTTGGCGGCTATCGGACTAACTTTTGTTGTGAGAGAGTGGTGGCCTCAGAGGCCAGTCGCTCTACAACAGTAGTGTTCACAAGGGCCAGCTACTTTACACTAGTAGTGGCCCGGAAGCCTACTCTAAACAGTAGTGTTCAACTGAGGGCTAGCCACTCTATAATAGTAATCCTATAGCAGTGGCCTAAGAGACCAGCTATCCTATAGCAGTGATCTGAGATGCCAGCTATTCTATAGTAGTGGCCTCGGATGCCAGATATTCTATAGCAGTGGCCTCAGAAGCCAGCTAATCTATAGCAGTGGCTTCAGAGGCCAGCTGATCTATAGCAGTGGTCTCATAGGCTAGCTATTTTATAGCAGTGGCCTCAGAGGCGAGCTTTTCTATAGCAGTGGCCTCTGAGGCCAGATATTCTATAATAGTGGCCTCAGAGTCCAGATATTCCATAGAAGTGGTCTCAGAGGCCAGCTACTCTATAGCAGGTGGCCTCAGAGGCCAGCTACTCTATAGCAGGTGGCCTCAGAGGCCAGCTACTCTATAGCAGATGGCTTCAGAGGCCAGCTACTCTATAGCAGATGGCTTCAGAGGCCAGCTACTCTATAGCAGATGGCTTCAGAGGCCAGCTACTCTATAGCAGATGGCTTCAGAGGCCAGCTACTCTAAAGCAGGTCGCCTCAGAGGCCAGGTACTCTATAGCATGTGGCTTCAGAGGCCGACTAATCTATAGCAGGTGGCCTCAGTGGCCAGCTATTTTAGAGCAGTGACCTCAGAGACCAGCTACTCTATAGCAGTGACCACAGAGGTCAGCTACTGTATAACAATGGCCTCAGAGACCAGCTACTGTATAGCAATGGCCTAAGGGACCAGCTACTGTATAACAATGACTTCAGACACCAGCTACTGTATAGCAATGGCCTCAGGGACCAGCTACTCTAAAATAGTGGCTACAGAGACCAGCTACTCTAAAGTAGAGGCTTCACTCTTTCTATACTCATAGCAGGGGTCTTGTAGGTCAGTTACTTTACAGTATTCGAGCCGCGATTGCCAATGGTTCTACAGTAGTGGTCACCGAAGGTCATCTACTCTAAAGTCCTGGCCTGCTACGTTAAAGTCGTTGGCATCGAGGCTCTAAAGATGTGGCCCCCGAGGTCCACAGTATTTTTCAAAATAGAAAATGGAACTAGTTTTCCAAACAAAAAGGCAAATATTTTTGAAGGGACAAAAACAATAGAATTCGGGGACCATCCCATAGGACTTTTTTCTATAAAAAAATGTTATTTTATTCCATATTTTTAATGTTTCCGACCGCAGGAGACAAATTTTCTCCAAAGAAAAAAAATCAAATCATTTTTCCTGGAGAAAAAAATTTATCTGTCCTCAGGGGAAAAAATCATCGGTCCCCCAGGGACATTTTTTTTCCATAGAAAAAAATCATCGGTCCCCCAGGGGCAATTTTTTTCTGTAGAAAAAAATCATCGGTTCCCCAGGGGCAATTTTTTTCTATAGAAAAAAATCATCGGTCCCCCAGGGGCAATTTTTTTCTATAGAAAAAAATCATCGGTCCCCCAGGGGCAATTTTTTTCTATAGAAAAAAATCATCGGTCCCCCAGGACAATTTTTTTTCAATAGAAAAAAATTCATCTGTTCCCAGGACAATTTTTTTCAATAGAAAAAAATTCATCTGTCCCCAGGACAATTTTTTTCAATAGAAAAAAAATTCATCTATCCCCCAGGACAAATTTTTTCTATAGAAAAAAATGTATCGGTCCCCAGGGATAATTTTGTTTTCATAAAAAATCGTCTGTCCCCCAAAGAAAATTTTTTTTGAAAATCTGACGACAGGGACAATTTTGTCCCTTCGGAAAAAATTTTCCAAATTCATCACTGGGTCTTGCCATTTATATCCATCCATACATCCCATATAATTCATTGTGTATATGCAATGCGGATATTATTTCAGAGTATCTGTATCACTTCATCTGTACCACAAAATCAGAATTACCCATACTGAATGGAGAAAAAAGAAACGAAGAGAAAAATCAAAAAAAAAAAAAAAACTCACAGAGAGGGGGTACTATTGGAAAATAACTACCCGTATTTATGTAAAACGGATATTCAACACACAACGAATGAAGACAGATGTGACAAAAAATAATATCCTTTTTATTAAGGCATGCCTAACGAATAGGCAGAGACATAAGGACATGCTACAATGGTCAGTTAGATCGTTAAAATAACAAAACTCGCCCTCCTTCCTCCTTTGGGTTGTCCCACCCCGTAGGACATGTCTGTTGTAAACTTCATTTTTAATTCCGGTTATAAAGTTCAAATGAGTTTATCTGATATTCTATTGAAATTTAGTTTCTGGTTAGTTGGAGACATAAGGAAATGAGAAATGAAAAATGAAACTGAAAAAGTTCCACATTTGTTGGCATGGCTGTGTGGGAGAAAAACACACGCACACAAACACTCACAAAGGGAATGGATGCTTGGGATGAAAGTTCATTTGCTTTTTGTTGGGGTTCGGTTTTGATGATAACGATGGGGATGTGTTTTCAATTTTAATAAGATGGAATTTTGATTGACTCTTTATCAGTTACTAAAATAGGCAATGGGAGGTCAATAGTTAAATCTAAGCTAAGCTTAATTTTGATTTGGCCAACGGAAATTTGTTTTTCAATATCATTTGGCTCTTAGTAGAAATAAATTCCTTCGAATCTTCTATATATGAAGGGCTCACAGCTATACCGAACTAAGTCATAAAAACATAATTCCAAGATATTTAGAGGTAAAGTAAATGTACTGCAATTAATTTCTGGAAGCAATATTTTAGTCTACCAAAAGAAAATGTAAAAGTCTATATTCAAAATTAACTAATGATATAAAGTTAAAAGAAAAATAATTTAAATATATTACTAAAAAAATATTCAAAAACAAAAAACCTGCTTTGGTTCGTTATTGCTCTGAATAAAATTTGAAGGTTTTACAGCTAAAGCGAACCAAGTCAAAAAAATAAATAAATTGTTCATTTTATGACTAAATATAGTTGATGTTCCGCTTGTAATAAGAAACTGATGTTGATAGCTTTGGAAAAGGCAATGCTTTTTGAATGTCGAAAGTACAGAAATAGTGCTCATCAGATGGCACTTCTGTATTCAGTGAGTCTCGAGCTAGCTGTGCTGCTTTTAAGTGAAGTTCCTTTTGCCAAATTAAATTTGTATTTTCGTCTTCATAGAATTTTATTTTCATGTTAAGTTCATCACATATTCGAAAGTTATCCTTATCCGGTCAGTGCTCCAGTGGCCCATTCCAATAAGTACCTCCCCCACAAAGGGTAAAAATTTTGAATAATTATAACTCTTATAAAATGTGATGAAATTTTCCGATTGTGTTCAAATTACACAGATCAGAATATTTTTATTAACCCACGCTCTGCTGTGAATATGGAATATATCGCTCCACTACCTCTGGTATCATCCCCACAAAGGGTCAACATTTTGAATATCCATGAAGCTCATAAGACGCGATATTATTCGATTTCATTCAGATTGGGTACATTTCAAAATTTCCTTCAACACAAGATCTGTTATAAAGATAGTAGAGATCGCACCATTTCTTCTGGTACCTTCCCACACAGGGTTCAAGATTTTGAAAAACAAAACAGAAAGAAAACGAAATAATCATCCTTCTCCCTTTAGATTTCACACATACAAACATTTTCGCTAACACAATATTTGTTGTGAAGATGGAATATATCTGCGAACCCCTTCCGGTACATCACCCACAAGGGGTCACAATTTTCAATGCCTTTATCTGTCATAACTTGCGAAACAAGTCGATGATTCTTTACAACTTGCTATATCTAAATATTTCTCTCAACCAGAAACATGAGATGAATATGGAATAATGTACGATTTTCTTGTCATTGTGCCCATACTAATATTTAATGTGTATTAGGAAAAAGTATATGAAATAAAAAAACAGTAAGTTCGGTCGGGCCGAGCTTTGAATACCCTCTACCATTTGGAAAGGATTTGGATATTAAAGAATACTTTTAAAAATCATAAAAATACCGAATATAGAGAGTTATCGTAATATGGGGGTATATACGAAAATGTGGACCTGCACAGCCAAGTTTTGTCATAGTCCATTACAATATTCAAATAGGAAACTTGAAAAAATCCGGTAAATAATATCGCAAAAACATCATAATACCGAATACGAAATATGAAAAAAATTGGTGAATAATGTCATTAAAGTCATCAAAATACCGATCATTTCCAATACCAAAATCCCTGTAGACCAAACACACATCTGAGTAAATTTTATTAACCTACTACAAACGCCTCGGAAGCTAAAGTGATTTCCACAGATGGACAGACAGACGAATGGACATCACTAAATCGACATTGAATCATTGCTGATATCTATATATACGCTGATTCAAAGTGAAACACACTGACTTGGTTCATTTTTGCTTTGAATAAAAACGAAAATGACAGTCGTGGACTTAGGTTTTTTAACGTTATCTTTGGAACGAAACACTTTTTGACATTGTGCTTTACAGAGTAAACAGAGTTGCCATATGCGGGGACATTGGCACTAGTTTCGGCATTTTTTATTTTTCATGACTTGGTTCGGTATAGCAGTGAGCCCTCCATATATAAATGTAAGTTGTGTTAGTTACTACGCTTATAACTCAAGATCCGCTGATCCGATTTTAACGATTCATACAAATTCGGAATTGTCTCTTTTCCGAAAAGGATAATATTCAAAAAAATCGCGTAAAAATGTGATATATTAACATTTTCATTTTGACTTTTGAAATGTACAATAGTAATGTTTTATTTTGCATGATTTTTTTTCCATTTTGACTTACTTTTTTCTAATGTACATTTGTAGAGTTTTTTTTTATATTTTTTTTTTAATTCGAATATTAATACCAATTTATTTAATTGACTTGATTTCTTGAGAACTGAAATTGATGGCGGGTTGCATGGAAGTCAGTCAAATGATATCGAAATAACTTAACGCGGTTAGACCAATGTTAAAAGATAATTACTTTTTCAAAATCGCTAAAAACACGATAAAAGAGATGTAATGGCAAAAATTCTCAAATCGGCAAAAATCGAAAAAAAAAAATCAATGGAAATTGACTAGATATGGAAATAATCCATCCAATGAGAACTTAAAATGCAAAATTCATTGGGACTGCAACCAGTGAAATACCGAATATGAAGAGCACTGTTATATGCGAACTATATAAAATAGTGGAGCAAATTGAAAATTTGGAAAGAAAAGGATACATTTCCTCGGAAAATTCTTCCGAAACCTTAAAAGTAACCTTAACTCCCATCAAACGTTATACGGTGACTATGCGCTATCATCAGTTGTCAGTTTGGTTGGTACATAACAATCCCAAAAAGGGGGGGATCAAACGTTTTTAATGTCCATTTTATATAGTTTAACCAAACACAAAGGGCCTCAAATATTTTGCTCTATACTTCGCAAAAGTTACCATAGAGTTTTAAATTTTTCCTAGGGGTTTCATGAATAATCAGTTGTTCAAAATATATATCAGTTGTATATTAAATGTTGGTAATTTGAGATTTTAAGAAGAACAACACATTTTTTCAAATAATTATAAGAATAGGACCATGCTTTGGTATAACCCTTATATGTGAACCTATTTCTTTCATATTACAATAATCCGCCCAATGAGAACTCAAAATGCAATTCATTGGAGCAAAATGGTGCAAAATGGTAGAGCGAATTGGACATTTAGAAAAAAAAAAAAAAAAAAGATATCTTAAATATATGACCCCCGGATAAGGGTACACTCCTTTTTCAAGTATAGTTTACATTTTAACCATATTTTACTCATACGCATTTTAGCAAAAGTTGGTAATTTGAGAAGAAACCATCCTCGCAAAAAATGATCACGTTTTGGTATTACCATTATATAATTTAAACTATATTCGGGGTTTTCGACATTTTTCTTTCATTTTTCAGGCCTTTATTTGACATCTTTGTTTCTACGGGTGTAAAAAACCTCTTCTCATAATATTTTGACTTTTGGAGTAGAGTCCATCTTGGTCTTGATCACATTCATCAATTGATTTGGCTAAAAAATTGTATTTAGGCTACTCTGGGATAGAGAATCGTCTTACAGATAATTGTCCACATAGGCATTTTATTAAGTATAGTTCCCACATTAGTGTACCCGCAAATCCACATTCCTAACCAATGTTTGGTCAGAAAAAAAAATTTGGTATACTATTGAATTTTTAACTCTCAAGAGAATATTGGCTGGGAACGTAGAAGTGGGATGTACGTCTACATGCTTTGAACTCCGAAATATCAAATTTTGGCAGAAACATGAAAAAATCACGAATATTATTTTTTGGATCGTTATTAAATTATACTATGAAGAAAAATATGGACTTTATGGGTTTTCCAACACACAATTTAAATGACAAAAATAAATTAATTCCTATCTTAAGTTAATGGGTGTAAAAGACCAATTATCTTTGACTATTTTGAAATCATTCAGATCAGTGTTCTATAATGCCTTAAAAAATATGCATTAAAAACTAAAAGTAGGGGCCGGCAACGCGGACCGGGCCAGCTAGTAAATTTATAATTTAATATTCAAATTAACCCCTGCTAATAAAAATGTATCCATGAACTCAAAATCCCCATAAAAATGCCATTTAATATTCCTTGCCATCATCATCAATGTTTATGTTCATCACAGCAGCGATGATATTGCAAAATATGAAAAATTTGATGGCAGCTCTTGCCTCTGGCGAAGACAGTAGCATTAAATGCAACCATCTTCTTAGTAGGAGATTTAAGTGAATTGTTGCATTTTACCGTTTATCGCATTGAGAGAATCGTCTTGGCTTTTGTATAAACGTCAGTGTATGTCAATTCTCTGCAGCAGTTCAAAGAAATTCTATCATGAAGGTGAATAGGATAAGAATCCATGGAAACCACAAGACAGAAGCCGCTATAAGAATTTCATTTTTTATCGAATTGTGTGTCGGCGTGTGTTTTCCCATTCGACTTTGTGTCGATTGCACTTTACGTTCTTTCTCTCAATGACAGGTTAAATGCAGTGCAACAACAAATCGTTGGTGAATAGACTAAATAACATTGTGCGAGATTCCGTTAATGGCATGTGAAAGCTTTGCTTAATTTTGTTATCGGCAACGAAGGAGAGGGACATTTAAGGGGAAGGGAAATGTAAACAATATTCCCCGGAGGTAAAAAACAACCAGTTTCCTTAAATAGATAATTTTTGAAAAAAATCGATAGCTCCAAATTATATATTTTGTAATACCATAAAAACTTATCAGTTCCCCAGTGGACTATTTATCTTAAAAAAATGTCGCAGAACCCCTGGAAATAACTGTTTTTTAAAAATATATTTTGCAACAAAAAAATATAATTTAATAATAAAATTTAAAATTTTATTTTTTTTATAGACAAAAGTATCCTTGACATAGAAAAATAAAAAAAATATATATATATATATATATATATATATAGAAACTAGTTAAAAAGTAGTAAGTTCGGCCGGGCCGAACTTTGAATACCCTCCACCATTTGGAACGAATTTGGAAAATTTCAGAAAATAAAATCATTAAAACATTCTGTTAAAATTGTAAAAATACCAATTATAGACGTTATATTGAGGTGTATACGACGTGGGCCTACATAGGCATTGTATGTCATAAGCCATTACCATATTCAAATTCGCAACTTGAAAAAAGCGGTGAATAATATAGCTAAAATCATCAAAATATCGTATATAGGGAGGTACCGTTATATCGGAGCTGTGCGAAGACCTGGACCTGCATAGACAATTTTCTGTCACAGGCTGTAGCATCCATTTCGAACTTCAAACACCACATCTCAAACAATTTCAGTGGGTATTGTACCTAAAATCGTCAAAATACCGAATATAGGGATGTACTGATATATGAGGCCTATACGAAGACCTGGACCAGCATAGACATTTTTCTGTCTTAGGGTGTAGTATCCAATTCGAACTTCAAATACCACATTTGAAACAATTCCGGTGAATAATGTCGCTAAAATCATCAAAATACCGAATATCGGGAGGTACCGTTATATGGGGGCTATATGAAAACGTGGACCACATGGCCCATTCACGAACTTAACCTGCCTGCTGGAAAACTAAACATGCGTGCAAAATTTTAGCTATCTCTCTCAATTCATTCGAAAGATAGCGTGATTACAACAGACAGACAGACGGACATCGCTAAATCTTCTTAAAATTTTACGCTGATCAAGAATATATATACTTTGTTGGGTCTGACATGAGTATTTCGAGGAGTTACAAACGGAATGACAAAGTTAATATACCCTCCATGGTATGGTGCTGACTTTTTTCTATAGAAAAAGAAGTCGTTTGATGATTTTTTTGTTCTATATGAAACCTAGTCTCCTGCAGGGCCAATGAATTTTGTGTTATGTTTAAACAATTTTTTGACTCTTTTGGCGGATGTACCAAAGGAGTGTACCACTATTATCAATTTCACACCGATATAAATATTACGTTTCCAGTTGGACTATCTCTGCTACTTCCTGCACTTTCTGTGGGATATCTATAAAATGTCTATAAATAGTGAAATAACTGACTGACAGAAAATCAATGCCCAGACGAAACATATGAAGCTTAAAAATGTTGCACTACGATCAGTCGTGGTGCGTAAGAGTGTGATAAAGCTGGATTTTTGGAAATTCCTACTTAAAGGATACGAAAAGTACCAAAATGTAGACAAAACAAGTTTAAAAGTATCAGACGATTAGGCCGACAGATGTACAGGGTGGGATAAAAAAATGCCATAATTCTTAATTTTTTTGTTTTTAAACTTTATTGAATGGAAGCAAAAAAAAAAAATGTCGGAAATAGACTCAAATTTTAGAATAAGTTTAGATTTTTTCCAATTCGTCACTTTTGGCACGAATTATGGTCTTCAAACGGCCAATGAAACCATCACACGCTGCCCGAATGTTGCTCTGCGGTATTTTGGCCCATTCCCGGCGAAGCGCTTGCTTGAGGTGATCGAAACATTGGTATTTTTTAGTGCCAACCTTGCGTTTCAAAATACTCCACACACAATAGTCCAACGGATTGTTATCCGGAGATGTTGGTGACCATTGTGCGCTGGAAATGAAGCGAGGAACTTCATTTTGAAACCATTCTTGGGTGGCGCGTGCTGAGTACGATGGTTCTGAGTACTGTTGGAATGTCCACGGTCCGCTGCCCAAGGCTTTAATACACCCTCCAGAATGTTTTCGCGACAATATTCGGCACTTATTATGATGCCACGGTCGATTAATACGAGCAGAAAGCGACCATCGGCTGTTATGGCGGCCCACACCATCACCATGGCCGGCGCTTGAGTTCTGGTGGCCGACGGAAGGTGCACATTTTCAGCTGACCTCTTTGGCAAGTAAACACGATCATTTTGTTTGTTTTTGCTGGAAAACATTCGTTTTCTCTTCGGAGAAAACCAAAATCGGCAATTCACCACTCTCGCCCAAGCGAAGCAACTCTTAAGCTCTTTTGAGTCTATTTTCGTTCTGTTGCGGTGTAAGTTTCTGAACTTTTGGGAATTTGCCGAATGGAATATTGCGATTTGTTCAGCTCACGAGCCATTTTTCGGCCACTGCGACGCAGGTTTCGATCAAGTCGCTTCTTTACTTTTCAAACCATTTCTGCTGATGTTGCCGTTTTCTTCCATCCACTTCCTTGATGTCGGGCTACGCTGCCAGTATCACGGTAACGAGCGATGGTACGAGACACAAAAGATTTATTCACATTCAAATGCTGGAGTGCTCTAACGATAGCCACTTGTGGTTCCCCAGCCAAATATAAAGAAATCACACTATCACGCTTGAATTCCATCACAATAACTTCTTGTTCTGGAAAATTCTCACCAAAAATGCTTTTGTACGCTTGTAAACACTCACTCTGTACATCCATTTTGGAAGAGGTTGAACTTTTGTCGGAAGGGTACCAGAAAGTGTGGATCATTCTTCTCTAGAAAGTCCTTTCATTACTTGGCAGAGAGTGTCTTTTTTTGGGGATCAAAGATCGCGAAGACGGTAGCCTAAGTAAGTTGTTGATGGTTCGCTTCTTTTAGTGAAATTACCGAAATTCCCCATCACCTATCCGTCAATATAAACCTCTTTTCTTAAAGTTCTCATTTTTGTCTTCATTGCAAACCACTAAATCTAAATGGAATCAAATATGTCTGTAATAATTTCCAACTAAAAGTTCAACTTTCACATTTAGCTTCCTGCATGATCCCTAAATCTGATGGGTCGGGGGAGTGGTATGGAAATGTAACGCGTACGCCTGTTTTAAAACGAAAATGTGAAAGAAGGAAAAAAGTTTATTTCCAAACTTCCATCCGGTCGGAGAAGTAGTAGGGCATGAGATTATGATAAGAATTGCAAGAGGTGGGAAGCAAGTGGTGAATGGTGCATCCTGAGCTAACATCCGAAAAATTGAGAAAAAAACCAACTGCATAAAGAAGTAAATTGTGGCACCCAACATATTCTGTAATATCTGGAAGGCAAGCAAAAGAAGAGTAGTAGTAGTAGCTGCCTTCCGCCTTGTCTCCAACATATCACTTGTACTTTTGCGCCAAATGTAAACTTTTACCAACAGCGACGACACTCAGTTATTCATTCACTTTGGGCTGAAGAAAGTCTCATTTTTTATTCATAGCTTCATTAGGCGCACTACAATGATATAGTCCCACAAGTAGGCCCCCCATTCTCCCCCTCAAATGAAATAAACAAAAAAGGATAACGTTTCCTTGAAAAAGAAAGAATCCCCGGTGGTTTACCTTCTAAATGAATAGGAAAACTACACACACTCACCGCCTCACACATGAAAATACATGAATGCCTGCCTCTCCGATGCAACTCAAGATTGAATGTTCGTCGGGAGAGTGTGCGTGTGTGTGTTTGTGTGTGCGCATAAGGATAAAGAGGAAGTTATCGTGTGAAAAACTTCACTCGGTTTGTGTGTCTAGCTAAATGCGTGGAACCTATTTATTTGGCTTTTCCACACATCGTTGAGGATGCAGAGGGGCAAATAGGTGTAACGACGATCCAGCTTAGCTGCATTGGCCCCAAACCACTTGATTGTGGCATGTTTGTCTTCCTCTTTGCCCAACGCAGCATAAGCTCCATTTTATGCCTTAATGCTGGCGCTGGCAAGCATGCATTCATTGAATAAAATGAACACCCAAGCCAAATCGGGTAGTTGAACTTTTGATGGAGTGGAACGAAATTATTTCAAACCCAAAGAAAGAAATCTCTTGGGGCCACTGAGTTAGCACAATAGCCTGCAGTTTTTCAATAAAAACGAGAGTTCAGAGTACTTACAATGTGTTAAATAGATGAAATGGAAATAAAAGAAAGGAAAATTAAAAAAAAAACGATGGTTGCAACATTTCAATGGCTGTTATCGGGAGCGAGATTTTCGCATATGCCTTTGAGAAACTTACTAATGGGAAATGAAGTAACCAAAAGTTGCAGTGTAACACTTTTTTGGGAGAATGTAAAAAAATCTGCGCTCAGCTTATCTTAAATCAAAATCATGTTAATATTAATGACTACAAGACACTATTCGGGAGAGCTTAATTGAAATGGTGAGCCGAAATTGCAGTAGAATAAATATTTGCGAAAACTTCGTGAGATAATTACAGTTACTTGGATTTTTTTGGAACACTTTTGTGACAGGGAAACTTTTTCAAAAAAGAGCTACCTTAAATCTTAAATCAAAATCATGTTAATATTAATGACTACAAGACACTATTCGGGAGAGCTTAATTGAAATGGTGTGCCGAAATTGCAGTAGAATAAATATTTGCGAAAACTTCGTGAGATAATTACAGTTACTTGGATTTTTTTTGGAACACTTTTGTGACAGGGAAAATAATAAATCCAAGACAATCTATGATATAACATTATTTCAGGAGGAAAAGAAGACTAAAGAGTTGTTTCTACAAAATATTCTATCTTAAGGAGTAATGATTTTGTTGATTATCGAGTAAAATAGCGGTTTTATATCCTACATCACATCAGTGATACAGGGTATTGTGGCAAAAGGAAACGTCATAGCCTAGTAGTTAATTTTTGGGAGCTCCATGATATCACTTTCTTAGTCGATTCATGAATGGCTGTCCGACTGCCGGCCGTACCTATTTAATAGGTCGTACCTTATTAAAATTTTTTGGTAATCGGTTCAGATTTTGATATAGCTCCAGTATATATTTATTTTATCGTGCACAAAAAAAAAAAGATGTAGGTATAGCTCCTATATATGTTTTATCCGATTTGATGTTTAAATCCCTCACTTTCGTAATAAGCAATTTACAACAAAAATATTCGGTACCAGATATTTTATAAAGCTAAGAAATACCTCTGGCAAATTTTATTGAGATCGGTTCTGATTTGGATATAGCTCCCATATATATCTTTATCTGATTTCAGTTTTTTTGCACACCAAATGGCAAATATCAGCCCAAATAGAGTGACTTGTAGTACTTCCGATCGAATTCAGCCTAGAAGCAAGTACATCAAATTTGGTGAAAATCAGTTAAGATATAGCTATAGCTCTAATATATTTACAGGCTGAGATGAAAAAACTGCTACCAACTTCAGACTGCTGTCATTTCTAAGCAACTCATCCGACAGCTGTTAAAATTATTCCAGTGACAACTCATTATATTGTTTACAAGCGCACAAAAGCATTTTGGTGAGAATTTTCCAGAAAAAAAGTTATTCGTGGTGAAATTCAAGCGTGATAGTGTGATATCTTCACATTTGGCAGGAAAATCACAAGTGGCTATCGTTAGAGTCCTCCAGCATTTAAATGTGAATAAATCTTTTGTGTCTCGTAACATCGCTCGTTAACGTGATACTGGTAGCGTTACGCGACGTCAAGAAAGAGGACGGAAGAAAACAGCAACATCAGCAGAAATGGTTCGAAAAGAAAAGAAGCGACTTGATCGAAACCCGCGTCGCTATATTTTATACGTCAAATATTAAAAAATGAGCTCGTGGTAAAGCCATTGAAATTCCAAAAAATGAAATAACTTAACCGCAACAGAAAGAAAATAGACTCAAAAGAGCTAAAGAAATGCTTCGCTGTTGGCCGAAAGTGGTGAACTCCGAATTTGGTTTTCTCCGATGAGAAAATATTCGTTGTCCAGCAAACAAAATTATCATGTATACTTGTCAAAAAAGTCAACTGAAAATGTGCACATTCGGTTGGCCACAGGAATTCAAGCGTCGGCCATGGTGATGGTGTGGGCCACCATAACTGGAGGTTGTATTAAAGCCATGGGCACGCAAAAATTTTGGCCGCTGGCCTTGGACATTCCAACAGGACCCACGAATAGTTACAAAATGAGGTTCCTCGCTTCAGCGCCAGCACAAAATGGCCACAAAAATCTCCGGATACCAATCCGTTGTACTATTGTGTCTCGAGTATTTTGGAAAGCAAGGTTGGCACTAAAAAATACCAAAGTGTCGATCACCTCAAGCAAGCGCTTCGCAGATGAACATTCGGGCAGCGTGTGACGGTTTCATTGGTCGTTTGAAGAAGATTGATAATATTTTATTCCAATGTATATTATTTCTTTAGGTCTTTTGGTATTGAAAGTGGGTCATGTAGGTCCACTTTTTGGTATAGCCCTCATATAATAGTACCTCCCTATTTTCGGTATTTTGGTGATTTGGGCGACATTATTCACCGGAAATGTTTCAAATTCGGTATTTGAAGTTCGTAATGGATACTACAATCTATGACAGAAAATTGTTTGTGCAGGTCCACGTCTTCGTATAGCCCCCATATAACGGTACTGCCCGATAAACGATATTTTGATGATTTTATGATATTATTTACCGGAATGGTTTAAAAATTTGGTATTTAAGGCTCATAGTGCAGCCTATGACTGAAAATTGTCTGTATTCAAAGTTCGTAGCGGATAGTACAGAATATTAAAAAAATTCGTATGCAGTTCCCCGTTTTCTTATAACCCCGATATAACACTACCTTACTTTATTGGGTATTTTGATGACATTATTAGCCGGAATGTTTCGAAATTCGTATTTGAAGATATTAATGGGTACTACAGCCTGTGACAAAAAATTACTTATGCAGGTCCACGTCTTCGTAATAGCCCCTGTATAGAGGTCCTCATTTAAACATTCTTTTTCGGATTTTGTTGAAAATTTTTCAAGTTTCTTCCAAATGGTGGAAGGTATTAAAAGTTCGGTCCGGCCGAATTTAACTGCTTTTTATACCCTACAACACAATGTGTTGGGGGTATTATAAGTTTGATTGGGCCAAAAATTATGTAACACCTCGAAATATTGGTTTTCCACATAGGAAAGTATATATGGATCTTCCTATCTCGCCGAGCTGAGTCGATCTAGCTATGTATGTCCGTCTGTCCATGTTAATTTGTAATCACTCTACAGGTCGCAATTATGGCCCGATCTTCACGAAATTTAGAATGGAGGTGGGGCTAGGGTCAGAATAGAACCCTATTTCTTTTGGAGATGATCGCTTAATATTTAGGGGTCGAAATGGACCAAATACTGAAAAAATGTCGGATTTTGCAGTAGCTATACAGGTCGCAATTATAGACCAATCGACGCGGAACTTCGCATATAGCTAGAGTTTAGGGCGGGGAAGAAGCCTACAAATTTGGGTGGTCATCGGATAATATTTAGCGGATAAAATAGACCATATCTTTTGTGTTAAAAAAATTCAAAAATTTTCATTAAACCGCGAATATTTTTAATCCCGGCGAAATCACAAAGCTATGACAAGGTTACTTCTGTTCTTTACATTGATGATAACATCCAACAAATCGGATATATAGCAAAATATGTGCGATATATATGTCTATCAAAGAAGACATGCTTGAAAGGTCTCCTATATGTCGAGAACGGCTGAACTGATTTCGACAGTTCTCATTAATTCAGAATGGCCTCTTGGCAGGAAAGAAAAAACGTCTAAAAAAATCGCATAAAAATATCTCTCAAAAGATGAAAATATTGATTTTGTAAAATTTTCTCATATTTTTTCAATTTTGTCACATTTTTGGCATATTTTCATTTTGAATTAAACATTTGATAATATTTCTACAGCTAACAAAACTAAGTAGTTAGGATAACAGGATATCATATACAGATCGCATTTATGGCCCGATCCTTACGAAATTTTGCATGGGGATAAGATGAGGGTCAGAATAGAAGCCTACTCTTTTTGGAGATGATCGCCATATATTTAGGGGTTGAAATGGACCAAAAAAACTGCAAAATTGTCAGCAAGTCGTTTTTTTTGTCCTCACGCGCATTTGAATGGAGGTTACCGGACATTGCAAAAGCCAAATAGTTTTGGATGGCCATCCAAAAATATTCAATGTGTGAAATAGTTTGCCAACTTTTTTAGACAAAATACGAAAATATCCATTCCAGTGTCTTTTTGGAGAATTCACAAATACAGGAAAGACGCACTTCTGACTATGTCGTTAACGCTGATTTCGTTGAAGAATATAGTCAAATGGCTGTATCTCATATAGATGCGTTGCAGTCAAAAACCAATAATAAATGTTAATCTTTTGCCACTTCTGAGAGATGTTAGGTCTTTGGGAAATATTGGTTCCAGATCTAGGAAGACCATTTACGTGCAACATCTACCAATAAATTGGAAATGAGCAATTTAGTTAAAGTTGCTATTATTCGAAAATTAGAGAACGAAACCTGATGGGTTTCTTTTATTATTTGTCACAATATCTTGTGGAATTCTTTCGAGTATCTCGCCTATATAAAATGTATCGTTTATTATAGTGTTGTAGGGTATTCAACGGTCGGCCCCGCTCGACTGTAGGCTTTGCTTACTTGTTTATTTATTTATTTATTTTAAAAAGAAACTTTGCAAACTATAATTTAATATAAATATAATAAAAGTTAAGAATAAATGATATATAAGTGTATTTAAAGTAATGCATACTTTATATAATATAGCTTTACTTTATTTTTTGAAAAAACATTTTTTCAATTTTTTTTTTGAAAAATCACTAAATTTAGTGGTAGTGCTATTAAAATTTCACTACCACTAAAATTTAGTGGTAGTGCAATTTTTTTTTTTAAATATCACTAAAGGGTTAGTGGTAGTGCAATTTATTTTTCACTACCACTAACCCTTTAGTGGTAGTGGAATTAAAAATTGCACTACCACTAATTATTTAATTCTTAGTGCACTAAAAATTTAGTGCAATATGACCAACCCTGATTGCTGACAACTCCTCAAAGTATGCCATAAAATTGTAAAACATAAACTATGAAAAAGTCACTTTGCATATGACTCGTACATCATGTGTAATCGAGCCTTTATACTATTTTCTTTGCTATTATACAATATATGATTATTTTGTGAAAGGATATCAAATATAAATAAATTTCCTTTAAATATAGATTTTACAATAAAATATTTATGTAAATAAAATTTAAATTTCAACAAATTGTTTTATCTATAGATTATGGTTTTTGTTGTTCAAAGACAATCGAAAATCTGTAACTAAGAAATGAATACTCTTGTAGCATTTTTGGATTACAAACGACATGTTTGTGTGTGAGCAAGTTTCACACAATAATTGTATATAAACTTTATATCTTGTATGAGAAGTTTTAAAAATTTATTTCATTTCTTGCTTGGGGACATCAACACAAAATACACACACAGACACACTGATGTTGTTGGGAAAACTGAAACGGAAAATACGATATATGCAAAGCAATCGTCTGGATGAGTCTTCATGGAATTGTGCAATTTCAAAACGAAACCCTTTTGCTTTCACAGAACATGATTTCATGTTTGATTCCCATGAGAGGATGTTGAGTATTTTTTGCTCCCCTTTCATCCAACCCCCAAAAATTGCCAAATAATGAATGTCAAATAACAAATTTGATAGTTTCTTCTCGGATGCATCAAATTTAAAATATATTTCTACATTCTCTATGTGTCTTTTTTGCATTTTTTTTCATTCGATTTCAATTGATTCAAGCATCTCGTTTTAAGTTACTCGAACACACATTTATCTTGGGAACTTTTGATGCAATATAAAGTTTTACTTTGAGGACATTTGATATACTGCATACATGAATAGCTAGCTGCTCCTTCTGCTATTCGATGAGTGTTCATGTCAGCATAGTCCTCACACATGCTTGCTTGCTTGCGCTCGTTGCACCATCAAGTTTTTTTGCTTGGCAAGTTCGTTCTCTTATTTTCTTAAGTTTAGTTTTGGTAACATTTGACAAGGGAATAACTTAAAAATAAGTTAATACTTTTGCATAGATAATTCGAAATTATTTACTGGATGCTGATGCAAGTTGACGGTTTTGTTTTCGAGTTTGGTTGGAATCGTTTGAAGAAATTCTTTTGGGGGAGATCAAAATGGTAGTTTTTAAGTGGGTCGTTATGAAACATTATTTTTTTTCGAAAACAAAGAGTCAAGTGGCTCGTGTGAGTTATACGTAGAATAGATATTTTTTGTGGAATATATATTAGAGTTAATGTGAAATAATTTTTGGAAAATGTAACGGGCTTGAAATCAAAACAAGTTAATACTCGAATGGAGAACTCCTTCTAGATTTGGTTCTTAAAAAAGGACATTACATTGTGCAACACCAAAAAAAAAAAAAAAAAAAAAAAAAAAAAAAAAAAAACAGGGAAAATCTAGTAGATTATGAAACTAGAGCAAACAAGTAAAAACCAGCTAAGTTCGGCCGAGACGAACTCTTTATACCCTCCACCATTTGGAAGAAACTTGAAATATTTCAAAAAAAATTCCATCGGAAATTACGTTCAAATAAAAACTGTTATATGGGGGCTATACGAAGACGAAGTAATATGTGTCATAGGCTGTAGTAAATGTTCCGAACTTTATATATGAAATTTGAAACAATTCCGATGAATAACGTTGCCAAAATCATCAAAATACCGAATATCGGGAGGAACACTTTATATAGGGGATATATTATATCGTGGACCTATATAGACAATATAGGATCTCCTTTTGTGGATTTTAAGACAAATCCATTGAAAAATTTGGCTGAAATTATCAAAATACCGAATATCGGGGCTATACCTTTTATATGGGGGCTATAAGATATCGTGGATCTATTTGGCAATTCTCTTCTAGGGGATAAAGTACTCACAAGGAACTCTTTGTGTGAATTTTCAAACAATTCTCTTTCAGGGGCTTAAGTACTCACAAAGAACTCTTTGTGCAGAATTTCAGACAATTCCATTGAAAATGTGGCTATAATCATCAAAATACCAAATATCGGGTGGTACCATAATATGGCCAATATATATGGGACCTATAGTTATATCTGGGCCGATTTCGATCAAATTTGGTGTACTTATTCACAGGCCTAATTTGATTGTATGTGGAAAATTCCATACTATTTGGGCTGATATTACACGTGCACAAAAAAAGCAAATGGCACGGTTTGGGTTAAATAGAATACTTGTGCAATATTTCACCTGGATCGGGCAATAAATGCGACTTGTACTTTCTTTACAAGAATACATGGACAGACGGACGGACATGCATAAATCATCTCAGAATGTGATTCCATGCTGATCTTAAAAAAGAACTATGGGCTTATTTCGTTTCCTTTTGCACAAAGACATAATACCCTGACCACCTTGTGGTGTAGGGTATAAAAAGCAAACACATAATTTGCACTTGTAGTACATCAATTTCGAATACAATTTTCTTGAAAACTATTAAACCTAGATAATTTATTTATTCTGAAATTTTTAGTGAAACTTTGTTTAGAATATTTCTTCCTTGACAACTTCTACCAAAAAACAACTCGAAAAAAAGGCCGAGGAAATAAATTAGGAAATATTTTGTTTTTTTTTTTTTTTGAAAATTGATGCAAAAAACTTAAAAAAAAAAAAAAAAATTGGAGGAGGGGGAACTTGTCCCCTCTATTTAAGTTACTTTGCCATGTAGACTTTTGAAACGTCAAAATACATGTCTTCGAATTTTAGCTCTTTTTTCTGCCGGATTTTCCCTATAATTATTGATATAATTGAATTTTCTTGAACAGTGTAATATTGTATCTTTCATTGGAAATTATAAATGTTGACGTTCTAAATTGCTCTTTGATTGGTCTAATGGCGTAAAATGAAAATTTTTTTAAATAAGGAAAATATTGAAATATTTTTTTTGGAACAGTTACTTTGTTATGTCAACCAAGTGTTTAGAATCCCACCTAAAGTCTGGCCCAATATAAATCAGGACTTGATTAACAATACACAACAGTGTAATGCTGGCTAAAAAATGTTTCATCCATTTTAGTTTTTATTTTTTCCTCTTATATTAACTACACATGCAACTTGCGGCTAAACCTGGAGTATTAAATAAATATTTAACCTGAATTTAACACTGTATAGATATATCCTCAAACCAAGCTAAATCAGAACGTCTGCAAGAAAAACCAACTGGATTTTTACAACACTTTCACACAAAAGAAACTCAATTGTTGGAGGATAGCAATAACAAAGTTGTGACACATTTTCTGTAACTGCTACAAAACTGCTACTCCTGCCAGCATTTGCTGGCATACCAACGATGTTTTTTCACCCAATCGATTTGATTCGATTTCGATGCCATGTTCAAAGATGTAAGGATTGAATATTTTTTCTTTCTTTTTTGTTATTCAGACAGACAAAATAACTTGTCTGCATAGAGAGAGAGCGTGAGCAGGGATTGGCAGCAACAAAAAAATCCATTTCCCAAGAAATAGAGGAAATGAAAGCGAACAAAAAAACATGTGAACGCTAAGCCGTAGAGTTGAGAAAAAAATTATAAAAATTGGATTGAGTTTTTTCCCCTGGATTTGATTTATTCGAAATGCATAGAAATCCATGCAATTTCATTCTTTAAATAACACACACACAAACACTCAGGTGTCAAGCCAACGGCAGCAGCAACAGCATTCAATGTCGTCATTGCCTGCCATGAATTGTACGATTTTAACACTTGCATTTTTATGGAAAGAGTTTTTGTTTTTTCCGAAATAGAATTCCGTAAAAATTTGAATAACATATAAAAAATGTTCTGAATTTTTTTGATTCGCAAATACTGGAAATAGTATTAGATTTTTTCTTTTTTTTTTTTTTTTGGTTGATACCAAAAACATAGAAATGTTCAAAATGATGACAGCAACGTGAATTTGGTATTACTTAGTCGAGTGAAAAAGACAATTTTAAAATGAATTCATGTGCATTGAAATGAAACCACACAATCTTTTGAACTGTCATCATATTTTTTTATTTGTTTTTAAAAATGTACTTGAATATGAAGTTGTTCTAGTATCTATGAGAAGAAGTGGTATAGTAATCTATACGGGCTTCGGCCAAGGGAAAAAAGTAACTTCAAACATTCTTAGGGAAATTTTAAAACTTGAAAAAATCATAAGTGGCAAAAGATTAACATTTATTATTGGTTTTTTACTGAAACGCATCTATATGAGATACAGACATTTTCGTATTTTGTCTACAAAAGTTGACAAACTATTTCACACATTGAATATTTTTGGCGTAAGGATCGGGCGATAATTACAATCTGCTGACAATTTTGCAGATTTTTGGTCCATTTCAACCCCTAAATATATGGCGATCATCTCCACAAAGAGTAGGAATCTATTCTGACCCTCATCTTATCCCCATGCAAAATTTTTTAAGGATCGGGCCATAAATGAGATCTGTATATGATATCCTGATATCCTAACTACTTAGTTTTGTTAGCTGTAGAAATATTACCAAATGTTTAATTCAAAATGAATGCCAAAAATATGACAAAATTGAAAAAATATGAGAAAATTTTACAAAATCAATATTTTCATCTTTAGAGAGATATTTGTATGCGATTTTTAGACGTTTTTTCTTTCCTGCCAAGAGACCATTCTGAATTAATGAGAACTGTCGAAATCAGTTCAGCCGTTCTCGACATATATGAGATCTTTCAAGCATATCTTCTTTAATAGACACATATATCGCACATAGTTTGCTATATATCCGATTTTTTGGATGTTAACATCAATGTAAAGATCAGAAGTAACCTTGTCATGGCTTTGTGTTTTCGCCGGGAATTAAAATATTCGCGTTTTAATAAAAAATTTTTAATTGTTTCGACACAAAAGATATGGTCTATTTTACCCGCTAAATATTATCCGATGACCACCCAAATTGGTAGGCTTCTTCCCCGCCCTAAACTCTAGCTACATGCGAAATTCCGCGTCGATTGGTCTATAATTGCGACCTGTATAGCTACTGCAAAATCCGACATTTTTTCAGTATTTGGTCCATTTCAACCCCTAAACATTTGGCTATCATCTCCAAAAGAAATAGGCTTCTATTCTGACCGTAACCCCACCTTCGTGCAAAATTTCGTAAGGATCGGGCCATAATTGCGACCTGTAGCGTGATTACAAATTAACATGGACAGACGGACAGACGGACGGACGGACATACATAGCTAAATCGACTCAGCTCGGCGAGCTAGAAAGATCCATATATACTTCCTATATGGGAAACCAATATTTCGAGGTCTTACATAAATTCTGGCTCAATCAAACTTATAATACCCCCAACACATAGTGTTGTAGGGTATAAAAAGTGGTGTATGAACTTATGTGGTGTTCGCTCAAGCAAAACTAAAAATTTTGTGAAAAAAACTAACTGTCTAAATAAGATTGGTCTCAATACTGTAACTTCGTCAGCTTTCGTTCAGAGAGCCAATTTAAAAACAAATAAGAAAAGGCTATAGTCGTGCGGGGCCGACTATGTTATACCCTACAACACTACAATATGTTAGAAGCCCCTTATGTCCAAATCCATATTGGAAGATTTCGCTTTTGAAATTAGGATTTTGGCTAGGGACATTTGCCCAATATTTATGCACTCCGTCGGGCTGTTAGTTGTTGTAGTCCATTTTTACAGATAAATATAATCCAATGGTTATCCAAAATGCTAGAATTCTTCCCTGTCTTAAACTGTCTTCACAGGCGTGTCGATTGGCTTCAATTGTGTAATCGGAAAAACATTTCTGTTTTTGGTTAATTTGAACCCATAAATATTTTGCAATCATCTCCAAAAGCAATAAGCCCCTCTGTATCTCCAAATTTAGACTCATCTATATGATCAGCACAAAAAAGCCAGAAATTCGCCTTTTGTATATTTCGGATATCGCCTGTATGTAATGCTGGTATTTTTTCACACAAAATTAGTGGTCCGTTCTACCCGCTGTCCTAAACTCTAACTTTATGCGATATTTCGTGTCCTTTGGTTTCTTTTGTGACTTTTATAACGGTCAAATCAAGAAAACAATTTGGTTGTTGGTCCATTTCAATCCCCTAATATATTGCGGACATCTTTGAAAACAATAGGCCTAGCACTTCTGAGCCCAACCCTACCCTTGTGAAAATTTTCGTGAGGATCGGACGATATTTGCAATACTTATATAATATCCCCAACCTGTGTTGTAGGGTGAAAAAATATTACATAATATTATAAGTCAAATTGAAAAAATCGCATGCTATAAAAAATGTGAAAAAATAAAAAAAAAATTCACAAAATACTACAAATCTATATTAACATCATTATTGGCATATTTTTCTGCGATTTTTTTTTAAATTTCATACTTTTATGTCAAGAGGGCATTCTGAATTGAAAAAATTTGGCAAAATCGGTACAGCCATTCTTGTGATATAAGCATTCTAACTAACATCCCCTTCCTTTGTATATAATCATTGTATATATTTCGCTATATATATCCGATATATTTACTCTCGGCATCTACGTAACGGTCAGAATTGACCTGTTCGTCCAATTGTGATTCGCCGGTATTAAAAAAATTCACGGTTTAATGGAAAATTTGACTTTTATTAAATACAAATGTTGTGGCCTATTTCACCCACTAAATATTACCCGATGACCATCGAAATTGGAAGGCTTCTGCCCAGCCCTAAGCTCTAGACCCATACTAACTTCCGCTGTGATTGGACTATAATTGCGACCTGTAGAGCAACTGCAAAATCTGGATTTTTTCAGTTTTTGGTCCATTTCAACCCCTAAATATTATGTAATCATCTCCAAAAGAAATAAATTTCGTGAAGATCGGGCCATAATTGCGACCTGTAGAGTGATTACAAATTAACATGGGCAGACGGACAGACGGACAGACGGACGGACGGACATTCATAGCTAGATCGACTCAGCTCGGCGAGATAGGAAGATCCATATATACTTTCCTACGTGGGAAACCAATACTTCGTGGTGTTACATAATTTTTGGCCCACTCAAACTTATAATACCCTCAACACAAAGTGTTGTAGGGTATAAATACTCTCCATTTCATTCCTAAAAATTTTAAGGAAAAAATCTGTCTCAATACAATTGGATTCAAAACTGTATCCTCGTCAACTTCCCTTCAGAGTCTTTTTAAAAAATTACTTTTCGATAAATCTAGACATTCGTCAATTGCTTTCTAATGGACAACCACACTATTTTCAGTCAATTTTTTTTCCAACTAAATTATGAACGCCATTAATTAATTTGCTATATTATGGAAAAAAGCACAATATTTTTCAAATTCAATTTAAATCCTAACCAACAACTTCATTACAACCATTTTGAACAAACAAAAAATACCCAATTTCAATTACCGTAATTTGTGGCATATCACACATGCCATGTGTTTGGTATTTAATTGCAGGATGTAAAATCTATGGCAAATATTCAATAAATTTAATTGTTGCAATTAGTTTTAGAGAAAAAAAAAAAAAAAACACAAACAACAACCAAAATATTGGAGACAAAAAAAAGTATTGGAAAATTTTAATTTGCATTTGTGGTGCGGCAGTTATCACGTTGAACTGACAGCTTTTTTTACACCTGTTTGCGATAAGGTTAATATACAGGTGGAAGGATATTGGGTATTAAAAATGACTCAAACGGAAGTTATTCAAAATGAATTAAATACATTTTCATCCATGTTTTGGATGGAATTGGAAGTTGATATCGTGGCATGATATCATTAAAATATCTTCCTTTTTCCTTGCGGAGCTTTTTAAACACTGAGATATTGAAATTATTAAAAAATGATGATTTCTTCGGTCGGAAGGGAGGCGAGGTATAAGAAAAAATGTTCCGATCTCTACCATCTTTATAGCAGATCTTGTTTTGAGATGTACCAAGTCTGAATGGAATCGGATGTTAATTTGAATCGAATGTTAATTTCCCGTGGAGCTTCATAGATATTAACAATTTTGACCCTTTGTGGGGAAGATACCAGAAGATCTTGTATTAGTAGAAATAATGGGATGTGTGAAATATTAAGAGAACCGGATTCTTATTTCGGATTTTATAATCGCTTTGGTTATTAGTAGCTTTGACCCTTTGTGGGGGAGGTACCAGAAGGAATGGTCCGATTTCTACCATTTTCATAACAGATCTTGTGTTGATAGAAATATTGAGATGTACCACATCTGAATAGAATCGGATGTTAAATTCGCGTTTTATGAGCTTCATGATTATTCAAAATTTTGACCCTTTGTGGGGGACGTACCAGAAGTAGTGGACTGATATATTCCACCTTCACACCAGACCTTGGCTTAATAAAAATATTGTGATGTGTGTAATTTGAAGACAATTGGACTCTTACATTACATTTTAAAAGAGTTGTAATTTTTCAAAATTTGTGTGGGAGGTACTTGATGGAGTGGACCGATATTGTCCATTTTCACACCTGACCTAGCACTGACGCAAATATTAGGTTTTGCAAAGTTGGAGTAAAATCGGATTATCATTTCTCTTTCTGTGAAAAAATATATATTTTTTTAAAATTTCGACCATTTGTGGGGTAGGTACCAGAAGGACTGGACCTATAAATTCCACCTCTCTTGGGTTAACATAAATATTGGGTTGTTTGAAAATTGAAGACAATCGGATGCTTACATCAAATATTATGAGAGTTGTAATTACTCAAAATGTTGACCATTTGTGGGGGAGTTACTTGATGGAGGGGCCGATATTGTCCATTTTCGCACCTGGCCTAGAACTGATGCAAATATTTAGATTTACCAAGTTCCTATGCAGTAAATAAATAAATATTTTTTGAAAATTTCGAAATTTTTTGTGAAGGAGGTACTTGATGGAGTGGACCGATATTGCCCATCTCCGAACTCGATGTAAAATGGATAATAATAGTACGATGTACCAAGTTTGAACCAACTCAGATACTCCCCTCAAGAGTTGTCGTGCGCACCAGCCAGCCTGACGGACGGACGAATATCGCTAGATCGACTCCAAATGTACTGAAACGGATTTGGCCCAAAGAGACCTAACGTCAAAAACATTTATTTTGATGAGGCACTTTTTGGCCGTATTAAATGATATACAGGGTGAGATGAAAAAACTGCAACCAACTTTAGACTGCTGTCATTTCTAAGCCGCTCGTCCGACACATTCCATTCGGCAAATATTGAAAAATGAGCTCGTGGTAAAGCCATTGAAATTCCAAAAAGTGCAAGAATTTACATCGCAACAAAAAGAAAAAAGACTCAAAAGAGCTAGAGAATTGCTCGCTTGACCGAAAGTAGTTAACTGCCGAATTTGTTTTTCTTCGATGAGAAAACATTCGTTGTCCAGCAGTTTGTAAGCAAACAAAATGATCGTATTTACTTGCCAGAGAGGTCAGCTGAAAATCTGCAGCTTCGGTTGGCCACCAGAGCTCAAGCACCGGCCATGGTGATGGTGTGGGCCGCCATAATAGCCGAAGGTCGCTCTCCGCTCGTATTAATCGACTGTGTCATAAGAATAAATGCCGAATCTTATCTCGAAAATATTCTGGAGGTTGTACCAAAGCCTTGGGCACGCAAACATTTTGGCCGCAGACCTTGGACATTCCAACAGGACTCAGCACCATCGCAATCAGCATCCTCCACCCAAGAATTGTTATAAAATGAGGTTCCTCACTTCATTTCCAGCACATAATGGCCACCAAAATCTCCGGATACCAATCCATTGGACTATTGTGTCTGGAGTATTTTGGAAAGCAAGGTTGGCACTAAAAAATACCAAAGTGTCGATCACCTCAAGCAAGCGCTTCGCCGGTAATGTACCAAAATACGCAAAGAAACATTCGAGCAGCGTGTGACGGTTTCATTGCCCGTTTGAAGGCCATACTACATGCCAGAGGTGTACAATTAGAACAAATATAAACTTATTCTAAATGATGATGCTATTTCCGATATTTTTTGCTTTTATTCAATAAAATTAAAAAAAAAAAAAAAAATATATATATATATATATATATATATATATATATATATATATATATATATATAAAATATAATAAAATGATGCCGTTTCACTTTGTTGTTGACCCTGTACATCATTGACTTTCAACTGCATGCCAGACCATACACCATTTCTGCAAATAAATAATTGCCTTTTATGATTTCACCAATGACCGATAAATCCACAATGCATCCACAAATGAGGCTATTTCAATGTGAAGTATCCGTACGCGCATCTGTGTGTGTGTGTGAGAGAGAGAGTGTCCAATTGCATTATAACAAATTTCTATAATTAAGTCAACATTAAATCAATGTACGGCCAACAATTCCATCTGTATTATCATCATTAACACTATTATTTGTGGAATTTCATTAAATACTTGGAAAATATGTGCGGTTGCAATGCAATGCAATGAGCAATCGTTCTGGTTGGCTTTAAATCAACAGGTGGCTGTGATGCTTTGTGGGTCTCCAGTGTGCAAAAAAATAATTTTTATTTTATAAAAAAAATAAAAAAATAAATGGAAACTCAATTATAATAATTGCTGCTGGTGAAAATATATGTGTCAATGGAATAACAACATTCTACTGCTTCGTTCTGCTTCTTGCTTTTACTTTAATACCAGGGTATTTATTCCGGCTACTGCGGGTAGTAATGCCACCAACAGTAGCTGGAGGAGAAGACACAACAGCGGTAGTACTATTTATGCCATTGATTGTCGCAACTAAAATAGAAAAGGAAGCAAAAAGCAAATACTTTTAGGTTTTATCATTGTAAACAATAATAGAGAATATTGTTTTGAAACAAAAAACGGCGCTGAAAAATATAATGGAACGGATTCAAAAGAAAGTGGAATGCAATAGAATAAAAAATGTCATTGTTATTTGAACAATGGATATACAGGGAGGTCTCAGAATCTTCTTTCTAGAAAGGAAAAAACAAGAACTGAGTGAAGTAAAATCTGGTTTCAATTGCAAGTAATAGATTTAAACACAATATGACAGTATAGCTACTTTATGTTCGGTCATACGCCTTATTTTTGTAAGCAACTTCACACAAAAAGAAAAAAAAAATTGGCCATATGAGGAAATAATTCTCAATGCCTTTAGAATTGGTATATCACAATTGGCAAAGTAGATAATAGCTGAAGACGACAGTCAAACTCCGATTCAGAATGAAAATTTAATACAAAATTATTTTCCAGTATTAAATTTAATACCATGATATTTACGGAACTTTTTAACTGAAATCCGTATCTGGTACAACTTTTATGAGAACTTAAAATAAGAAGTAAAAGAATCGTAGAATATCGCTCCCTTAAAAAAATACTAGACATTGACTATAATAAAAATATTTGAAAACCAAAACTAAAAATACGTTGACCTGTGAATACTTTTTCATGAAAATTTTGAAATCTACTTTAACTCTGTTAATGCCAAAAGTCAATTTCCACCCAAGCTACGTATCTCTACATCGTACTGAAACAACTTTGTTGAGGCTTGTTTGATCTCCTTCAATCTTTTCGCTCCCTGAGATTCACTCGCGCAGTTAATTTAACAACTCAATTCCTCTCTTTACAGAAGGAGTATGGCGAATGGTCTCCGCGACAACCGAAATCCACTGTACCGATCGTTCATCAGAAGACAGTTACAACCCGATTGTCAACGAGTTGACAACAATCAAATATATCGTCAAAGTTCCGTCCTGAAGGTCGATAATCTGATCTTTTTCGAGATAGATACTTCTATCTCTATCTTCTAGATATATAGTTCATAGTTCTCTAGAAGAAGACTCTTTGATCCAATAGAAACACTTCTGACCTTCTGGTAATTTAGGAAAAGACAACCTGGCTTTCTGGGAGAAGATCATCGGGTTTTCTAGGAAAAGACCGTTTGAACTTCAATAGAGAAAACCGTCTGATCTTTTATGAGAGAAGAACTTTTGGTCTTCTGTGAGGAGGCCTTTGAGCTTCCAATGAGAAGACCTACTGGCCTTCTATGAAAAGAACTTCGGGTCTTCTATGAGAAGACTTTCTGGTCTTCTATGAGAAGACTTCCTGGTCTTCTATGAGAAGACCCTCTAATCTTCTATAAGAAGACCTTCTGGCCTTCTATGAGAAAACCTTATAAGAGAAGATCTTCTGGCCTTCTATGAGAAGACCTTCTGGCCTTCTATGAGAAGACCTTCTGGCCTTCTATGAGAAGATCTTCTGGCCTTCTATGAGAAGACCTTCTGGCCTTCTATGAGAAGACCTTCTGGCCTTCTATGAGAAAACCGTCTGATCTTTTATGAGAGAAGAACTTTTGGTCTTCTGTGAGGAGGCCTTTGAGCTTCCAATGAGAAGACCTACTGGCCTTCTATGAAAAGAACTTCGGGTCTTCTATGAGAAGACTTTCTGGTCTTCTATGAGAAGACTTCCTGGTCTTCTATGAGAAGACCCTCTAATCTTCTATAAGAAGACCTTCTGGCCTTCTATGAGAAAACCTTATAAGAGAAGATCTTCTGGCCTTCTATGAGAAGACCTTCTCGCCTTCTATGAGAAGATCTTCTGGCCTTCTATGAGAAGACCTTCTGGCCTTCTATGAGAAGACCTTCTGGCCTTCTATGAGAAGACCTTCTGGCCTTTTATGAGAAGACCTTCTGGCCTTCTATGAGAAGACCTTCTGGCCTTCTATGAGAAGATCTTCTGGCCTTCTATGAGAAGATCCTCTGGTCTGCTAAGGGAAGACCCTCTGGCCTTCTATGAGAAGACCGTCTCGCCTTCTATAAGAAGACCTTCTGGCCTTCTATAAGAAGGCCTTCTGGCCTTCTGTGAGAAGACCTTCTGGCCTTCTGTGAGAAGATCGTCTGGCCTTCTAAGAGTAGACCTTCTGGCCTTCTAAGAGAAGACCTTCTGGCCTTCTAAGAGAAGACCTTCTGGTCTTCTATGAGAAGACCCTCTGGCCTTCTTTGAGAAGACCTTCTGGACTTCTATGAGAAGACCCTCTGGTCTTCTGTGAGAATGCCCACTGGTCTGCTAAGGGAAGACCCTCCTGGCCTTCTATGAGAAGACCTTCTGGCCCTCTTGTCTTCTACGAAAAGATCCTCTGGTCTTCTATGAGAAGACCCTCTGGTCTTCTGAGAGAAGACTCACTGGTCTGCTATGGGAAGACCTTCTGGTCTTCTGGACCGTCTGGCTTTCTATGAGAAGACCTTCTTCAAGAAGTTCTTCTTCCCTTCTTTGGGAAGACCTTGTATTCCTTTATGAGAGAAGAGATTCTGGTATTCCATTTGAGAAGACCTTCCGATTTTCTTGGAATAGACATCTTTTTTTAGGCGAGCAACTGGTCATTTATGAGAAGAGCTTCTTGCCTTCTAGAAGCAGAACTTATGATCTTCCATGATCTTCTATGGGAAGATCATCAGGAGTCAATCTTTCTGGTCTTTAGTCTTTTAGGACAAAATTCCTAGTGATCTAAGAGAAGATCTTCAGGTCTTTTTGGTCTTCTAGCAGAAGGCCTTCTCGCCTTCCTGGAGAAGATTTTCTGGTCTTCTAGGAAAGATGTTTTGCTTATTCGTCCTTCTTGAAGAAGACTTGTTGGTCTTCGGCGAGAGAAATCCTAACCTTCTGGTCGTCTATTGGAGAAGAGCTTTGGGTTTTCTACGAGATAAAATGTTCTCTTCTTCTATGAATGCTCTTCTATGAGAGAAGATCATCTGATCTTCTTTTCTTCTGGGATAATGGTCTTCAAAGATATGACTATGAGGCGAACTTTTTGCTTCCTTGGGGCGTTCTTCTGGTTTTCGGTGACGCGAGGTCCTGGCGTTCAAGGACTTTAAGACTTTATGTGAAGTTCTTCTAGTATTCTAGCAGAAGACCCTCTAGTTATTTGAGAGAAGAACATCTGTTTCATTTAAAAGGTGGCCTTGTGGATATTTTATGAAAAGATCTACTGTCTACTGTCAAACCAAAAATACACATTCATTGAAAGGCCATATTCGATTTCATTTAATTTCATTAACACTGTGTCATTTCATTTAGCTACCACCCCCGCCCACTCGGATGGATATATTCCATTGCTCGAGACCTTCACAACACAAATTCCATTAACTGAGTTCATGACACTTGATAAGAGATTTTGTCGCCTTACAAACGAGAAATTACGACTAATGTCCTTAGGTTTCAATTTCTAAGACATTTCTAATTAAACGAAGAAATTTTCAATACAAAGTTTACACTTTGCTGTGCATTTGCCTTGATTTTATGAGGCTTCCTTGGAAAGGAAAAACTGAAGAAAGCTATACAAGTGCAATGGCTGAAAAAAAAGAGCTGAGGACAAACATTTCATTAAGGCAAGAAATGAGTATCGAAAGGACCTTGGGCAACAGCAGCAAGTGAAGGAGACAAAGAGAGGATGTGAAAGAAAGGGGGTAAATAAAAATAGTACGAATGCCACGTTACTTTGATAATGACTTTTTCTGTTTACTTCTTTTGATTGATTTTTTTTTTCAATTAAAAAAATTGTGATTATGAAAAGGCTAGTACCCGAACAGAGAGAAATGTTTTTGAAATTAAAAAAAGAAATATATAAAGAAAATATATATTTGCAATATTTATGGGAGTAAAAGTAAAGTTCAATTATTTTTATATGATCCTTCATTCACAACGTCACACTTTAAGAACACAAATAAGAAAATCCCCTACAACACCTCAAAGGAGATGACCGTCCACTTCCTCCTTCCTCCCAAACGAAAACCAAACATAAATGACAACTAAAAAGAAAGCCAACCCCCCAATGGGGAAATAATGTAAATACCAGCCAAAAAAAGAGAGTCAGTAGCATAAAAAAGGTCTGATTATTTTTCTACTTCATTATCGATGCAATGGAATTTGGGATTTTCTTTTGTGCTCCACCGTATCATTTTCCAGTCAAAGTCTACATGGGCTTTTCTCTTGTTGGATGCTGCCGTCATCCCAAGGGTCATAAAACCAAAAGCCATAATATCGAATCAATATCTTCTTCGGTGCAGACAACACACAAAAAATAAATGCCACAAAAACTTCTTAAGAAATATCCAATCCCCCTCCCCCCAAAAAAAGTTGAACAAAAAAGAAAGACAAAAATCAAATAACAACACTCACCTAAGGCATGACACTGTAGAATTTTCGTTCGTCCTTCACTGACTATGGAACTGGACGACGATGGCTGTGTGGTGAAGCGTGGCGGTTGTAGCTGTTGACCATCTGCAAAGAGGAGAAAGAAGAAGAAAAAAAAATAGCAAATAAAATTAGTTCATTTAGAAATAAACAATTGGTCCGCAACAATATTTCACATCAAATTTAATATGTTTTGGTGCTGCAAATTGTTTGTATTTTTTCTTTCTAGATATTTGTAAACAATTTGTATTTTATGATTCAATAAACATTTGATTGGCTTTAAATGTAAACAATAAAAATATAGGCGAAATTATTTTTTAATAATTTAGGGATGATAATTATTTCATGACAGAGTCTCAGTTAATATTCTCCACAGAGTAAATACAATAGATAGATTGTTTTTTTTTAATTTTATTTTTTTTAATTATTTTCAATTTTAAAAATTAAAAAAAAAATGCAGCGAAAAAAAATTTAAGGAGATTTGCTACTCGGCATCTGTCTTTATCCATTAAACATAGCATAGCAGTTAGGGACTTTTATCCACAAAAATCATTTTGAAGGTATTTTATCTACAGTAAATCACTTGAAGGTCTTTTGTTCATAGAATACCTGCCAAAGGCCTTCTATCTGTAGAACACCTGTTAATAATCTTTTCTGCCCACAGGAGATTTTTTCAGACCACAGACAATCTGTTAAAGTTATTCTATCAATAAAATACCAGCTAAAGATATTCAACCCACAAAACGCCTCTTGAAGAATTTCTATCTTGCATCCATAGTAGACATGTTAAAGGAGGTGGCTCGTTAATGGTCTTCTCTCAGCCTTATGTTTACAAGGCGTCTCTGTATATATGGAATCTGCTAAAATATTCCTCGTCAAAACAGAGGTTTTGGACCACATGTTTCTTTGAAAAAAATCCATTACTGGACCAGTATTGACCTTGTCCGACCATTCATTTTTGCCAAAACTAAGGTCAGGTGCAAAAATTTAAATTATATGCCCAGTCTCACGGGTACCTCCCTTACTAATTTCAATACACTTAAAATATCATATATCTACCGAAATTAAAATAAATTATATATATGTTCGGGTTTTCCCCTCTGGTACTCCCCCCAAAATCCCAAAAATTTTGAAAAATTCAGAATCCCATATAATGAAAAAGGATAGTTTAATTATGTCGTATACATTCGCCAAGCTTCCTTAAGGTGCAACATTTTCAAAGAATATTTTCTGTCTACGATTGCGGATTTTTTTTTTCAATTATTTTTCATCAAGGACGTGGATTTTTTTAAATAAACATGTATTAAACAATTTTTTGTTTTTTTAGAACTATTTCCTGGTCAAGAATCGTACCTTCAAGTATTTTCTGCAATTTATTTTTATTGTATATTTGGATTTTATTGTATATTTTTTCAAGATTTTTACACAAGAATTAAAATTTTGTGAAAAAAGAAATAAATAAAATCTCCTAGCCATAAATCGATTTTTTTCTGAAAAAATTTTCTTCTTTTTCATCATAAATGTCCTGGCTAATAATAAGAGTCGATTTTTTTTAAATATTTTGAGGTTTTTCAAGCACTTCCTATAAATGTAAATCTTGTTTCTTTTTTAATATTTTTCAAAAACATTCCGGCTAAAAATTCTAATATTTGTAAAAAATAATCTTCAATGATTTTTAAATCAAAAAAAAAAAAAAAAAACTTTTTCTCAATGATTTTGTGGTCGAGAAACCTTTATTTAAAGATTATTTTCAAGGACTTCCTATAAATATAAATCTTGAAACTTTTTTAAATATATTTTTCAAAAACTTTCAAGCCTAGAATTCAGACAAAAAAATCAAAAATAATCTTCGAGGACTTTCAAGCCAAGAAACATTGATTAATAAAAGACATCCTGTCCGACAATCGTAGATGTTTTAGAAATAAAATTTGAATAGTTCTAGACAAGAACAGTGGATGTTTAAATATATTTTCCAAAGACTTCTCGGTCAAGTGTCGTTGCTATTTTAATATATTTTTCAAACACTTGTACGCCAATGGACGTGGTTTTAATTAAAAAATAAGGACTTCTTGACCAAAAAATCGTATTTTTTTTTAAATTATTTTACGGACAATTTCATCCAAGTATCGCGGATTTTTTTCAAGTATTTTCTCAAAGATTTCCCTGTCAAAAATCGTGCATTTTTTAAGCAAAGTTTCTCTATATTTGCGTGGACTTTTTACGACATTTAGTGCAAAATGTTTTGGATTTCGTAGGAAAATTTTTAATTATTCTGATGTTTTTCAAGATCATACTGGGCAAATAATTTAGAATATTTGTTAACATTTATTAAGGGCTTCTTGGCCAAGAACATTGGATTCTGTACAATTTTTTTAAGGACTTCCTGAATCGTGGATTTTTAAATATATATTTAAGAAGTTTTTAGAAATAGATTATATTTTTTCATCGAAATATTCAAGGAACTTCTAAAAATAAATACCACCTTGACAGAACATGGTTTCAATGATCTGAAATGAATACCTTCTCTATGTCGAAGATCTTCTCCGTCCCTTTGAAAGGTATTTCCTGCATAGAGGAAGAAGGTCTTCTCTTCCCTTTATAGAGAACCTTATACAATTCTCCTTCCAACTCACTTCTTTGTACAGATGACCTTATTCTCTTCTAGAGTTCTTCTGTGAAATGAAGACCTCACAATGGCATTGGCCGCTAAAGATGTCTTTAAAATACATTCTATGTATGAAGAACTTCTAGAGATATTATCTGTAAAGATTACCTTTACTCTGTATATAATTTTTTTATAAAATGCTTATTTTTATCGAAGACAATTTTCAAAAAAAAAAAAAAATCTTCGAATTTTGAGGGGTATATTACGCTTTATCATGAACTGATAATTTAATAGTTTTCCCAAGATTACAAATACAAAGAAATTATTGTTTTTTTTTTTAATTTTTTTTAGGATTTGCTGGAAAAATATCTATTTTTTCAAAAGCTCCTCTTATATAAATATATTCTTTTTAAAGAATTTCTGAATAAAAATCGTCTGTAAAAATCTTGGAATTTTAAAGATTATGTTTTAAAGGCCTTTTTAAAAAAAATCAGGGGCTTTTCAGGAAAATATTTTTATTATTATTCCAATTTTTATTCTAAAAAATGTGGAAAAATGTTCAGATCGTCCTGGCAAAGAACATTTTGATGTTTTCAAGACTTCTGGACAAAATACATGACTATTGTATTTTTGATCGCAATTTTTAATATACAGATAATATTTTCATTCCAACGATTTGATTAGATTCCTCACATTTTAAGTTCCGCCGATTTGTACAGCAATATTTTTTTATTCCTACTTCAGATACCCGCCCAAATTTTTAAATAAAAATACCATGGATTTAGACAAAAATTTCTAGTTTCAGACTTTGAGGAGAATTTTCAAAAGAAAACAGGAGAGATTAATTCTGGCAAACTTTAAGCAAAAAAGTACCTGAGTTTTTGAGGAAAAAATAATTTTGATTAATTTTTCAAGAAGCCTGACGACAATTATTTATTGATATATGTATATATTTGTTATGATTTGAATTACAGGGGAGGAAGGGGGTCCGCAAATTTTGTTGACTCTACAACATTACACCGTGGAGTCATGCATAAAATTACTAAAAATACGTTACGGTTGATTTCATTGATATGTTAACGCCAAAACATCTGCTGTTCTATTATTATTACGAGGGTGGCTTTGGTGGTTCTGGCGGTGAAGGTAATGGGTTTCTTGCCATCGGTTGGGGCATTTCAGAGGTTTGCTGGTTTTTCCTTTCACTTATGTGGCATAAAAATAATAATGCATAATATTATGGTTTGCTTCGTATTCCTCCGCTTCCTTTTCCCTCTTTAGCTACTTCTTCAGCCACTGCTGCTGATTACAATGTAAATGATACTTTTAAAAGGTTTCTTCTTCTTCGTCGTCATCGTCATTGTCGTTTTTGCCATACAAAATGCATTTTATGTCTTTTTAAAAAGCAAACTCAAGAATAATGCAAGAAGACCAAAATGGAGAGGAAAAGAGAGGTAGAGCAAGTAAAGTATGCTCGAGTGAAACCCAAAACGATAAAGTGTGGCATGCCTCTTCGTTTTTGTGTTGTGGAGGCAAAATTTAGGGTGCGGTAGTTCCATTTTGAATTTTAAGTAGCTATCGAGGGAAGAATACCAAACAAAATTGAGTTGCAGTGCTGATGGCTGGGTGAAAGGGTGAGTAGAGTGACAACGGCTGAACATTGATGACTTGCAGCTACTGATTAAATGCACTCGCCATTTAGTTCAGGTTCACATATGGTTTCCTGTTATGATGATAGACACAAACGTACATACATCATATGTGAGTGATGCAAGGGAAGGGGTGTAAAGGGGTATGTCTTTCATCAACATTATCGGTTGCTGCCATCATTAAAACATTAGCAGCAGCATCATTGCAAGATGGGAAAACGAAATTATTATTTTTAATTTCCAAAACCTTTTAAGAGAACTGCTGCTCATTTAGGAAATGTTGTAATGAATATTGCCATAAAATTTTGAGAGCGGGTTTATGGAAAGTGGAGAAAAGGATTATTTTTTAGAATGCTTGCACATGTGCCATATGTGGTAAAAGTAGGAAAATTTTAATATGAGATAAAAAAATAATTGAGGGGAAATGTTAGAAAATAGAGGATATCATAAGTTTCTTGTAATAGAGAAAAAATAATCTTGAATTTCATGTGTCCCAAAATTCCTTTGGGGGTTTGAACTACGAACCGATTACTCTCAATTCCAATCAAAATTTCCCACAACCCACAATATTGACCGTTGCACAGTGTAATTTTAAGACAACTTGCAGCGGATTCGGAAGAATTGCTAAATTTACCGAAAGTAAATTTTTTTTTTATACCCTCAGTCATATGACTAGAGAGGGTATATATCATTTGATACGGCCAAAATATGCCACATCGAAATAATGGTGTTAGACCTTTGGTTTCATTGGACCAAACCCGTTTTAGGACACTTGGAGTCTAGAGATCGGACGATTTCTTTTGGCACCTCCCCCACAAAGGGTCAAAATTTTGAATAACCAAAACGATTATAAAATCAGAAATAAACATCCTATTTCATATTTCACACATCCCATTTTTACTACTAACACTACATCTGCTGTGAAAAGGGGATATATCGGTCCATTCCCTCTGGTACCTAAAAGTAAAGGTTGAAAATGTTGAATATCCACGAAACTCATAATTCTTGAAATTAACATCCGATTCTATTCAGACTTGGTATATCTCAATATTTCCATCAACACGAGATCTGTAATAGACATAATAGATATCGGATCATTTCTTCTGGCACCTCCCCTACATAGGGTTAAAGATTTTGAAAAACAAAACCCTCAAAGAAAGCGAAATAAGCATCCAACTCCCTTCATATTTCACACATACAAACGTTTTTGCTAACGCAAGATCTGTTGAGAAGATTATATATCTGCGAACCGCTTCAATTTTTTCTTTATCTTTTCAATTTTTTCTTAATCTGAATATTTTCCTCAACCAAAAACCTGATATGAATATGGAATTTATCGGAGTGATTTCGCACAAAATTGGATATAAATGTTCGATTTTCTTGAAATTTTGCCCACACCAATATTTTTTTAGTGATTTCTTTTTTTTTGGCATCGCATTTCTAAAATGATGTTTTGTAGGGGATTTTTGCAAAGAGTCGCAAAAAGTATGGCTTTAACCCTAAATGTGCTAAATATATATTAATTCCTGCCGTTTAGGTAAGATTTAAACTATTGATGTCTTCTCAGACCTATAGCAATATCTTATGACACATAATTTTATGAAATATGAGTCGATACGATTCCGTTTCAAGGGAGTTTTTAAACCATATTTTGAAAAAGGACCAAAAGACCCTTTGTTGACCTGCTTAAGATTTAAAATATCTTTGTATTGTTTTGAGTAATATTGCTGAAGACGTGATATACCTAAACTGCAAGGATTTCAAGAAATTTTAATAAGAAATTAAAAAAATGGAATAAGGCGGAAGTATATGGTCCTCTATTGAGGTAACGTTGCAATGCTACATTCAAAATGGCAATACATGATTCTTCAATTTTTATCTCCATTTTCATAATCTACTGAATTTGTCCGACAATTCTGCAAAACATTTAATTTCGTCGTACAATGTTATCAATATCTCCCTCCCTACCGTAGTTGCCCAGCGTAATTAATATGTAGCTATAAATGATGTCTACTCACATACACATACACATACACATAGTGAAATTAAATATTTTATGAAACCCAATATTTTGTGAAAGAGACCCTCCTCCAGCCGTATGTACGTACGTTTTTGTTACCAGGACAACCAACATTTAATAACAAGTCCTGTACATTTCGTGCAACAAACAACATGCATAGACCCTTTTAATGGAATTATTTGCAAGTAATTTAAGACACACACACAACATTATTTTAATTAATTTTGTCTACAAAAAAATGATTCACAAAACAGCAGGATAACAATTGTGGCAACATCAGGTGTTCATTTTGCACAAAAAAAAAACATGGAATTTTTTCATCATTTGGGAATTAAAGGGGAAGAAGTGGCTTGTAAAAAAAATTATTAAATGCATAAATTTTAGAAGAAAAAATCTGACAGCAAGATTGCTTTAACTAAGAAGAAAATTAAAAGTTATTTTTTACGAATGAAGTAATAGAATACGCCTAGAAAATCTTCCACAGAGAAAATGTCTTTGGAGACCCTTCTACACACGGAATGTTCTAAATAAAGCTTACGTGCACAGAGATAGCACTTCAAAGTTCTTTAAGTCTTTAAAGAGAAGATTTTTCCATACAAAATATATATTTTGCAGGTCTCCTTTCTTTTCCTTCTATCTATTTTACCTGCTTAGAGAATTGCTTTAAATGGAGAAGGCCCATAACAGGTCATATATACAATGAAGAGGATATCTATTTTCCATACAGAAAAGTTCTTCAACAGGTATGAAAATACATAGAAGACCGAAAAAGCCTTTCCGTTTAGAGAAATTCTATTAGAAATTGCTCATACGGATATCTTATTGAGGTTGTTTTAGTAAAGAAAATATCCTCAGAAAATATTTTCTTTTCTTTACAGAAAACATTTTACGAGTTCGGATTTTAGGTTCGGATTTCATATCGAGACCTTTTTCCTAAAAAAAAGAGGTAATTTTCAAAGGTTTTTAATATAGAAAAACATTTATTTATGAAATTCGTTCATTCATTTAAAAAAATATATATTTATGGGTGGAGAAGTCCTTTCGGAGGGTACACGGAGCAGAACTTTGAAAGGTATTCTAAGTAAAGTAGACTATTAAGAATCGACTATATACAAAAGACTTTTGGATCATTTTGAAGTCTTCTATACTTACAGAGAAGATCGGTGAAGGGTTTGAACAAAAGACTTCTGGAATGTTTTCTATATGTAGTAGACCTGTAGATGGTCGTATGACCAAGAATAGCTCTAAAATTCCTCTATACAGAGAAAAAAAGAAATATTTTATACAGTGAACATACTTCACAGGTATACAGCTCTGAGAAGGTTGCCTATGTAGAGAAGGCCTTGGTAACAGTTTCTTAACAAAGGTGTTCTTTTCAAGATCTTCTAAACAGAGAAGAACCTTCCTTCTCTATAAAGAGAAGGTCTTTCTCATCAATACAAAGCAGACATTTGGAGAATATTCGATGCCAAGAAGACTTTTCAAGATTTTCGATGCAGGGAAGTCCTCCAGAAGGTTGTCTATAGGAAGAAAATCTTGAGAAGGGTTTCAGAATAGTAAAGGTCTTTTTCGATTCTATTTTAAAAATCAACTGTCCATCGGGACTAATCATACCATTTGTAGGTTTTTTTTTTCAACTTTCAACTACAGAGAAGGTCCTGTACACAGAAATGGTTTTCCATACACAGTAAGCCTGTAGCAGGACGGAAACACTTCTCGTATACTGAAAATCCCAGAAACAGGTCTCCTACACAGAGAACATCTGAAAGGGGTTTCTCAAAAAACCTTCATAATATAGTCTATACTGATATGACCTCTGTAAGAACTTCGGACCAGAGAAGATCTTTAGAGATTTTTCGGTACAAGACTTCTTGGGAATTTCCTGTAACAGAAAAAGGCCAGAAGCTATTAATACAGAGTAGAATTTTACAAAAGTAAAAAAAAAGTGTTTCGGAGAGAAAAAAAAAAAAAAAAAAAAAACTAGAGAGCACTTGCACTTTTCTCTCTGAATTTTTGGACAATTTTCCAATAAATGGCCTCATTTTTCGAGACTTCCACACAAAGGCTAGCAGGAGTTTCACCTTACATGAGCAGTTTAGTTATATAAAAAAAGAGAATTCACTAGGTAATACAGAATGTTATTTACTTTACAGATGGAGAAGACCTTTAGAAAATCTACTATATACAGAAAATTTGAAAGGCATCTGCCCAGTCCTGAGCTCTAGCCACATGCCACCTTCCGCTTCGATTGGTCCATAATTGCGACCTGTAGAGCAACTGGAAAATCAGGAAATTTTTCAGTTTTTGGTCCACTTCAACCCCTAATATTATGCGATAATCTCCAAAAGAAATAGGGTTCTATTCTGACCCTAGCCCCACCTTCATTCTAGATTTCATGAGGATCGGGCCATAATTGCGACTTGTAGAGTGATTACAAATTAAAATGGACAGACGGACATACATAGCTAGATCGACTCAGCTCGGCGAGCTAGGAAGATCCATATATACTTTCCTATGTGGGAAGCCAATATTTCGTGGTGTTACATAATTTTTGGCCCAATCAAACTTATAATACCCCCAACAAATAGTGTTGTAGGGTATAAAAATTTAAAACGACTTACAGGGTGAGATGAAAGAACTGCAATCAATTTCAGACTGCTGTCATATCTAAGCCACTCGTCTGACAGCTGTTTAAATTATTCCATTGACAGCTCATTATATTTTTTACAAGCGTACAAAAGCATTTTGGTGAGAATTTTCCAGAAAAAAAGTTATTCGTGATGGAATTCAAGCAGGGCAGTGTATATATATTTAGCTGGAAACCCACAAGTGTCTATCGTTAGAGCACTCCAGCATTTAAGTGTGAATAAATCGCTCGTTACCGTGATACTGGTAGTGTAGCCCGACGTCAAGGAAGTGGACGGAAGAAAACAGCAACATCAGCAGAAATGGTTCGAAAAGTAAAGAAGCGACTTGATCGAAAACCGCGTCGCAGTGGTCGAAAAATGACTCGCGAGCTGAACATATCGCAATATTCCATTCAGCAAATATTGAAAAATCAGCTCGGGGTAAAGCCATTGAATTTCAAGAAAGTGCAAGAACTTACACCGCAACAGAAAGAAAATAGACTCAAAAGAGCTAAAGCGTTGCTTCCCTGGCCGAAAGTGGTAACCTGCCGAATTTGGTTTACTCCGATGAGAAAACATTCGCTGTCCAGCAGTTTGTAAAAAAACAAAATGATCGTGTTAACTTACCAAAGAGGTCAGCTTAAAATGTACACCTTCATTTGGCCACCAGAACTCAAGCGCCGGCCATGGTGATCTTGTGGGCCACCATAACTGCCGATGGTCGCTCTCCGCTCGTATTAATCGACCGTGGCATGAGAATAAATGCCGAATATTATCGCGAAAATATTCTGACAATAATAAAGAAATAAAGCCTTGACACGCAAAGATTTTGGCCGCAGACCTTGGATTTTCCACCAGGACTCGACACCATCCCACTCAGCACGCGCCAACCAATAATGGTTACGAAATGTGGTTCTTCGTTTCTTCTCCAGCGCACAATGGCCACCAAAATCTCCGGATACCAATCCTTTGGACTATTGTGTCTGGAGTATTTTGGAAAGGTTGGCACTAAAAAATACCAAAGTGTCGATCACCTCAAGCAAGCGCTTCGCCGGGAATGGGCCAACATTTAGGCAGCGTGTGACGGTTTCATTGGGCGTTTGAAGGCCATAACTCGTGCCAAATGTGACCAATTCGAACAAATCAAATTGTAAAATTTGATGTTATTTCCGACATTTTTTGCTTTCATCCAGTGAAATTTAAAAAAATATGTAAAAATTATGGCGTTTAACTTTGTTGCAGTTTTTTTATCTCACCCTGTATGTACCAATTAAAACTATATTATTTTTTCTAGTAGATACGGAAGACCTTTAGAAGATCTTCTTCGCCATAGCCCGTAATACGTATAAAGTTAACTTTTTACGTAGCATTCGGTTTAGAATGTGAATTTGTATTTAAAAAGAAATAAATATTAAAAAAACGAAACTGGCACAAAATCATTTTTACAACATTTTATCCAAACAATTTGCTAATACCGTCGTCATTTGAAGAAGAAGAAAAAAACAAATAACAATAATTGCGATTTGTAGTGGTTTAAAAGAACATATTTGCGTTGGTTTAAAACAAAACCGGCAACGTTCGAAATGTTGTGAAAAAAGCACACTTAAAGTGCTACATATTTCTTCCCGTTGAAAGCAGTCAGTTTCGAGTTGTTCTCGATTTTATATTGTTTATGGTGTTGTTTGCGTTTTGTTGTTGTGTAGCTCTTGTACTTCGACTGTGGCTGTTGTTGTTGCTGTTTTTTTAGGGCAGCACTTAGTGTCCCTAACAATCTTACAATTCCTTTATGTACCTTGTGTAAAGGATGGATATGAATGGCAAACGAAGATGGTGAAAAGCCATCTCATCCTATCATTCGACTGGAATAAACAACGACGACAAGGAGAAGATGTGAGAAAAAGAAGCAGCAGAAATATTGAAAACATTTTAAAGAAATGGAAAACTAAGAAGTGGTTTTTCGTTCGGGTTTGATTCAGGTAGGCAAGCATGGCAGGCCAAGCAAGGAGGAGGTATTCATCCAAGCGTTGACAACGACAACAAACAACAACTTATAAACATCGCCCAAAACAAAAGTTCTGCCATAAAAAAGTGTTCCCAATACCATCATCATCATCATCTTCGTCCCCTTTGCCAGCTCCAGCGTGAGGTGGAAGGATAGTTTATTTTTTCTATTTTTTTTCCAAAGAAGAAAGTTAACTCTTTTAATGGAGGGCTTTTTTTGCTGTTGTGGTGCATTTCATCCATGCAATTGTTTTGTTGTAGTGAAGTGATTGTACTTACTGTTGTTGTTGTAATGTTTTTTAACCCATTTTTATGGCACGAACCTATTTAGTTTTGCAACATATTTCTTGTGGTTGAAATAAGGTTGATTTTGTAGTTCCCCCTTGGTTAGTTGGGTTTCCTTCTATGACCAGTAGTATCAAACAACAATGACAGGCACCTAGTTCTCCCTGCCTAACGAAGGACCATACACCAAAAGTAGAAAACCTCTAAACAAATTCGATGAGTTGTCCTTGTTGTTTGGAGCTAATGTAACAGAGATAGTGTCACCTAAGACAACATTGTTGTAGTGGTTATGTTGTGACACTACTAACGGAAAAGTGTGTAAGGCCACTTGCCAGGGGACAGGGTAAGAGCTCCTACAAAGTAGTTGCCATTTACAACTGCTGTTACCACAAGCCATCACACCAACCAACCAAACGATTCATGAAGAAAGTGTTTAAAAAAAATTACGTTAACCATGTCCCTGGAGGGGTAGTACCTATTGTGACCAGACAATGAAGTTGATATAAGAATAAGAACGAGGGTGAGGAAATTAATTTAACGAAGTAATTTTTTGTCAAAGGCTGCAGTACTCATTACGAACTACCAGTACGAAATTTGAAAAAAAAATCTGGTGAATAATGTCGCTTAACTCATCAAAATATCGAGTATTGGGAGGTTCCGTTATATGGAGGCTATACCAAGATGTGGACCTGCATACTCAATTTTATGTCATAGGATGTAGTCCCATAACAAACTTTAAATACGAAAATTAAAACAAATATAGTTAAAATCATCATAATATCGAATATGGGAGCTATCGGGGGTCACTCTCTGTATAGAGAGATAAGGTATGGCGAGCGATAATATATTTTGGAAAAGGGCAGATTTTTTATACCGTCAGCCATACGGTTAGAGAAGGTATATATCATTTGATACGAACAAAACAGGCTTCATCGAAATAACTGTTTTAGACCCTAGGTCACTTTGCACCAAATCCGTTTCAGAACATTTGAAGTCGAACTAGCGATCTGTCCGTCCGTGTGTCTGTCTGATGGCTGATACGCACGATAACTTCCGAAGGAAGTATCCTATTTCTTCCAAACTTGGTACATCGTTATATTATTATCAAATTTATATTGATTTCGGAGATAGACAATAACAGACCACTCCTTCTGGAACCTCCACCAAAATGGTCGAAATATTCAAAAATTATATTTCCCGCAAAGAAAGAGAAATATAATCCGATTTCGCTACAACTTTGTAAATCTTAATATTTGCATCAGTTCAAGGTCAGGTGCGAAAATGGACAATATCGGTCCACTCTATCAAGTACCTCCCTCACAAAGGGTCAAAATTTTGAATAATTACAACTCTTATAAAATGTGATGTAAGAGTCCGATTGTCTTGAAATTTCACACATCCCAATATTTATATTAACACAAGGCCTGGTGTTAAAATGGAATATATCAGTCCACTCCTTCTGCTACATCCCCCAGAAATGGTCGAAATTTTTAAAAAATTATATTTTCTGCAAAGAAAGAGGAACGATAATCTGATTTTGCTACAACTTTGCAAATCCTAATATTTGCGTCAGTTCAAGGTCAGGTGCGGAAATGGACAATATCGGTCCACTCCATCAAGTACCTCATTCACAATGGGTCAAAATTTTGAATAATTACAACTCTTATAAAATGTTATGTAAGAATCCGACAGTCTTCAAATTTCACACAACCCAATATTTTTATTAACCCAAGGTCTGGTGTATGGTAGAGATCGGACCATTCCTTCTAATACCTCCCACACAAAGGGTTAACATTTTGAATATCCATGAAGCTCATAAAACGCAAAATTAACCTCCAATTCCATTCCAGACTTGGTACATCTCAATATCTCTATCAACGCAGGATCTGTTATAATGACGGTATAGATCGGACCATTCCTTCTGGTACCTCCCCCACAAATAAGCATCAGGTTCTCTTTATATTTCACACATCCCATTATTTCTACTAACACAAGATGTGCTGTGAAAATGGGATATATCGGTCCACTCCTTCTGGTAACTATCCTACAAAGGGTCAAAACATTCGATTATCCATGCAGCTCATAAAATGCAAAACTAACATCTGATTCCATTCAGACTTGGAACATCTCAATATCTCTATCAACACAAGATTTGTTATAAAGATAGTAGCGATCGAATAATTTCTTCCGGTACCTGCCCATAAAGGTTCAACGATATTAAATACCCAAAACGATCCTAAAATCCGAAGTAAACATCCTGTTCTATTCATATTTCACACATCCTATTATTTGTACTAACACAAGATCTGTTGTCCATTAATTCTGGTACCTCTCCCACAAAGGGTCAACATTTTAAATAAATTTAAATTCGAAATTAACCCCTGATTCCATTCAGAATTGGCACACATCAATACTTCCATCTACACAAGATCTGTTATAAAGATGGTAGAGATCGGACCATTCCTCTGGTACTTCCCCCACAAAGGGTTAAAGATTTGAATATCAAAAACCATCATAAAATCCGAAATAAGCATCCAGATCTCTTCATATGTCACACTTTTCATTATTTCTACTAACACAAGATCTGCTGTGAAGATGGTAGAGATCGGATCATTTTTTCTGGTACCTCCTTGACATAGGGTTAAAGATTTTGAAAAACAAAACGCTTAAAGAAAGTGAAATAAGCATTTAACTCTCTTCTAATTTCACACATCCACATATTTTTGCTAGCACAAGATCGGTTGTGAAGATGATAGATATCTGCCAACCCCTTCGGAAACCTTACCCACAGAGGGTTACAATTTTCGGTACCTATATCTGTCATAGCTTGTGCAACAAGTTAGCGATTCTTTACATCTTGCTATATCTACTTATTTATCTCATCCAGAAACTTGAGATGGATATGGAATTTATGATTTCGCATAAAATTGAATGTAAATGTTCGATTTTCTTGTAATTTTGCCATACCTATATTTTTATCTGTATTAGATGAAGTATGAAAATGTAATACTTTGGTCGACTATATCTGGTACCTCACCCACATTTCAACATTTTCTATCTTTTTTCTATCCAATATAGTCCAAACTTGCCACGTCGCAATATTTATATTATATTTATTTATGTTCGATACGAAATGGAATATGGGTCCATTCCTTCGGAACCTACTCCACAGAAGATAAAACATTTGAATAATCATAACAGACGTCAAAACCCGACTGAAACTTTTTCCCTTGCTTTTTAAAACTGTGTACTTTTGGACAGGTAAATTCATACTCCTGGAATAGTCAGAAATTATTAGTCTGTATGGCCCATGAAAACAAAAAAGGCTTTTAAGAAAGAACACAGTTTCGATCCTTTATTTTATGTTCATTTTTACCGTAAGAAAAGTTTTTTTTTTAAATTTTACTACTTAATTATTTATATGGAAAGTGTGGAAATCGTTATAACTACAGCAGATATCTGAAAACAAACCAAAAATTCAGGAAGAGCATATCGAAAAATCTTAGTATTCACCTATATCTTAATATGTCAAAAATTGCGTAAAGAACACTTAATCATGACACTAACGAAATACAAACATTTCAAAATTATCCACAATTTTTGGAAAAATGTACTCTTCTTGAGGCTAAACTATTGAAAAAAAATATCGAGAAAATTAAAAAAAAACAACTAAACCACTATGTTTTATTACATCGTGAGGGAGAGAGCAGATGTACTGCTTTCAAAAATATATGTTTGTAGTCCCTAATTTATGTTTGTACTCTTCAAAGTACTCCACCAATAATTTCCAAAAACTATTTAGGAAGACTGAAAACAATCGCTATGAATTAGAAAAAAAAATAACATTAATAAACATATCATCCAAATTGTCCTGAGATCAAAACTAAAAATTCTTTGAATTCCCATACCACTCACAGGCTTTTGCAGTGTTCTGCAACATTTAATGCAGTGCAATAATTTAAAACCGGCACGGACACACCAGGCCATGAATTCAAAATAACATATACCACAACTGTAACACAAAAAAAAGACTCATATACAACTACATACAAAATTTGGAGAAATAAATAGGAAACACACATAGAGCACAGAAAACAGAAATTGCTAACCCAAATATATAAAAATTGGTCACATGTAAAATAAGGCTTGTTTCCTTTACATTTACCAAAATCACAAAATCTAGAACTATATGTCCAAACCAAAAGTTGTAGCTTTTACTTTCGGTCTAGTGTTGGTTTTGTAGAAAAAAAAGTGGGATAATCGATTTTATGTCTGCATTTACTTTGTAGTAAAAAGGATATGTTTATTTAGAATATTGTGGTATAAAAAAGGAAAATCTGTACTAAGTTTTACGTGACCCAATGGTTTGAAAAATTATATTCGAAATTTCTATATTTCAAGTGAAAATGATGTGTTTTTATGCGAATTCAACACATTTCTATTCCAAGTCAAAATTTCGGTTAAAACTTCATTTTTGGGGGAAGTTTGACAGCACGATGTATACTCATATAAACCATTTTTTATTTTGACAAATTTGGCACTTTTTTCGAATTCCCAGCAAAATTTTCTTATAATTTCACTGTATAATAGTCGATAGCCTGTGGCAAATTCAATGTGCCGACAGATGTTTACCCTCACCCAATATTCGATTATTTAAATATATTTGGACTTCTGTTATGAGTATTTAAACGGTTGACCCTCTATGGAGTAGGTTCCGAAGGAATGGGCCAATATTGTACATTTCGTATCGCATCTATTTATATATGATATAAATATGGCGACGTGCCAAGTGTGGACTATATTCGTTACATTTTTCACTTTATATGACATTTGAGATCAATATTTAGAAAATATTAAAATGTGCGTGGGGTACCAGATATAGTCGACCGAAGTGTTCAATTTTCATGCTTCATCTAATACCGATAAAAATATTAGTATGGGCAAAATTACAAGAAAATTGAACATTTATATCCAAACTTATGCGAAAGTATAAATTCCGGTAAATTCCATATTCATCTCAGGTTTCAGGTTGAGAGGAACATTTAGATGTAGGAAGTTGTGAAGAATCGCTGACTCGTTTCGCAAGTAATGACAGATACAAGTATTGAACATTGTGACTTTTTGTAACAGATCTTGTGTTGATGGAAATATTGAGATGTGGTATCGGATGTTAACTTCGAGTTTTATGAGCTTCATTATTATTCAAAATGTTGACTCTTTTGTAGTGGAGGTACCAGAAGGAGTGGACCTATAAATTCCATATTCACATCATATCTTGTCTTAGAAGAAATAATGGGATGTGTGAAAAATGAAGAGAAACAGAAGCTTATTTGAGATTTGTGGGGAAGGTACCAGAAAAATGGTCCATCTTTATAAAATATCTTGTGTTGATAGAAATATTGAGATGTACCAAGTCTGGAATACAATCGGATTTTGCGTTTTCTGAGCTTCATGGACATTCAAGATGTTGACTCTTTGTGGGGGAGGTACCAGAAGGAGTGGACCGACATATCCCATCTCCTCCACCGATATTGTCTTAGTAGAAATAATGGGATGTGTGAAATTTGAAGAGAACCGGATGCTTATTTCAGATTTTATAATAGTTTTGGTTATCCAAAATTTGACCCCTTTATAACAGTATTGTGCTGAAGGAAATATTGATATGTGCGAAGTCTGGAATCGGATGTTAGTTTCGCGTTTTATGACCTTCATGGATATTCAACATTTTAACCCTTTGTGGGGGAGGTACCAGAAAGAGTGGACCGATTTATTCCATCTTAACCCCAGACCTTGGTTTAATAAAAATATTGTGATATGTATAATTTGAAGACAATCGGACTCTTACATCACATTTTATAAGAGTTATAATTATTCAAAATTTTTACCCTTTGTGGAGGAGATACTTGATGGAGTGACTCTACATTATCCATTTTCGCACCTGACCCAACACTGATGCAAATATTTGGATTTTCAAAGATGGAATAAAATCGAATTATCCTTTCTCTCTCTATGCATAAACAATTTTTTCTTTGAAAATTTTAACCATCACCGAATTCGATCTAAGTTTGAGAATAATATTACGATGTACCAAGTTTGAACCAAATCCGATACCAGGCACGTGGCAATATTTATGTCAAATGTATTTAGGTCCGGTACGAAATGGACAATATTGGCCCATTCCTTCGGAAACTACTCCATAGAGGGTCAACAGTTTAAATAATCATCACAGAAGTCAAAATATATTTAAATAATCGAACATTGGCTGAGAGTATAAATCTGTCGGCAAAACCGACTGAGACTTTTTGTTTGTAATTTTGCTATGAAAAAATTGAAGGAATTGGATTTTGATTCTAAATAGCCCAAATGAGGAACTCTCCATACTAAGTTTGGACCAAATCTGATACCCGCTTCGAGAATTATCGTGCGCACCAGCCAGACAGACAGACGGACCGAAGGACGAACATCGCTAAATCAACTCCAAATATCCGAAAACGGATTCGGTCCAAAGAGACTTAGGGTCAAAAACCGTGAGGTACGTTTTGGGCGTATCAAATGATATATACCCTTTTCTAGCCAAACTATATTCAATTTTCAATGTACGATTTTTGTGCGATTGCTATGGTTGTTGTGGACGATGCAGCTACTGCCACTGAATTTGTAAGCTTTGATTAGACGAATCAGCGCTGAAGAGGGAGGTTTTATACTTAAGCGTGGTGCAATAAATCCCATTTTAAATACCCATCTTCCGGAACACAACCTGAACTACGGTGCTAAGTTTCAGAGCTGTAAATAAAATAATGTGGAATGTGTGGATTTCAGTAAATAGACACAGAACTTAATATTTAGGTTTTGAAGCCTATTTGTTCCCAAAACTGAGAGGAGTTAAAAATAACCACATTTATGTACTATTCATTTGAGATCTCATTGGTTTATATGTTTTCCAGCTTTACCGGATCTCACATTTGACTCTTAGCTACCAACTCACCTGTTGGTACCTCCCATTCTACAGTAGACGCGTGATTCCTGTCACTTGGCTACTTATCCTCAAAGCAAAAAAATCGATTTATAAAATAAATAGCTGACACATTTCCCATTAAATTCATCCAATCTCGCTCTCTCTCGGCCCACATGGAAACGTGCCCAAATAGCTGAAGATAAGATTTAGCTAGCTTCTTCGTTCTGCCTTTACAAAAAAAAAAAAAAATCTCCATAAGCCAAATAAATTATTTGCCATTTGGAAAATTTGACATTTTTATATTACCACATTGCCGAGGAAAAGTCATTGTGAACGTGAGCTATCTTAAAATTTAAAATTATCCGAGTTGCCCAAAAAATAATCCCTGGAATTATAAAAACATAAGCCCACGTGATAGACTGACTGACAGTCGGGTGATAATTATTTTTAATGCCATTATTTATTTTGTTCCTAAAGGTTGTTAGGGCGGGATGGAAATCCGACAGCATCGTCATCATCATCCCCTAACACTATTGTTATCCTATTATACCGTGAGCCTTCAACGACGACGAAAACAACAATAATAATAATAATAACAATAAAATGCAGTCAGTCGGCAGCATGGAAACCACAAGAATAATGCCATCATCACTGCAATTCAATTTTCCAAATCTAAACCAAAAATTACAATTTATCACGTTTGAAAATCCTTCTCCAAGTGTTTTCCACGTTTTTTTTTTGAGGGTTGTTACAATACCCTTCAAAAAAAGGTGGAAAACAGTTCCCCTCAAAAAAGAGAGTGGCAAAACACCCAACAACTCATGTCAAAAGGCCATAAAGTAGTTCTCCTTTCTGCTGCATGCTTTTCCTCTTTTATAATAAGAACTTCCTCCTTTGTTTGTTTTTTTTTTGTGCATTCTTTGCCGAATCTCGATAACAATTTCACTCATAAATTGTATGAATTGTTATATTTACCAAGGGTTTGTTATGCCTTGGTAAGTACCCACACACTCACATCACTCTATCCACACTGAGGAGTGTGCTACCAATTTTTCAAAATATTTGCCACAATGGAGGAGTTGATAATCCAAAGCTAAGAAAAACAAAAAAAAAAAAAAAAAAAAAAAACATGTAAACAAGTTAAAAAATACAAGTCGGTTGTGCCGACAGATGTATACCCTCAGCCAATGTTCGATTATTAAAATATATTTTGACTTTTGTTATGATTACTCAAATTGTGCAACCTCAATGGAGTAGGTTCCGAAGGAAAGAGCCAATATTGTCTATATCGTATAGGACCTAAATAAGTATGATTTCAGAAATTGTGATGTTCTAAGTTCTGACTATGTTGGTTACTTCCTTTATTTTATATGAGATGTGTGATAATTTTTAGAAAATTCAAAATGGGCGAAACGTACCAGATGAAGTCGACGAAGTATTCCATTTTCATACTATATTATGCAAAATAATAAATTCCACAATCATCCCAGGTTTCTGGTTGAGAAAATTATTTAGATATTGCAAATCGCCGACATGTTTCGCAAGTTATGACAGCCTTTGTGGGTAAGGTACCAGAAGAGCTTCGCAGATAAACATCATCTTCACAGCAGATCTTATGCTAGCAATTTCGTGTTTTATGAGCTTCATGGATATTCAAAATTTTGACCTTTGTGCTAGAAGGAGTTGACCGATATATTCCATCTTAACACCAGACCTTGAGTTAATAAAACTATTGGGATGTGTGAAATTCGAAGACGGTCGACTTTTACATCACATTTTATAAGAATTGTAATTATTCAAAATGTTGACCCTTTGTGGGGGAGATACTTGATAGAGTGAATCGATATTTTCCATTTTCGCACCTGACACAAATATTTGGATTTGCAAAGTTGGAGCAAAATGTTTTTGAAAATTTCGACCTTATGTGATGGAGGTGCCAGAAGGTGTGGACCGATATATTCCAACTTAACACTAGACCTTGGGTTAATAAAATTATTGGGATGTGTGAAATTCAAAGACGGTCGACTTTTACATCGCATTTTATAAGAATTGTAATTATTCAAAATTTTGACCCTTTGTGGGGGAGATACTTGATAGAGTGGATGGATATTGTCCATTTTCGCACCTGACCAAGCACTGTCGCAAATATTCGCATTTGCAAAGTTGGAGCAAAATCGGATTATCGTTTCTCATACTGTACAGAACACTTTTTTTTTTTGAAAATTTCGACCTTTTGTGAGGGAGGTACCAGAAGGAGTGGACCGATATATTCCAAGTTAACACCAGACCTTGGGTTAATAAAATTTTTGGTATGTGTGAAATTCGAAGACAGTCAACTTTTTTTATAAGAGTTGTAATTATTCAACATTTTGACCCTTTGTGGGGGAGGTACTTGATAGAGTGGATCGATATATTCCATTTTCGCACCTGACCTAGCACTGTCGCAAATTTTCGCATTTTTAAGGTTGGAGCAAAAACGTTTCTCTTTCTGTGAAGAAAATATAGTTTTTGCAAATTTCGACATTTTGTGGGGGAGGTACCAGAAGGAGTGGACCGATATTTCCAATTTCCGTACTTGACCTAAGTTTGACAAAAATATTACGATGTACCAAGTTTGGACCAAATCGGATACTCCCTTCGAGTGTTATCGTGCCACCAGCCAGCCAGACGGACGGGTGGACATCGCTAGGTCGACTCCAAATTCCTGAAACGGATTTTGTCCAAAAAGAGATCTAGGGTCTAAACCCGTTTTGACCGTATCAAATGATATACACACCTTCTAACCATATGGCTGAGGGTATAAAAAGCAGTAAGTGGAACGAAGTTGGAAACTTTCGAAAAAAAAAATCAGTTAAAAATTCTGCTATACGAAGACGTGGACTTGCATAGGCAACTTTTGTCATAAGCCATTACAATACTCAAATACGAAACTTGAAAAAATATTGTGCCTAAAATCAACAAAATATCGAATAATGGGAGATACCATTATATGGAGGCTATACCAAGACCTGTGCCTGCATAGACAATTTTATGTCTCAGGTATTAGCACCTATTAGGAACTTCCAGTACGAAAGTTGAAACAATTCCGGTGAATAATGTCGCTAAAATCATCAAAATACAGGATGTGGGGAGGTTCTGATATATGAAGGCCTGGACCTCCATACACAATTTTCTGTCACAGGCTGTAGTACCAATTAGGAACTTCAAATATGAAATTTCGAACAATTTCGGTGAATATTGTACCTAAAATAGTCAAAATATCGAATATCGGGAGGTACCGTTATAAGGGGCCTATACGAAAACCTGGACCTGCGCAATTTTTTGTCATAGGCTGTAGTATCCAATATAGACTTCAAATACCAAATTTCGGTGAATAATGTCGCTAATATCATCAAAAAAGCGAATTTTGGGAGGTGCCGTTATATGCGACCCATACGTAGCTAAAACACCCAATGCGAATTCTGAATACGAAATTTGAAACAACTCCGGTGAATAATGTCACTAAAATCATCAAAGTACCGAATTTTGGGAGGTACCGTTATATGGAGGCTATACGATATCGTGGACCTATATAGGCATTTCTCTTCCAGGCTTAGAAAGAACTTCTATTATGGATTTTTAGACAATTCCATTGAAAAATATAGCTAAAATCATCAAAATACCGATTATAGGGAGGTACCGCGTTATATGGGGGATATACGATATCGTGGATCTATATAGAAAATACTCTTCGAGGCGGGTAAAGTACCCAGAAGGAACTTCTAGTATGGATTTTTAGACAATTTCGTTGAAAAATGTAGCTAAACTCATCAAAATACATATTATAGGGAGGTACCGCGTTATATAGGGGTATACGATATCGTGGACCCATACAGAGAATACTCATCCAGGGTGTAAAGTACTCAGAAGGAACTTCTAGTATGGATTTTTAGACAATTTCGTTGAAAAATGTAGCTAAAATCATCAAAATACCGATTATAGGGAGGTACCGCGTTACATGGGGTATATACGATATCTTGGACCTATATAGAGAATACTCATCCAGGGGGTAAAGTACTCAGAAGAACTTCTTTTTTGAATTTTCAGATAATTTCATCGAAAAAGTGTTGGTTGTACTCATCAAAATACCGAATATCGAGGGTATCATTATATGGGGGCTATACGATATCATGGACCGATATTACCCATCTTCAAACTTGACCTGCAGACAAGAAACTGATCTGTGCAAAATTTTAGCTTCATATCTTTATTCGTTTTGACTCTAGCCTGATTACAACAGACGGGCGGAAGTACAGACGGACAGGGCTAAATCGTCTTAGAATTTTACGCTGATCAAGAATATCAATACTGTGTTGGGTCTAAAATTATTATTTCGATGAGTTACATACGGAATGACGAACTTAGTATACCCTCCATACTATGTATGGTGGAGGGTAGAAAAACATAAGAAGTTCTCAAACTCGCCCCTCTGCGATTGAAAATATTTTTTGGTAGTCGGTTTCCGCCCTCCTCCTTGGACCCCTCAAAAATTGAAATCCTGTGCCAAGAATTCTTGTCGTTGTTGGAAAAATGGAAAAATTATACACAATTTACGTTAGGTGGGTTGGTTGGTTTTCCGTTTCAAGGATATAGAAATGTGGCATTTTCCAAAGGATATTCAATTTTCAATAAACGATTTTTGTGTGTGATTGCTGTGGTTGTTGTTGACAATGCTGCTACTGCGGCTTCTGAATTTAGCCGGCTTTGAGTAGGCGGCGTTTATGATTGTAATCACTGCTTAAGCGGAAGGGGGATTAAAAGTGATTTGTTTAGGCTTTGTTGTGCTGACATGCTTACTTATAATCGTGGCTTGACTCGTTGTGTGTGTGCGAGTGAATGTGTGCGTACGTAGAAGAGATTTATTTTGATCAAGAAATTTAAGACGACATTCAGCGGCATGTGTATGTAAATGCCGAAGCTTTTGTGTGCTTAAATATTATCATAATTTTGTAATTATGATTTTAATTGATGGCAAAAACGCTACGCAAGAAAAAGTATGTATGTCATGCCGTGAATTAGGCATATACAAATATGCGACGAATCTTGCTTGCATTGGTGGCTTGAAGAAACAATCGTTTATTACACCAAATAAGGAAAATTGAGTCAAGTTATGCGGACCGGAAGGAAAATGGTTTTATGGAATAAAAGTCCTTGATGAGTAATAATTAAAGAGCCAGAAGGATTTTGAAGTTCACCAATTGCAATGGATTCGGCTATCTGGCTTCACATGATTAAGTTATACATTTGCTAAGCTTAGGGGCATGACCATAGACAAATTGGCATCAGCAGCCACTTCTATAGAGAGTCTCTATCAAAGAGCAGCTATCCTCAAAATAACTGAAATTAAAGGCTAATATAGACTAGCTGATCGGGCCAATTACATTGATTTGTAGTAGTGGTTTTTGTTAAAAATCATAAATCTCTAGTATACGCTTTCAAAAAAAATGTTAGAAAATTCGGAGAGACCTCGAAAACTTTCCATGCCAATCTGGGTGGGAAATTCCAAATGGAGGTGATAGTTTTAGATTTATAGATCATTTTGAAGCCTCAAACAAAGGTCCTCAAAATATTTTGATCTGTACTTTGCTAAGATTAAGATAGAGCTTTAAAACTTGGTACAGACCTTTGGGTCACACGCAGAGTTAATTGTACAAAATATCGGTCATATCGGTCTAGGTTTTGGTATAGCCTCCATATAAGGGTATATCCTGTTCTCAAGAGTTTTTTTTTCACATTGTAGCATTATTTTATAGCCTCCACCATAGTATTATGTTTGTCATTCCATTTGTAACACCTCGAAATATACATTTTAGACACCACAAACTAAATATTCCTGGTCAGCATAAAATTCTAAGTACGATTTAGTGATGTACGTCGGTCTGTTTGTCGGTCCGTCCGTCTTTGGAAATCACTCTAGCTTCCGAACGATTTGTCTGCGAGCCTTTTGGTATTGTAAAGGAGCTATATAGATCCACGTGTTGGTATAGTTTCCATATAACGGCACCTCCCTATATTCGGTATTTTGATCATTTTAGCGACATTATTCACCGGAATTGTTTCAAATTGGGTATTTGAAGTTCGAAATGGATACTACAGCCTAGGACAGCAAATTGCCTGTGCAGGTCATCGTATAGCGTCATTATTCACCGGAGTAGTTTCAAATTACGTATTTAGAGTTCGTAATGAGAACTACAGTCTGTGACACAACATTTTTTTATGCAGGTCCAGGTCTTCGTATAGGCCCCATATATCAGTACCTCTCTATATTCGGTATTTTTACGATTTTAGTTACAATGCTCACCGAAATAGTTTGAGATGTCGTATTTTCAGTTCGTAACGGATATTACAGCCTGTGACTGAAAATTGCCTATGAAGGTCCAGGTCTTCGTATAGCCCCCACATATAGCGGTACCTCCCTATATTCGGTATTTTACTGATTTCAACGGTATTTTCAACCGGAATTGTTTCAAATTTCGTATTTATAGTTCGTTATAAGTACTCCAATCTGTGACAGTAAATTGCCTATGTAGGTCCAGGTCTTCGCATAGCCTTTCTATATTCTGTATTTTGTTGGTTTTAGTGACATTATTCGCCGGAATTGTTTCAAAATTCGTATTTGCAGTTCGTAACGGATACTACAGCCTGTAACGGAAAATAGTCTATGCAGGAGGCCCAGCCTCCATATAACTGGGGAGCTACAGTATTTTTCTGATTTTACCAGTACTTTTCAACGTGTTTATATATTTTTTTTTGAAAATTTTAAATTCTTTGAAAAAGAGGGGAGGGTATTCAAAGTACGGTCCGGCCGAACTTTTTACTTGTTACTTTTTACTGCTTTTTACTTGTTAATACTAATTTTAGTAAATCTTGGTAATTTGAGTTCTTAGTAAAATTAAACCATCCTTGCAAAAATTAGCAAATTTTGGTTTAACCCTCATATGGAGGTATTCCCGGATTTCAGCTATTTCTGAGGTTACACCCATATTTTTTTAAATTGATTTGGCCCTTATTTGACATCTTGGTCCTTGAAACAATTAGCAAATTTTGGTTTAACAATTATATGATGGTATTTCCGGATTTCAGCTATTTTCGGGGTTTCGCCCATATTCTTCAATTGATTTGGGCCTTATTTGACATCTTGGTCTTATAAGGAAGACAGGAAACCTCTTCGAAATATAGGTCAATGTTTTGGAGCATCTCCTATATAAAGGCACTTCCTGATTTTACCTATTTCAAGGGTAAATTGGTATTTAGGCTGCTTTGGAGAGCCATCTTACAGAAAAATTGCAACATGATTCTTATAATTATTTAAAAAACAGATTTCCAAGAATCCACAGTGTGTTATAATTAATTAAAACATGTTTTTAAAAAGACAAAAAACACTTAAATTTTATTTTAAAAATATTTAAAAAATTTCGCGGATCGTAGAGTGTCAAAATTTTGTACAAAATTATTTGATATAAAATTCTTCTTAAATTTCAAAATGATGACGACATAGACAATTATAAACCGCTGGCCCCTGCATAAATGTTGTTAAAAAATAATATATTTTCTCTTAGAAGACTACGACATTTTTAGTAACATGACTTTCTGACATATTCTGATTCTTTTGGTCCACGAAAGTAAGCCAGTTTTCCTTTAGTGGAAGGGTATGAGATCCTACTTGTTTTGAAACTGCCACAAATTGAGATTATTTATGTCCATAATCAAACACACGAGAAAACACTCTTGTGTGGGTATTTTATGATGTGTGTGTGTGTGTGTTTGTGTGTTTAACTTATATACATCATGTATTAAAACTCGCCAAAAAAAAAGTCGGGAGTTCATCATAATCATTTATCATAAGGATAACACCAACAAAGTGTGAGTGCCTATAAAATCCTCTCGTGTTTTTGTGTCGCATGTATGTGTGTACAAATAAAGACATAAAAAAGTCTAGACAGAGGCAGCGTAAAATAAAATCGATAAATAAAATTGATGACAAATCTTCATAAAATATTCATGACGTGGCAAAGAAGTGTATGTGTCCAAACAATATTAATTTTATAAATAAATCTAAGGGGGCGGATATGCTACTTTTTTACATTTTGGTTTCAAGCCAAAAAGTTGTAAAGTTTGGCCTTGATGAAAATTTGATACCATCAACAAGATTTAAAAACAAGAGTGTAAAAAGGGACAAACAACTTAGCTATTGATGGAATAATAGATTATATTAGTATTTTGAAATAAAGCCAGTAATGAAAAGTCAAAAGTTGGGCGGATGCGAGACTATATGATACCCTACACCACTATCCGTATTTAGTAGAGTCAACCATAAAAATAAATGTTTATATGGGGAATCTATGTGAACCTACTTAAACGCCAAATCGGATAAGACATATATATGGAAGCTATAGCTATACTTCGAGATTAAATTTGGTCGGAAGAACCAAAATTCACTTCCTTTGGGCTGATATTAACCATTTGGTACACAATAAACCTGAAATCGGTCGAAGATATATGTGGGAGCTATAGCTTTATCCACATCTGAACCCATCTCGTTAAAATTTGGCACAGGTATTTCCGAGCTCTGTGATACATCTGGTACCAGATATCATTGTTGTGAAGTGCAGATTACGAATGTGAGGGACTTAAACACCAAATAAGAGGAAACATATAGGGTTGCCCATATTCGACGGCCCTTTGGACCGAGGACCGAGCTATGCCCAACTACTGAGAACGACGCTTTTGGGGTGTTCTTGGGGACCTCTCAAAACTGGCTCGTACAGCAGCGATATTCTCGGCCGATCGCCTTGGTCGACTTTTATATGGCCTCTTCGGATTAGAAAGAGCCTTGCCAGTCGAAAATTTTTCGTATAAACGCTTAATGGTGTTCTTAGAAGGCGCACTTCTCACATTTTTTAATGTTTTAAAAGAATGTTGAGTTTTCACAAAATTTCTTGTAAATTTCAAATATTTCAGAGGGCTCGCTAGGCGTGTATTGGTTCATGGTAAAAATCTGCTTGGACTGACGCTTCAAACGCGGTATGTCATTAAGCGATGTGACATCTCTGTCAAAAGTTATGGCGTTGCCAGATGGGTCCGTCGAATATGGGCAACCCTGTACTTCAAATTTGAAGTACTGATATTTAGATATACCAAGTTTGAATATAATCTCTGACTTGTTCCACACTTTTTGAGAGAAATAAATATTTAAAACTTGACCATTTTTGGGAAAGGTCAGAATTGATGGGCCGATATCTACCATTCTCACTTGAGATTTTGTGTTGATAGAAATATTGGGATAAATGATATTTAAGGAGAATCGGATGCTTCTTACGAGTTTTATGAGAAATATAATTATTCAAAATGTTGACCCGTTGTGGGGGGAGGTACAAACACCAATGGTCCGATATATTCAATCTTCACATCAGATATCGGTTATCAAAAATGTTGGAATGTTTACAATTTGAAGAAATCTGATGCTTATTTCTCATTTTATGGCAGATAAAATTATTTAAAATTTTGACCCGTTTATGGGAAGGTACCATAAGGAATTATCCTACATATTCTATTTTAACACCACATCTTGTGTTGAAAGTAACATTGTGATGTGCCGAGCTTGGAATTAAACGAATGCTCATTTCGCGTCTTATGAGCTTCGTGGCTATTCAAAATTGTAATTCGTTTTGGGGGAGGTACCAGAAGGAGTGGACCAATATATTCCATATTCTCATCAGATCTTATGTTGATCTTTTATGGAGGAGGTACATAAAGGTGTGGACCGCATCTCTGAACTCGATCTAAGTTTGAAAATAATATTACGATGTACTAAGTTTGGATCAAATCAGATATTTCTTTCGAGAGTTATCGTGCGCACCAAAGACAGACAGAAAGATGGTCGGCCGGACATCCCTAGATCGAGTCCAAATGTCTTGAAACGGATTTGGTACAAAGAGACCTAGGATCTAAAACCGTTATTTTATTGAGACACGTTCTGGCCCAATCTAATGATAAATACCCTCTGTAGCCATATGGCTGGTGGTACATTTTTTGGACCCTTAAGGTTTCTCCAAAAACCCTTAATTGATCATAAAAATCTATCCTCCGAGAACATATTTTCAGAAATATATATGTTTTTCAATCAACCGTCCATTATAGGCTTTTAATTTTTTTATAAACCAGCCGCACGTTCAGAATTGTCTTTTAAAATTTCACAAATAATAAAGGGCTTTAAAAATATTTTTAAAAATCAATGGTCAATTTCCTCGTTTTCCGAACGCATATTTTCATAATAGGATCTTTCAAAATTATATTTTTTTTAATCAACGGAAAATTATAAATTATAACAAGATAACAAGTAAACAAGTAAAAAAGCTGTAAGTTCGCCCGGGCCGAACTTTCAATACCCTCCACCATTTGGAACAAATTTGGCAATTAAAAAAAAAAAATCCGTTAAAAATGATGTTAAAATCGTAAAAATGCCGAATGTAGAAGTTGTATTAGGGTCTACACGACGACATGCACTTGCATAGATAACCTTTGTCATAAGCTATTAGAATATTCAAATGCAAAACCTAACAAAAATTATAGGTGAATAATGTAGATAAAATCATAAAAATACCGAACATCGGTAGTTATGGGGGAATATACGAAGACGTGGACCTACAGAGACAATTTTCTGTCATAGGCTGTAGCATCCATTATGAACATCAAATACCGAATTTGAAACAATTCCGATGCATAATGTCGCTAAAATCATCAAAATACCGAATATCGGGAGGTACCATTATAAGGGGGCTATACGAAGACGTGGACTTACACAGATAATTTTTTGTCTTAGGCTGTAGTATCCACTACAAACTTTAAATAACAAATTTAAAAAAATTCCGGTTAATAATGTCGCTAAATTCATCAAAATACCGAATATCGGAAGGTACCGTTATATGGGATCTATACGAAGAAATAGACCTACATGGCCCATTTTCAATACCAAAAGTCCTGCAGACATAATATACATTTGAGTAAAATTTTATCAATCTACTTCAATTCGTTCGGAAGCTAGAGAGATTTCCACAGATGGATAGATGGACAGACGGACGCTCATTGATAAATCTTCATAGAATTTTATGCTGATCAAGAATATAAATACTTTGTGGAGTCTAAAGTGTATATTTCGAGGTGCTACAAACGGAATGACAAACTTAATATACCCTTCATACTATGGTGGAGGGTATAAAAACAGAATATATGAATTTTTTAACCCATGATTGTGTGTCGATATATTTTCTATGAACCTGAACTTATTTCCAAAATTGCAAAAATTAATCTCGCTTCTATGTCATTATCTCGATATGAGTTATGGTTATCCACATGACTTCAATGACAAAATCTTTTTGTGGAAATAACAACAGATGTTGGACTTATTTATTTTGTTCTCAGTAATTTTTCTATGGAAACTGCATAAGGTCGAATGGGGTGTCTCTTGTTTTTGTTTTTTTTTTTTTTTTGGCGAACTCGAATTCTGATAAAAATGTCAATTAGATATTTTTTTTGTACCCCACTTGGTATTGCATGGTGATAATGAAACCAAATGTCCCGGCGAGTTATCATTAATTTTGGTATTTCATTTTTGGCATATATCCACCCAACAAATTATGCTAACAAGGGTAGGTATGAACTTGGCAACAAAAAAATGGAAAACCACAATCCCAAAAAACAACAAAACCGAGATTTGAAAAGTAAAAACACAGCAGTTGTTGGCAGTTAAGGGAACTGCAACAAATGTCATAATAAACAACAACAACGACAGCGACAATGTGAGTGAGTGTTTTTGATTAAGTCCTTTGACAAAGTAAAACCCTCTTCGTCGGTGAGCCCGACAGCCAACTAACCAACCAACCCTCCAACCAAAAATCAGACAATGCCATTTGTATGTCATCTCAGTGGCCTTGGGTTTTCCACAGGGTGGCGGCTAACATTTCCTCCCTTTCCCCGCTGTTTTTTGGTTAGTTAGTGTGTTAAACAATTTGATGGTTCGTTATCAGTTTTTGAAAAACAAAAAATACAACTGTTGTAAAAAACCCGACAACAACAATGAAACAGAAATCACTTTCACCTTCCCCTTGCCACGCTGCAATCAGGAAATGGTGCAAGCGGCGTATGTGTGTCGTGGTGTTGTAACACGCTTAGTTTTACAACACCATGTAACTGAATTGAATTCGAAATGTTGTTCAACACTAAATGGTGTGACAAACTGTGGTTTGCATTTCGAATGCAAACGTTTTGGGTTTTGTTGTTTTTGTTGCTGTTACATATTAACGCCAGGAGGGTTGTGGGTTGTTGGGTATTTCAAGCGGATTATTGGCATTTCTCAGGAATATGTAAAAAGGGGGAAATAGTGGCGGCAGGACATTGTGGAAAATTGGAATTTTATTTGATGTGATTTCTCAATTTTTTTTTTCGCTCGCATCATGTCTATTGACAATTGATTAAAGTTTTATTGGTATTCAATATGCCTCCCCCACTAGTGCCATAGTCAAACAAATTTTTTTTGTGTGACCTGGCAACAATCACGTTTCTTGTTTGCATTGTGAATATTGAACTATTTGTTAAACGTTGAAAATTGTTTTGCTTTTATCAACAAATAAATTGGAAATTAATGTATTTTAATCGTTTTGATCATGAAAAGAATGAATAATGACCGGAAGGTATTTGTAACTGCTCTCATACAAGAGCAAAAACAAAAAAAAAAGAAAAACAAATAAAAAAGCCGACGTGGACCTGCATAGGCAACTTTTGTCACAGGCTATTGCAACATTTAAACGCGAAACTTGAAAAAAATCTGTAGCTAAATCATCAGAATACCGAATATAGGGAGGTACCATGGCGGTTATAAAACGTAGACCTGGATAGACAATTTTCTGGCATAGTCTTTACTGTACATTACGAACTTCAAACACCAAATTTGAAACAATGCCGGTAAATACTGTCGCTAAAATCATCAAAATACCGAATATCGGGGTGTACCGATATATGGGAGCCATACGAAGACGTGGACCAATTTCTGTCTTATGCTGTAGTATCAACTTACTTCATTCCGTTCGGAAGCTAGAGTGATTTCTACAGACGGGCGGGCATTGCTAAATCGACATAGAATTTTATGCTGACCAAGAATATATATACTTTGTGGGTTCTAAAATGCATATTTCGAAGTGTTACAAACATAATGACAAACTTAATGTACCCTCCATACTATGTATGGTGGATGGTATAAAAACAGGAAAGAAAGGCCAAAAGTCGGGCGGAGCCGACTTTGTGATACCCCACACAACTATGCAAAAGAAAAACAAACAAAAACCAAGTTAAAAAAAATTATCAGTCGGTTTTGCAGACAGATGTATAACCCCAGCCGGATGTATACTTCATCTAATACAGATAAAACAAGTAAGCAATGGCTATAGATGTGAGGGGCCGACCATGTGATACCCTATAATACTACAATATGTTGCAAGCCCCCTTAGGTCCAAATCCATTTTGGAAGATTCGTTGTTTAAAAAATAACATATAACCCTGCCCAGATATTACTCTCCGCCGTGTTGATATGTATTGGAAATAAATTCACTAAAGTTGTGGTTGTGGCATTTTACAGCTAAATATAAGTCAAATGGATGACCATCCACAATTCTTGACTTCTTCCCTGTCCCTAACTCTCTCTTCATGCAAAACTCCGAGTCGGTTGGTTTTCAATTGTGACCTGCAAAAACAGAAAACATAATTTTTTTGGTCCATTCGAACCTCTAAATTTACATCTCCATAACAATAGGCTTTAATTCTGACCCTAACCATACCCCAGCAAAATTTCGTGGGGATCTGACGATAATAGTGACCTGTATATAAAGGATGAGATGGAAAAACTACGAAATTCGAGCGTGATTGTGTGATTTCTTTATATTTATCTGGAAAACCACAAGTGGCTATCGTTAGAGGGCTCCAGCATTTAAATGTGAATAAATCTTTTGTGTCCCGTACCATCGCTCGTTACCGTGATACAGGTAGCGTAGCCCGGCGTCAAGGAAGTGGACGGAACAAAAAAACAGCAACATCAGCAGAAATGGTTCGATAGCAGAAAGTAAAGAAGCGACTTGATCGAAACCCGCCTCGCAGTGGGGGAATAATGGCTCGTGAGCTAAACATATCGCAATATTCCATTCGGCAAATATTGAAACATAAACTCGGGGTAAAGCCATTGAAATTCCAAAAAGTTCAAGAACTTACACCGCAACAGAAAGAAAATAGACTCAAAACAGCTAAAGAGTTACTTCACTTGGCCGAAAGTGGTGAACTGCCGAATTTTGGTTGTCTCCGATTAGAAAACATTCGTTGTCCAGCAGTTTGTAAACAAATAAAATGATTGTGTTTACTTGACAAAGAGGTCAGCTGAAAATGTGCACCTTGGGTTGGCCACCAGAACTGAAGCACAGCCGATTGTCGCTATCCGCTCGTATTAATCGACTGTGGCATCAGAATAAATGCCGAATATTATCACGAAAATATTCTGGAGGGTATATTAAAGCCTTGGGCATGCAAACAATTTGGCAGCAGACCTTGGACATTCCAAAAAGACTCAGCACCATCACTCAAAACGCGCCACTCACGAATGTTTACAAAATGAGGTTCCTCGTTTCATTTCCAGCGCATAATAGACACAAAAATCTCCGGATACCAATCCGTTGTACTATTGTGTCAGGAGTAGTTTGTGTCGATCACCTCAAGCAAGCGCTTCGCCGGAAATGGCCCTAAAAATACCGCAGAGCAACAATCGGACAACGTGTGGTTTCATTGGCCGTTTGAAGGCCATGAATCGTGCCAAAGGTGACCAATTTGAATAAATCTAAACTTATTCTAAAATTTGATGCTATTTCCGACATTTTTTGCTTTCATTCAATAAAATTTAAAAAAATATGTAGAAATTATGGTTGTTGACTTTGTTGCAGTTCTTTATCTCACCCTCTATGGGACCTATACGAAGACGTGGACCTGAATATGTAATTTTTGGCATGGGCTGTAGTAACCATTTAGATCTACAAATATGAAATTTGAAGCAATTCCGGTAAATAATATAGCTGAAATTATCAAAATACCGAATATCGGGAGGTACCGTTATATGGGGCCTATACGAAGACGTTGACCTGCCCAGACAATTTTCAGTCTTAGACTGTAGTATCTATTACGAACTTTAAATATCAAATTTTAAACATTTCCGGTAAATAATGTAGCTTAAATCCCCAAATACCGAAAATAGGGAGGTACCATTATATGGGGGATATACCAAAACGTGGACCTACATGGTCCATTTCCTATACCAAAAGTCCTGCAGACATAATATACATTAGAGTAAAATTGAAACAACCTACTTCATTTCGATCGGAAGCTAGAGTGATTTATTTCGCTTTCTTTAAGCGTTCGGTTTTTTTAAAATCTTGACCTGAATATGTAATTTTTGGCATGGGCTGTAGTAACCATTTAGATCTACAAATATGAAATTTGAAGCAATTCCGGTAAATAATATAGCTGAAATTATCAAAATACCGAATATCGGGAGGTACCGTTATATGGGGCCTATACGAAGACGTTGACCTGCCCAGACAATTTTCAGTCTTAGACTGTAGTATCTATTACGAACTTTAAATATCAAATTTTAAACATTTCCGGTAAATAATGTAGCTTAAATCCCCAAATACCGAAAATAGGGAGGTACCATTATATGGGGGATATACCAAAACGTGGACCTACATGGTCCATTTCCAATACCAAAAGTCCTGCAGACATAATATACATTAGAGTAAAATTGAAACAACCTACTTCATTTCGATCGGAAGCTAGAGTGATTTATTTCGCTTTCTTTAAGCGTTCGGTTTTTTTAAAATCTTGAAACCATTGTAGGGGATCCGACCTCTCCCATTATTATAACAGATCTTGTGTTGATAGAAGTGTGGAGATGTACCAAGTCTGAATGGAATCGGATGTTAATTTCGCGTTTTATGAGCACCATTGATATTTAAAATGTTGATCTTTTGTGGGAGAGGTACCAGAGGGAGTAGACCGATATATCCCATCTTCACTGTAGATCTTGTGTTACTAGAAATAATGGGATGTTTGAAATATAAAGAGAACCGGATGCTTATTTCGGATTTTATGATAATTTTGGTTACTCAAAATTTTGACTCTTTGTGGGGGAGGTAGCAGAAGGAGTGGACCGATAAAAATGAAGACAATCGAACTCTAACATCACATTTTATAAGCGTTGGAATTATTCAAAATTTTTATCCTTTGCGGGGTTGGTACATGACGGAGTGGACTGATATTGTCAATTTACGCACCTGACCTAGCACTGATTCAAATATTAGGATTTTCAAAGTTGGAGCAAAATTGGATTATCTTTACTAATTTTGTGCAGTAAAATATTTCTTTTACCATTTGTGGAGGAGGTAGGCCTTTGCTGAAATATGTTCTTTTGCTGTTGGAAATATGAAGTCAAGAATTTTATTATTTTTTTGTAACATGACATTTCTTTTTTTTTCAGCATCAATTTGTTAAAAATAACACACAATAGTTTTTCACGCTTGTGTTGATAGAAGTGTGGAGATGTACCAAGTCTGAATGGAATCGGATGTTAATTTCGCGTTTTATGAGCACCATTGATATTTAAAATGTTGATCTTTTGTGGGAGAGGTACCAGAGGGAGTAGACCGATATATCCCATCTTCACTGTAGATCTTGTGTTACTAGAAATAATGGGATGTTTGAAATATAAAGAGAACCGGATGCTTATTTCGGATTTTATGATAATTTTGGTTACTCAAAATTTTGACTCTTTGTGGGGGAGGTAGCAGAAGGAGTGGACCGATAAAAATGAAGACAATCGAACTCTAACATCACATTTTATAAGCGTTGGAATTATTCAAAATTTTTATCCTTTGCGGGGTTGGTACATGACGGAGTGGACTGATATTGTCAATTTACGCACCTGACCTAGCACTGATTCAAATATTAGGATTTTCAAAGTTGGAGCAAAATTGGATTATCTTTACTAATTTTGTGCAGTAAAATATTTCTTTTACCATTTGTGGAGGAGGTAGGCCTTTGCTGAAATATGTTCTTTTGCTGTTGGAAATATGAAGTCAAGAATTTTATTATTTTTTTGTAACATGACATTTCTTTTTTTTTCAGCATCAATTTGTTAAAAATAACACACAATAGTTTTTCACGCTTGAGTTATTTGAAAATCATAAAATAACAAAATTATCCCTAAAACAAACAAACCACAATAACATGTCATATTTATCATCTGAACCATATCCCTCCCCCTCCACTCCCCACCTTACAAACCACATCTAATTTTGAAAATATGTAAATTATGCCAAATATTACAATAAAGGTGAAATGTGTCTTTTCCTTTTTTTTTTGGGGAGAAAAAAGTTTCTAACGCCACTACACAAATTGACATTATTTTTCACTTAAACATCCCATGTGACATTTGGAGATCACCCTCATCATTATCACGTGTCATGTGTTTATGAAAGACATTAATTATTTTACAAGAAATATGACAAAGAGAACAGGCACGAGAACTTCTGTAGTTTGATTGTTAATGCCATTTTCAATGACAGCAAACATCGACAATGGGATCCATCAAATATAATAACCCTCCGAAAACCCCTCCCCTTCCAAAGAAAAGTATAAGAAATGAATCGGGGAGATCTTTGACATGTGAAATTAAGAAGGTATTCATCTTTTTGCTGTTCACATCTGAGGTTTGTGGCAGTGTTGTCGGGATATGGGATGCCACAAAGAGATGAGAACCCCCCAAAAAAGCACTCATTAACATTATGTATGTCTGTCAAGAAATAAATTAGGCTTCTAGACTTTTTGTGTAAACGATGGGGAACCACAGGTGCGCATTTTCTGATGATTTACAAAGCAATATTCTTGGTTTATGATTGCCTGCTTCTTTGGTGGCTGTTCGTATGCACATAAAACAGCTTAGTGAAGCTAGAACTTTGAAATTTGACATGTGGGTGGTGTAGGTGCAAAAAAGACTGGTTTTGTGAAAACTCGATCTAAGTACAAAAAGGTACTAAATGCTGAATACAGATTTGGGATTTAAATATGGGTCACTCTGGGTGTATGGATAAGAGATACGTTCCCTTTCGGAATTTGAACATACTAAGGTACGAAAACGTACTAAAATCTGAGCCACGGTATTTGGCGTGCTGGAATTTTTTGATCAGAGGCTGTTGAATTTATGGAAATTCGAACTGAATGCTTATTAAAAGCACCCAAATGTTTTGCCGTGGAACAAAACATGGATCCATTCTTTGCGAAATGGGATCAAATATTACTAAAAGGGACTGAAAAGTGTTCAATGGTATTAAGCGAAGAGTCAAGTTTAAATTTGGAGGTTCAAGTCAATGCTGGTGTGGAAGGGTGAAATATAATTATTTTTATTAAGAGAAGAAATAAAGGCAGAATTCTAACATTTCAGGGTTCGATTCACATTTGGTGTGTTAATAATTCGAACAAAAAAGAATATTAGAAAAATTCTAAGACTTACATCGATTTTTGTCGAACATTTTAATAAGTTACGATTGCTGTACATAATCTTGATGAAGCAATTTTCATGCCCTCAGCCATATGGTTATAGAGGGTATATATAATTTGATCCGACCAAAACGTGCTTTATCGAAAAACAAACTGTTTTAGACCCTAGGTCTCTTTGGACCAAATCCGTTTCAGGACATTTGGAGTCGATCTAGCGATATCCGTCCGTCTGTCTGTCTGGCTGGTGCAAACGATAACTCACGAAGGGATAATCCGATTTGCTTCAAACTTGGTACATCGTAATATTACAGGGTGAGATGAAAAAACAGCAGCCAACTTTTGTTAGTTCAGGGTGACTGTTGTCATTTCTAAGCCACTCGTCCAAAAGCTGTTAAAATTGTTTCAGTGACAGCTCATTATATTGTTTACAAGCATATAAAAGCATTTTGGTGAGAATTTTCCAGAAAAAAAATTATTCGTGATGGAATTCAAGCGTGATAGTGCGATTTCTTTATATTTGACTGGAAAACCACAAGTGGCTATCGTTAGAGCACTCCAGCATTTAAATGTGAATAAATCTTTTGTGTCTCGTACCATCGCTCGTTACTGTGATACTGGTAGCGTAACGCGACGTCAAATAAGTGGACGGAAAAAACAACAACATCAGCAGAAATGGTACGAAAAGTAAAGAAGCGACTTGTTCGAAAACCGCGTCGCAGTTGTCGAAAAATGGCTCGTGAGCTGAACATATCGCAATATTCCATTCGGCAAATATTGAAAAATGAGCTCCGGATAAAGCCTTTGAAATTCCAAAGAGAGCAAGAACTTACACCGCAACGGAAAGAAAATAGACTCAAAAGAGCTAAAGAGTTGCTTCGCTTGGCCGAAAGTGGTGAAGTGCCGAATTTGGTTTTCTCCGATGAGAAAACATTCGTTGTCCAGCAGTTTGTAAACAAACAAAATTATCGTGTTTCCTTGCCAAAGAGGTCAGCTGAAAATGTGTACCTTCGGTTGGCCACCAGAACTCAAGCGCCTGCCATGGTGATGGTGTGGGTCGCCAGCCGATGGTCGCTCTCCGCTCGTATTAATCGACCTTGGCATCAGAATAAATGCCGAATATTATCGTGAGGGTGTATTAAAGCCTTGGGCACGCAAACATTTTGGCCACAGACCTTGGACATTTCAACAGGACTCAGCACCATCGCACTCAGCACGCGTCACCCAAGAATGGTTACAAAATGAGAATCCTTGCTTCATTTCCACCAAAATCTCCGAAAACCAATCCGTTGGACAATTGTGTCTGGAGTATTTTGGAAAGCAAGGTTGGCACTAAAAAATACCAAAGTGTCGATCAGCTCAAGCAAGCGCTTCGCCGGGAATGGGCCAAAATAGCGCAGAGCAAAATTAGGACAGCGTGTGACGGTTTCATTGGCCGTTTGAAGGCCATAATTAGTGCCAAAGGTGACCACTTCGAAAAAATCTAAACTTATTCTAAACTTTGATGCCATTTCCGACATTTTTTGCTTTCATTCAATAAAATTAAAAAAAATGTAAAAATTATGGCGTTTAACTTTTATGCAGTTTTTTTGTATCTCAGCCTGTATATTGTCCCTTTTTTGCTATATATCCGATATCTTGGCTATCAGCAGCACTTCAATGGGTACTTCCGGGGTACAAAATATTCGCGATTTAGTGGAAATTTTCGTATTATTTTAATATAAAAGTTATAGTTTATTTTACCCGCTAAATATTGTCCAATGGCAGTGTAATGTGATAAGCTTCTGCTCAGCCCTAAATTTTAATTCCACGCAAAATTCCGTTGATTGGTATATAATTTTGGCCTATAGAGCAACAGCAAAATCAGGAAAATTTTGTTTTTGGTCCATTTCAACCTTTTTATATTTTGCGATCATCTCCAACAACAATAGGCTTCTATTCTGACCCTATCCCCACCTGCATTTTCAAATTCGTGAAGATCGGGCCATTATTGCGACTTGTAGCGTGATTTGAAATTAACATGGACAGACGGACGGACGGACATATATAGCTAGATAGACTCAGCTCGGCGAGATATGAAGATCCTTATCTAGTTTCCTATGTCGGGGAACAATATTTTAGGAGGTGTTACATAATTTTTGGCCCAATCAAACTTATAATACCTCCAACACATAGTGTTGCAGGGTATAAATAATTTCTGGTGGGTCTCGGTAGATAAGGAAAAGGATAAGGAACTGGTAAAAAGAAAATAAAAAAAATATTTTTGACGAACTTAGCACGTTTTTCGAATTTCCTGCAATTTTCTAGTAATTTTACTATCCAAGAGGCAAAGGAAAATTCCATGTGATAGCACAATATTTTTTTTTATTTTATCACAAAAATTCCCCCTCCTAAAATGTCCATTTCCATAAAATCACTTGTTTTACGTTTTGTAATACACATGGGATTACATTACTGAGTTCTACATCTTCCTTTTATCTCGGCTTCGGCTAATTCCCATCAGAACTTAAGACAGCACAAATTGTAGTTAATACCTCACAGCTTGTTCTTGTTAAAAATACATTATGTAACATGAGTTTGGCTTTAATCTGAAAAGTGAACTTTCACTTAAGACACGTTACAACGTTTAGCCTGACTGCCAGATGGTGGATGGTAAGACCAAAACAGCAACGTTTTATTAGTTGTCTTTATTTTGAAGATGTTTTTTTTTTTGTTGGTTGATTGTCTGCTCTTCGTTCATTCCTCTGTCTAAAACTGGCATTTAAGTGTAGCTGCCACTAATGGTTGTCTTAGATTACTTTTGTTAACATGAAAAGTTGATTTTGTGATCAAATGTTCTGCCACTGTTGCATGATAAGTTTCGAGTGTAAGCTATATGTGTGTGTGTGTTTGGAGTAAATGTATTTTGGGGGAAAAATGGAAAACTTTCGACAATTTACCTTGAAATCAGTTGCTTCTTCAAAAAAAAAACAAAGTTCAAAAACACAAGAAGGACATTAAGACCAATCATGTGCCGAATTTTTTTCTGCTATTATTTTACAGCTTCGATAGGGGAATTAGTAGATAAAGCTCTAAGAAGTTTTTTTTTCTTCTAAAATTAGTTTTTAACTTTCCACTGATGATTCATGGATAGTAGAATATACGGTTAGACCTATAACGTAGGTAATATTTTTATTACCCAAGTTGTTGCCAGGGCTGCAGTGTCGGACAATTCCTCTATAGTCTGAGTCGAGAGCGGGATCAAAATCGAATTGGACTCCGGGTCAAAATGATCCTTGTTATTAATATCTAAAATTGCCGAACCCTCTTTGGAACTTTCACAAATTTATTAGAAGACTATACATTGATGTGACTTGAAGAGATTATTATTAGATTTAATGTAGCTTCGAGAAAAGATAATTTTACAGAATATTTCTCATTTCCAACGAGATTATGGTGAGTTCGTAAACAAACAAGTTTCCATTAAAGTAAGTAAGATCGAAGCGGGGCCATAATACATACCTGCAAAGAAAAGAAACGAAAAAATAATTAAATATGTTGAAGATAAACATATTTAGATAAATCAAAACCTAATAGACAAAGGTTGAAATTATGAAAGTAATGAATGAGAATTATACAATAATAGCTATAAAAAATGCAACTACGTTGTCGGAAAAGCTTAAGCTTAATAAAGATGGTATTTTTGAGGACTCCAATGCCTGGAAACTACCAGATAATAAGATCTCCTGCAGAGAGAAGCACTGCTAAGACTTCGAGAGAGAGTGATAGAGATAGAGAGAGAGCGAGAGAGATACCACCTAATTAAATGCAAAGCAAATAGTCTTAATAAGTCCTTTGGTAGAGGGCCACAAAGAGTATTTAAAAATGAATTGTTCGGAAAAACTGCATAAATACTGCTAAATGGCAGTTCAGTATGTGGTCGCCGTTAAACCTAGACTGCCATAGAGATTTTTTGGACCAAAGTATTTTAAATTTAAGACTGGTAAGAGAGGGAACGAAATTCCCTGCCCTTTACAACAGTATAGGTCAAGGGATGGGACAGTAACGTAGGGGCGAAAGGCTTTGGGTGTCCAAAACTAATTTCCCGACTAGAAGAAATTCGGAGACTTCCACAGGGAAAAACAAGTCCTGGATATGTGATTCTCGGCGTGTAAGTCTATTTTATTTAAAAGGGTATATAAGGATATAATATAGAGAAAAAATCTAACGAAGTCAGGGAGGACCTTCAACAAGGCTGAGCTACACACAACAAGCCAGTCATGGATGACGACACAGATCCACCAGCTATGACACAGGATCGTCTACGGAAGAGAGTCTTAAACTGTAGCTCAGAGGGATCTTATAAATGTAGGTTATATCCATCAAATTTAGATAATCCACGAACAAGTGCACGAAGTACCAAATAGCATTATATTTTGTACAATTTGGTATAGGGTGAACAGACAGTACAGGGTGAGATGAAAATAAATAAAAACTGCAACCAATTTCAGACTGCTGTTATTTCTAGGCCACTCGTCCGACAGCTGTTATAATTAATCCAGTGACCGCTCATTATATTGTTTACAAGACAATTTTTCCAGAAAAAAAGTTATTCGTGATGGAATTCAATTCAACATAATGCGATTTCTTTATATTTGGCTGGAAAACCACAGGTGGCTATCGCTGGAGCACTCCAGCATTTAAATGTGAATAAATCTTTTGTGTCTCGTATCATCGTTCGTTACCGTGGTACTGGTAGCGTAGCCCGACGTTAAGGAAGTGGACAGAAGAAAACAGCAACATCCTCAGAAATGGTTCGAAAAATAAAGAAGCGACTTAATTTTCGCGTCGCAGTGGCCAAAAAATGGCTAGTGAGCTGAACATATCGCAATACTTGATTCGGCAATTATTTAAAAGCCAGCCGGGTAAAGCCATTGAAAATTCCACCTAAGAATAGTTACAAAATAAGGTTCCTCTCATCATTTCCAGCGCACCAAAATCTCCAGATACCAATCCGTTGGACGATTGTGTTTGGAGTATTTTGGAATGCAAGGTTGGCACTAAAAAATACCAAAGTGTTGATCACCTCAAGCAAGCGCTTCGCCGGGAATGGGCCAAAATACCGCAGAGCAATATTCGGGCAGCGTGTGACGGTTTCATTGGCCGTTTGAAGGCCATCATTCTAAAATTTTATGATATTTCCGACATTTTTTGTTTTTGTTTAATAAAATTAAAAAAAAAAACGTAAAGATTGTGGCATTTGACTTTGTTGCATTTTTTTATCTCACCCTGTATATTCTTGATCAGCATAAAAATCTATGTCGATTTAGCGATGTCCGCCCACCTTTTCGCCTTTGGAAATCACTCTAGCTACCGAACGAAGTGAAGTAGGTTAATAAAATTTTACACAATTGTATATTGTGTTCGCAGAACTTTTGGTATTGAAAATGGGCCATGTAGGTCCACGTTTTCGTATAGCCCCCATTTAATGGTTCCTCCCTTTTTCCGGTATTTTGGTGATTTAAGCTACATCATTCACTGGAATTGTTTTATATTTCCTGTTTGAAGTTTGTTATGGATGCTACAGCCTATGACAGAAACTTGTCTGTGCAAGCCCACGCCTTCGTATAGCCCCCATATAACGGTACCTCCCGATATTCGGTATTTTGATGATTTTAGCGATATTATTCACCGGAATTGTTTCAAATTTGGTATTTGAAGTTCGTAATGGATATGGAATCAGCATAAAAATCTATGTCGATTTAGCGATGTCCGCCCACCTTTTCGCCTTTGGAAATCACTCTAGCTACCGAACGAAGTGAAGTAGGTTAATAAAATTTTACACAATTGTATATTGTGTTCGCAGAACTTTTGGTATTGAAAATGGGCCATGTAGGTCCACGTTTTCGTATAGCCCCCATTTAATGGTTCCTCCCTTTTTCCGGTATTTTGGTGATTTCAGCGACATTATTCACTGGAATTGTTTTATATTTCCTGTTTGAAGTTTGTTATGGATGCTACAGCCTATGACAGAAACTTGTCTGTGCAAGCCCACGCCTTCGTATAGCCCCCATATAACGGTACCTCCCGATATTCGGTATTTTGATGATTTTAGCGATATTATTCACCGGAATTGTTTCAAATTTGGTATTTGAAGTTCGTAATGGATACTACAGCCTAAAACAGAAATTTGTCTGTGCAGGTCCACGTCTTCGTATAGCTCCCATATGACGGCACCTCCCGATATTCGATATTTCGATGATTTTAGCGACATTATTCACCGGAATTGTTTCAAATTTGGTATTTGAGATTCGCATTAGATACTACAGCCTAGGACAGAAAATTGCCTGTGCAGGCCCACGTCTTCGTATAGCCCCCATATGACGGCACATCCCGATATTCGGTATTTTGATGATTTTAGCGACATTATTCACCGGAATTGTTTCAAATTTGGTATTTGAAGTTCGTATTAGATACTACAGTCTGGGACAGAAAATTGCCTGTGCACGTCCACGTCTTCGTATAGCCCCCATATAACGGTACCTCCGGATATTCGGTATTTTGATGATTGAAGCTACATTATTCACCGGAATTGTTTCAAATTTGGTATTTGAAGTTCGTAATGGATACTACAGCCTAAAACAGAAAATTGTCTGTGCAGGTCAACGTCTTCGTATAACCCCCACATATCTGTACCTCCCAATATTCGATATTTCTACGATTTTAGCGACATTATTCACCGGAATTGTTTCAAATTTGGTATTTGAAGATCGTATTAGATACTACAGCCTGGGACAGAAAATTCCCTGTGCAGGTCCACGTCTTCGTATAGCCCCCATATGACGGCACCTCCTGATATTCGATATTTCGATGATTTTAGCGACATTATTCACCGGAATTGTTTAAAATTTGGTATTTGAAGTTCGTATTAGATACTACAGCCTAGGACAGAAAAGTGCCTGTGAAGGTCAACGTCTTCGTATAGCCACCATGTAATGGTACCTCCCCATATTCGGTATTTTGATTATTTTAGCGACATTATTCACCACAATTGTTTCAAATTTGGTATTTGAAGTTCGTAATGGATATTACAGCCTAAAACAGAAATTTGTCTGTGCAGGTCCACGTCTTCGTATAGCTCCCATATGACGACACCTCCCGATATTCGATTTTTCGATGATTTTAGCGACATTATTCACATTTTTTTTTCAACTTACGCATTTGAATATTACCTAAGCAGTTCCATGTCTTCGTATAGACCCCCTAATATGACGACTACATTCGATATTTTTAAGATTTTAACAGAATTTTCAACGGATTTAATTTTTTGAAAATTGCCAAACTCTTTCCAAATGGTGGAGGGTATTCAAAGTTCGTCCCGGGAGTACTTACAGCTTTTTTACTTGTTATATTTAGTCTAACGGTAATAATTTCTCATCAATACTTTCTCCATTTATTATTTTTCGTTATTTTTTTTAATTAATTAAAAAAAAGTATCCAAAAATATATGAAATGTACCCCTGCGATCGACGGGTAAGGGGGATTTTTAGAAGGGATTTTTTTTTAATTTTTGACAGATGAGTCTTACTACCTGCACAAAAAATTGTTTAAAATTTTACCATTTTCATACATAAATATTTTTTTTGAAAAAGGTTTTTTACTGTTCGAAAAATCGAACAGAGAAGCAGAATGTTCGTAGCCATTTACATAAAATTTTCAAAGTTAGTTATTGTAGATATAATTTCGGAAAAATGTCCCTTTGATCCACATACAAATCGATGAATATGATAGGCTAAGTTCATATCACCGATTGAATATTTTCCAGTTATTCTATACATTTTCCTCACATTGGCCTGCGGTTCCCCTTTTGGCATATAGATATGTATTTTTTTAATCCAATGCATATTCCATTACTTCCCATTATTCAAAAACTTCGCTATGCTAAAAAGTCTCCACAAAAAATGTCATTTAACTATATTAAAATTCTCATCAGGAATAAATTTATTCCTCTGATATATGGCCTCCGATTGGAAAAAAATCAAGTAAGGAAAAAATATTACCAACTGACAACTTCAAGTTAACTACTTTCCATATTTAGCCACAACGTTTGTCTTCATTTGCATATGTGTGTATAAAAGTGAACGGCTTATCGAAGGATATGAACGAAACGAAAAAGCAGCAACACGAAATCCCAGTACAAATGACAATGCCCAAGTGACTAACAAAACAACCGCAATGATATGCAGCAGATGACAAGCAAAACGAAAAAAAAAGGTTCAAATTCCTGTCATGTTGACATTAAAACCAATGACGACCGGTACTTAAGGATTCTTAGACGCAACAACTTTCCAATCTGTAATATGGACTGGGCAAAGTTTTGTTTTTTCGTCGTCGCCGTTCAAATTCCATCTACATTACGACTGATATTATAGTGTGTCACTTGCAGTTGCAGGAAGGCAGGTTGGTTCCTTCATCATTCACTTGTCACTCGACTGCGTTGTGTTGTGTGCGGTTGTGAGGTTCTTTGGCGGTGGCCTGAAGTGAACCATTCACAGAAGTGTGCACCAGAGAGACTATGTGATATGCATGCAAACTATAGCCGGGCCTAAGCGTAAAAACAACAACAACAACGAAGCAATTCAGATTCGCACAAACCAGAAAGAAGAACACACAAAAAGGAAAACGCATAAAAGCAGCAGCAGCATTTCGTAAATACATTTCATTTTGTGAGTTTGCATTTGGGCGTTTGGCACTTGAAGTATGTGAAAATTGAAGAACATGTGCCGCCACCGCCGACGACGACGACAACGGCAGTTGAGGCAGGCACTTAGAACCCCAAGTTCTTGCCATTACCGCCGGAACACACAAGCACTCACTCACACACACGCCCATTAGCCCCATCGCCTATTGCTTATAAAACACCAGCAACAAACAACAAGTTAAAAAGCAGTAAGTTCGGCCGGGCCGAACTTTGAATACCCTCCACCATTTGTAACGAATTTGGAAATTTTCAAAAAATAAAATCCTTAAAAAATTCTGTTAAAATTTTAAAAATACCTAGTATAGCCGATATATTGGGGTCTATACAACGTGGACATAGCTATTGCCATATTCAAATTCGAAACTTGAAATAAACGGTGAATAATGTAGCTAAAATCATCACAATATCGTATAAAGAGAGGTACCGTTATATCGGAACTGTGCGAAGACCTGGACCTGGACTACAGCATCCATTACTAACATCAAATACGATATCTCAAACAATTTCGGTGGGTATTGTACCTAAACTCGTCAAAATACCGAATATAGGGAGGTACTGATATATGGGGCCTATACGATGACCTGGGCCTGCATAGGCAATTTTCTGTCACAGACTGTAGTATTCATTGCGAACTTCAAATACCAAAGTTGAAACAATTCCGGTGAATAATGTCCCTACAATCATCAAAATACCGAATATCGGGAGGTACCGTTATATGGGGGCTATACGAAGACGTGGACCTGCACAGACAATTTTCTGTCATAGGCTGTAGTATCCATTTCGAACTTCAAATGCCAAATATGAAACAATTTCGGTGAATAATGTCGCTACAATCATCAAAATACCGAATATCGGGAGGTACCGTTATATGGGGGCTATACGAAGACATGGACCTGCACCGACAAATTTCTGCCTTATGCTGAAGTATCCATTTCGAACTCCAAATATCAAATTTGAAAGAATTCCGGTGAATAATGTCGCTAAAATCATCAAAATACCGAATATCGGGAGGTACCGTTATATGTTGGCTATATGAAGACATGCACCTGCACCGACAAATTTCTGCCTTATGCTGTAGTATTCATTACGAACTTCAAATACCAAATTTAAAACAATTCCGGTGAATAATGTCGCTAAAATCATCACAATACCGAATATCGGGAGGTACCGTTATATGGGGGCTATACGAAGACGTGGACCTGTCTGGATAATTCTCTGTCATAGGCTGTAGTATTCGTTTGGAACTTCAAATACCAAAGTTGAAACAATTCCGGTGAATAATGACGCTAAAATCATCAAAATACCGAATATCGGGAGGTACCGTTATATGGGGGCTATACGAAGACATGGACCTGCACCGACAAATTTCTGCCTTATGCTGTAGTATTCATTATGAACTTCAAATACCAAATTTAAAACAATTCCGGTGAATAATGTCGCTAAAATCATCACAATACCGAATATCGGGAAGTACTGTTATATGGGGGCAATACGAAGATGTGGACCTGTCTGGATAATTCTCTGTCATAGGCTGTAGTATCCATTTCGAACTTCAAATACCAAAGTTGAAACAATTCCGGTGAATAATGTCGCTAAAATCATTAAAATACCGAATATCGGGAGGTACCGTTATATGGGGGCTATATGAAAACGTGAATCTACATGGTCCATTTACGAACTGCAAAAATTTAGCCTTCTATCTCAATTCGTTCGCAAGATAGCGTGATTACAACAGAAAGACAGACGGACAGACAGACAGACAGACAGACAGACAGACAGACGTACAGACAGACGTACAGACAGACGGAAATGGCTAAATCGACTTAGAATTTTACTCTGATCAAGAATATATATACCTTGTTGGGGGGTCTGACATGAGTATTTCGAGGAGTTACAAACGGAATGACAAAGTTAATATATCCTCCATAGTATGGTGGAGGGTATGAAAAAGAGACTGCGAGACAAATTGATAAATAAACAAAACGAGATGTAAGTATGTGACTTAGATGATAACAAGCTAAGCGTACAAGCAAAACATGACGGCAAAAAGAACAGCAGCAGCAACAACAACAACAATATGTGCAACACACAATACTCCACAATCGACCAAAAATACTTGCCAGAACATTACCACTCGATAAAGCGGCAGCCATGAAGCAACGAAGAATTTAAAAACAGAGGAACGAGACGAAAAACGAACGAAAGACCAGCCACGTAAAGGTTTTATTTATTTTCCAAATGTATGTGACCCCAGACAAAACTTGAAAATAGCAACAACAATAACAAGACATGAGGATTTCAGCAAACATTTTGTATGTTTGCCAGAAGAGACTGCAGTCGGAGGGGAAGGATAGCCTAAGGAAATACGTGCTAAGAGATTTTTTTTTCTCAAGATGCAAACTTAGTTCCTAAGGGAACAAGAAAATAGTTGTTCATATCTTTGAGCTATAGAGAGAATACAACAAATATTTTACGGTTTTAGACCCCATGCCAGCTTAAATATGTTTCAGGACATTTGAAGCCATATTCGCTCATCTATCTATCTGACTGGTAGAAAAGCACAATAATTTTAAATGGTTCAAATTTGACACCTAGGAAAAATCCTACCAAATTTAGACCGTGTTCGAAGATGGAAAATATTGGTATACTGCTTCTTGTACCTCCCTTTGAAAGGGTTTTAATTTAAAACAGAATTCATATTTCATAGACAGGAAAAGAAGTGGATTATTTGATTGGAATATCGTAATATTTTCGCCAGACTTAGGAAAAATTGGACGTTATATTATCCTTTTGGTAGGAATCCCAAAGTCGGTTGCCAAAATGATCAACATTGTCGCACAACTGTTCAAATTTATATAATACTATGCGAAAAAATTCAACAAATAACAATACAGAGATTATTGTCGGAGTCATCAACGATTTTTTTTAAATCATTTGAACTTTTTTTCAAAATATGTTTAAAAAGTCCTTTAAAATGGAATCCCAGGAAAAAAAATGTCCACAAAATTATTAGCGGCTGAAGCTAGAATCTTACACTGTTGGTCCTCTTGGTACAAAGGGTTCAGATAAGATTGGGTTTTTAAAATAAGTACTAGAGCAGTACGAAAAGTATTAAGATACTAAATACAGGGTTAGATGAAAAAATGCAACCAATTTTAGACTGCTGTCATTTCTAAGCCACTCGTCCGACAGCCGTTAAAATTATTCCAGTGACAGCTCATAATATTGTTTACAAGCGTACAAAAGCATTTTGGTGAGAATTTTCCAGAAAAAAAGTTATTCGTGATGGAATTCAAGCGTGATAGTGTGATTTCTTTATATTTGGATGGAAAACCACAAGTGGTTATCGTTAGGACACTCCAGTTAGAGAATTTAAATGTGAATAAATCTTCTGTGATACTGGTAGCGTAACGCGACGTCAAAGAAGTGGACGAAAAAAAAAAAGCAAAATCAGCAGAAATGGTTCGAAAAGTAAAGAAGCGACTTCGTCGAAACCCGCGTCTCAGTGGCCGATAAATGGCTCGTGAGCTTAAAATATCGCAATATTCCATTCGGCAAATATTGAAAAATGAGTTCGGGGTAAAGCCATTGAAATTCCAAAAAGTGCAAAAACTAACACCGCAACCGAAAGAAAATAGACTCAAAAGAGCTAAAGAGTTCCTTTGCTTGGCCGAATGTGGTGAACTGCCGAATTTCGGGTTTCTCCGTCTCCGATGAGAAAACAGTCGTTGTCCAGCAGTTTGTAAACAAACAGAATTATCGTGCTTACTTGTCAAAGAGGTGAAGAGCTGAAAATGTGCACCTTCGGTTGGCCACCAGAACTCAAACACCGGCCTGGTGATGGTGAGGGCCGTCATTACAGCCGATGGTCGCTCTCCGTTCTTATTAAACGACCGTGGCATCAGAATAAATGCCGAATATTATCGCGAAAATATTCTGGAGGGTTTATGAAAGCCTTGGGTATGCAAACATTTTAGTCGCAGACCTTGGACATCGCGCTGAGTCCTTTTGGTACGCGCCACCCAAAATGGTTACAAAATGAGGTTCCTCGCTTCATTTCCAGCACATAATGGCCACCAAAATCTCCGGATACCAATCCATTGGACTATTGTGTCTTGAGTATCTTGGAAAGCAAGGTTGGCACTAAAAAATACCAAGCAAGCGCCGGGAATGAACCAAAATACCGCAGAGCAACATTCGGGCAGCGTATGATGGTTTCATTGGCCGAAGGTGACCAATTCGAACATATCTAAACTTATTCTAAAATTTAATGCTATTTCCGACATTTTTGTTTTTTGCTTTCATTCAATAAAATTTAAAAATTACTCCCATTGGCGGAGCACCTCTGAGCTAAACAATTGGTATGTACAAAATCTAAAGGAAATCGAATATTTATATTCAATTTTATGCGAAATCATAAATTCCGATCAATGACATATTCACATTAGATTTCTGGTTAAGAGAAATATTTAGATAGAGCAAGTTGTAAAGAATCGCCGACTTGTTTTGCAAGTTATGACAGATATAAGTATTGGATATTGTCACAAGAAAAAATGATACGATCACTACCATCTTTGTAACGGATCTTGTGTTTATGAAAATATTGAGATGTGCCAAATCTGAATGGAATTTGATGTTAATTTCGTGCTTTATTAGCTTCAGGAATATTCAACATTTTTACCCTTTGTGGGGGAGGTACCAGAAAGAGTGGACCGATATATCCCGATTTCACAGCCGACCTTGGGTTAATAAAAATATTGTGATGTATGTAATTTGAAGATAACCGGGTGCTTATTTCGTTTTTTATGATAGTTTAGTTTATTCAAAACTGTAACCCTTTGTGGGGGAGGCATCAGAAGGAATGGTCCGATCTTTACCGTCCTTATGACAAATCTTGTGTTTATGGAAATTTTGAGATGTCCCAAGTCCGAATGGAATTGGATGTTAAATGAATATTCAACATATTGACCCTTTGTGGGGGAGGTACCAGAAGGAGTGGGCTAACAGTGATATTCTGATGCGTGTAATTTAAGGAAAATCGAACACTTACAAGACATTTTATAAGAATAATAATTATTCAAAATTTTGACCATTTGTGGGGGAGTACTTGATGGAGTTGACCGATATTGTCCATTTTCGCACCTGACATAGCACTGATGGAAATATTAGGATTCGCAATGTTGGAGCAAAATCGGAATATCATTTCTCTTTCTGTGCAGTAAATAAGCATCCAAATCCATCCATATCCTCAAATTTCCACAAATACAAACATTTTTCCTACCACAATATCTGTTGTGAAGATGATATACACCTGCCAACATCTTCTGGTGCCTCACCCACAAAGGTTCACGATTTCCAATACTTATATCTGTCATTACCTGCGGAACAAGTCGGTGATTCTTTACAATTTATTTCTCTTAACCAAAAATCTGATATGAATGATATGCAATTGATCGGAATTTATGATTTCGCATTAAATTGGACATAAATTTTCGATTTCCTATACATTATATTATATAATTCTGTATTAGATGAAGTATGAAAACGGAACACTTCGGTCCGCTATATCTGTTAACTCACGCATATTTCCACATTTTCCAATAATTTGCACATATCTCATATAAAGTACAGGAAGTAGTCGATATAGTCCCAATCTGTCACGTTGTAATATTTATATCAGTCATAGGTCAGATACGAATTGGTCAATTTTGGCCAACTACTTCGGAACCTCCCCCCATAAAGATAATAAATAATAATCATAAGTCAAGGCTGTGTTTTTATTTTATTTGGAAATCATATATCATATTTCTTTTTATAGAAAAAATCATAATTTTCTTCAGATTTTTTTTTTTTTTTGGTATTTGTTTTTCTATTCCCCTTGGGATTCCTCCCAAATTTGCCCGTTTTATATTCTATAGCATTGTTCCTTCATAATGGACTCATATTTGGCTAAGAAATAAGCTTCTAATAGCTAAAAGACTAAACAAACATATTTGTTCACAAACACACACAAACAAACAAGTGTTTTAACTCCTATACCAAAAAGAATGGGGGCAGGGGTAGAACGTTGAAAGGACAGAGAATGCTTGAAACAATATTAAAGTTTGCAGTTACTTTTTTTGTTGCTTTCTTTAAGAAGTTGTTTGGCGACAGGAATTTCATTTCTTTTTTGCTCTGGCCGAAGAATATGATGTGTGATGGTGTGCGTGTGTGTGTGTTTGTGGAAGCCAATTAAAAGTTCATTTACAAAAATGGCATATAAATAGTTTAGACCCAGGCCCGAATATTGGAAGGCAAAAGCAGACAAACACAACTTTCGGAGAGAATAGGATATGGTTGATAGGAATAAGGAATATGAACAAGTAAAAGAGCTGTAAATTCGGCCGGGCCGAACTTTGAAAACCCTCCACCATTTGGAAAGAATTTGGCAATTTTTAAAAAAATAAAATCCTTAAAAAATTCTGGTAAAATCTTAAAAATAACGAATGTAGCCGTTATTTAAGGTTCTATACGACGACGTAGACCTGCATGGGCAACTTTTGTCATAAGCCATTTGAACATTCAAATGCGAAACTTGAAAAAAAAATTCGGTGAATAATGTAGCTAAAATCATCAAAATACCGAATATCAGGGGGTACCGTTATATGGGGGCTATACGAAGACGTGGACCTGCAAAGACAATTTTCTGTCATAGGCTGTAGTATCCATTAAGAACTTCACATATCAAATTTGAAACATTTCCGGTGAATAATGTCGCTAAAATCTTCAAAATACCGAATATCGGGAGGTACCGTTATATGAGGGCTATACGAAGACGTGGACCTACATTGCTCATTTTCTGTCTTAGGCTGTAGTATCCATTACGAACTTCAAACACCAAATTTGAAAGAATTCCGGCGAATAATGTCGCTGAAATGTTGAAAATACCGAATATCGGGAGGTACCGTTCTATGGGCGCTATACGAAGACGTGGGCCGGCACAGACAATTTTCCGTCTTAGCCTGTAGTATCCATTACGAACTTCACATACTAAATCTGAAACAATTCCGGTTAATAATTTCGCTGAAATCTTGAAAATACCGAATATCGGGAGGTATCGTTATATGGGGGCTATACGAAGACATGGACCTGTATAGACAATTTTTTGTCTTAGGCAGTAGTATCCATTGCGAACTTCAAACACCAAATTTGAAACAATTCCGGCATATAGTGTTGCTAAAATCATCAAAATACCGAATATCGGGGAGTACCCTTATATGGAGGCTATACGAAGACGTGGACCTGCACAGACAATTTTCTGGCATAGGCTGTAGTATCCATTACGAACTTCAAATACAAAATTTGAAACAATTCCGATGAATATTGTCACAAAAATCATCAAAATACCGAATATCGGGGAGTACCGTTATATGGGGGCTATACCAAAACGTGGTAGGTCCACGTGACCCATTTTCAGTACCAAAAGTCCTGCAGACATAACACACATTTAAGTAAAATTTTATCAAACTACTTCATTTCGTTCGGAAGCTAGAGTGATTTCCACAGACGGATAGACGGACGTACGGACATCGGTAAATCGGCATAGAATTTTCTGCTGATCAGGAATATATATACTTTGTGGGGTCTAAAATGTATATTTCGAGGTGTTACAAATGGAATGACAAACTTAATATACCCCCATACTATGGTGGAGGATATACAAATGGGTATGTAGAGGGATATCAGATAGGAGGCGGAGTATCAATATTTAGATGGTGGAAAAGAAGGAAAAAACATTTCCCGAGTAAATTCATAAAAATGGTCATATTTTTTCACACAACAGTTAATAAATCTGATATTCCATATTTTTAGTTTATTTCCCCTAAATGCTTCAAGTATACAATTTTGTAATCCTTATTTAATACCCCTTTCAAACCACCATCTTACTAAAACACACATTAAAAGTTCAAAAAACTTCTGTTGGGAAAAATGTTATTCTGTTATCGATTTTTTTTCGCCTTTGTCTTCGCCTCTTTGTAGTGTTCCTGACCTAGGGCATTGAAGGCAACATTCAAAGGCATTGTCTGGCCAAGTTAGTGGCCAATAGTAGCAGCTCTGGGGAGAAATGAATGTGGTCGTTTTTGGCTAAGGACAAAGGAAATTAAATTTATGTGCATTAAAATGACGAGGAAATAAACTGAAATATAAAATATGTACGAAAATTTCCTCAGGAAGTTGAAGGAAAAGTGACAAAATGTGATTTTTATGAAGGAAAATTGTCAACAATTTTTTGAAGAAATAACGAGAGAGAGGGAGAGAAGGAGAAAGACAACCAACAAGGATTTCCGGTAATGGCAAATTGGTTGTTTGAGAGTTTTTGCCTTTAGTTCGTTTTTATTTTACTGTTGTGGGGAAATTATTTTGTGGAGTTGGAAAAATGCTCGTCAAATAGGAAAAAGGAAAATCACACAATATTTTCTATGTTTCTTCCTCCATGGCGGAAAAAAGGTCATCATGACATTTTTTTCTTTTAAACCATATGTTCGGGGTCTTGCCTTTGTCTAATGCCTAGAAGTTAAACTTTGAGTTGGTTTAGTTTGTTTTTATTTCTGTGACACACTTTTGTTTCAATAAACCATTATCAAATACCAACAAAAGTCGAAGACAAAAAAAAAATAGAAACAAATGCCACGATTTGCCTTTGAAACCGCAAACCAAATATGGGACAAAAATGTAAACAATTGCAGGCTGAGGATTACATAAAAAGCAATGCCGCAAATCGGCGACTTGCTCTTTTGTTTATTCGCGAGATGTCTGGGTACTTGGTTTAATTATTTTGTATAATCTTGGGGTATCATATCATGATTAGTAGGTTATGATATTAAAACAATGTTCAAATAAATCGACACACTTCCATAGGAGATTTCTCCTCTTTTTACCCCTCTGGAGTTTTTTCAATTTTATGTTGCTATGTTTTGAACAAACTTCTAGTTCAATTTTATCTACATGTCACATACGACAATCGGCGTTGAGTTATTTGCAATCAGTGTAGCATCTGGTACAACCTCGGAAAATTAAAAAAAAAAATATTTAACGCAGCCAAAGCAAAGGCGAAAGCAAAAACCCATGGCAGACATTGCAGTGTCTCGGAGGCACAAGATAGGAATATGGATTTAAGTATGGCAAGCAACGTGGCCAAAATGTCAATGTGACATATAACATTCGTTGAAATCAGACAAAGAGAGTGAATTTTGACCATATCATAAGAGGCCTATGGGCACATTTTTTTCATGAAAAAGGGTACAATTTTCTTGAGAAGAAAATACCAAGATATTGAAGACAGATTCCTCGGACTAAAAGGATGGAGCCACAATAATTTGGGAATCAAGGTAAAATTCTGCGCAACAAAAAACACCGGTCCTACATCTGAAATGTGAATTTTTTGCAAAGGCGAAAAATTTCAAATGACTTTAATATTTTCATAAAACAACAAACAGCCAGCCTCAGATTTTGATCTGATTTAAGTATACGGGATTTGAAAGATTAACAGAAGCAAAACATGATTTCATTATGATCAGCAAGGATCCATTATCAACCACCTTGGGACTTATTCTCTGAAATATTACAATATTTTAGAAGTTTATGGCATTTTCTACTTTTTCTACGTTTTATACAGGTATATGACTATTTGTCACTAATTTGACAGTCACCCAAAAAAAAAAAAAAAAAAAAAAAAAAACTATCAAACGGATCATCCTTGACAATCACTTCGGCTAGAAAAACTCTCTAGGCCCTTTAAGGCTTTTAAAATCGATAGTATCACTCGAAATATGAAATTCTCTTTCAAAATATATGAATTATCAGGAGGTACAGCAGAGGTTATTCTAAATAGAGAACCTATTTAGAAAATTATCTGCAGTGAGGGTATATTTCCTTAGCAAACTTCAGAACCCAAAAAATGACTAAATATGTTGGGATCATCCTTGACAATCACTTCGGCTAGAAAAACTCTGTAGGCCCTTTAAGGCTTTTAAAATCGATAGTATCACTCGAAATATCAAATTCTCTTTCGAAATATAAATTATCAGGAGGTACAGCAGAGGTTATTCTAAATAGAGAACCTATTTAGAAAATTACCTGCAGTGAGGGTTTATTTCCTTAGCAAACTTCAGAACCCAAAAATTGACTAAATATGAGTCTGGCATTAAAAATAAAAAAATAATTCAAATCCGCAAGTGTTATGTTTTGAGGTCATTTCCAAATAATGGAGATATAAACATTATTTTATAGGTTGAGATGTTATTTTCCAATAACTCCAAATGACAAATAGTGGCTGGTGATACGATTGGAAATTGGAGCGGAGACCGAAAAACTGGAGGCACTACGCACCCGGAAATTTATTTGAAAATAGGGTTGGGACCAATCAGAAAAAACACAAGTTAAAAAGTACCAGTCGGTTTTACCGACAGATGTATACCCTCAGCCAATGTTCGATTATTTAACTATTTTTTGACTTCTGTTATGATTATTCAAATTATTGACCCTCTATGGAGTAGGTTCCGAAAGAATGGGACAATATTGTTCATTTCATATTGGTCCCAAATAAATCTATATATATAAATGAAAGTTGTGTTAGTTACTACGCTTATAACTTAAGAACCGCTGAACTGATTTTAATGATTCATACAAATTCGGAATTGTCTCTTATCCGAAAAGGATAATATCCAAAAAAATCGCGTAAAAATGTGATATGTTAAGATTTTCATTTTGACTTTTGAAATGTACAATAGGAATGTTTTATTTTGCATGATTTTTTCCATTTTGACTTACTTTTTTCTAATGTACATTTGTAGTGTTTTTTATATTTTATTTTTGAATTCGAATATTAATACCAATTTATTTAATTGACTTGATTTCTTGAGAACTGAAATTGATGACGGGTTACATGGAAGTGTAGTACCGAATTATGTGGTGGCGAAACGGAATAGATGATACCGAAATAATTTAATGCGGTCACACCAAAGTTAAAAGAAAATTACTTTTTCAAAATCGTTAAAAAACCACGAAAAAAGAGATCTCATTGCAATAATCCGTCCAATGAGAGCTCAAAATGCAAAAATTTTTGGGAGTGCAATCAGTAAAATACCAAATATAAAGGGTGCAAAATAGTAGAGCGAATGGGACTTTTAGTAAGAAAAGGATTTCAATCCTTCCAAAAATTCTGCATGAACATTTAAGATACCTGAAATCGCTTTTGCAGGTCATGATATCGATCATAAATAATCATCGTATGATTTAAGCCATTTTTGGAGTCTTCGCCATTTTCTTCTATTTTTGGCCCTTATTTGGCATCTTTGTTTCTAAGGGGGTTCTCTTCGCATACAATTTTCGGAGTAGGGCCCATATTGGTCTTGACCACTAAAAACTTTTATTTATGCTACCCTGGGGTAAGGAACCATCGTACAGATAATTGCCACATAGAAATTTATTCATGTAAAGTCCCCACATTGGAGTATCCCCAAGTCCACTTTCACATCTAATGTGTGGTCAGAAAAGAAAAATGTGTATTCTATTGAATTTGTAACCCCCAAGAGAATATTGGTTGGGAACGTAAATTTGGGATATACAACTATATGAAATAAATTGTGAAAACATGAACAAATTACAAATATAAGAAAGTAGCACGGGCCCGAATATTTGTTGAATCGTCATTGAATTATACTATGATGAAAAATATGGACTTTATGGGGTCTCCAATTTACAATTTATTTACAATAAATGACAAATAAAATTAGTTCCCATATTACGGTAATGGGTGTAAAATAGTAATTATATTTGACTATTCTGAAATCAGTCTGACCTCAATTATGAGGTCATGCTATGTTATTCTGCTATATTTTCGATTTGGCCTCTATTTGTCATCTTGAATTATAAGGGGTGAAGAAAGTTTTCAATGTAGGTCGATGTTTCGCATTTTACCATATTTCAAAGGATTTGGCTAAAAATTAGTATTTGGGGATGAAAATCTTACACAAAAATTTCAACATATCTCCAAATTTTAGGATTTTCTCCATGTAATAGTATCCCCTCAAGTCCACCTTTTGGCGGACAAACAGACCGACATGGTTAGGGGGACTTATGAGGACTCTAATGCACAATCTGAGGTGCTAATGGGTTTAAAACAGTAATTAACTTTGCCTATTCTTAAATCAATTAGCCCTCAATTATGAGTTGTACAAAGTACAGTAAATTCCAAATTACTGCTCATTTGACTAAAAATTAAAAACTAATCGACCAGTACGTGAACATTTATAACATTCATATCTTTGAATAATTATGCTTTGACAAATATGCATAATAGACAAAAACTATGGACCGGCAACGCGGACCGGGCCAGCTAGTATGATATAAATATTGCGACGAGCCAGGTTCGGACTATAGCAACTACTAGGGATTTATTTGAAGTAAAAGTAATGGATATGACAATTTAATTCCAAATCCAGTGGGTTAACCCTCATATATATAAACGTACTATAATACAGATAAAGATATTGATATAGGCAAAATTACGAGATTATCGAAGTTTTATATCCAATTTTATGTGAAATCATAAATTCTATATTCATCACAGGTTTCTGATTGAGAACAATATTTAGATACTTGACTTGTTTCGCAAGACAGATTGGAAATGTTTACCCTTTCTTTGTGAGGTACCAGAAGGGCTTCTCAGATATATATCATCTTCACAACAAATCTTGTGTTAGCAAAAATGTTTGTATGTGCGAAATTTGAAGAGAGTTGGATGCTTATTTCGCCTTCTTCCCCCATATGTGGGGGTGGTACCAGAAGAAATGGTCCGATATCTACCATCTCTATAACAGGTCTTGTGTTGATAGACCCTTTGTGGAGGAAGTACAGGAAGGAGTGGACCAATATTTTCCCAGCAGATCTTGTGTTAGTAGCAATAATGGGATGTGTGAAATATAAAGAGAACCCCATGCTTATTTCGCACTTTCTAATCCTTTTTTGTTATTCAAAACTCTGAAGCTTTGTGGGTGAGGTATCAGAAGATACGGTCCGACCTCTACCATCTTTTTAACAGATACTGTGTTAATGGATGAATATTGAGATGTACCCAGTCTGAATGGAGTCGGATTCTAATGGCGTAAATGAGCTCGGGGTAAATCCATTGAAATTCTAAAAAATGCTAGAGCTTACACCGCAACAGAAAGAAAATAGACTCAAAAGAGCTTAAGAATTGCTCCGATGAGAAAACATTCGTGGTCCAGCAGTTTGTAAACAAACAAAATGATCGTGTTTACTTGCCAAAGAGATCAGCTGAAAATGTGTACCTTTGGTTGGCCACCAGAACTCAAGCGCCGGTCATGAACGGAATAAATGCAGAATATTATCTCAAAAACATTGGACATTCCAACAGGACTCAGCACCAACGCACTCAGAAAGCGCCACCCAAGAATGGTTACAATATAAGGTTCCTCGCTTAATTTCCAGCGCACAATTCCCACCCAAATATCAGGATACAAATCCGTTGAACTATTGTGTCTGGAGTATTTTGGAAAGCAAGGTTGGCATTAAAAAATATCAAAGTGTCGATCAGCTCAAGCAACCGCTTCGCCGGGAATGGGCCAAAATACCGCAGAGAAACATTCGAGCAGCGTGTGACGGTTTCATTGGCCGTTTGAAGGCCATAATTCGTGCCAAAGGTGACCAATTCGAACAAATCTAAACTGTTTCTAACATTGGATGCCATTTCCGACATTTTTGGCACAAAGTATATATATTCTTGATCAGCATAAAATTCTATGTCGATTTAGCAATGTCCGTCTGTGGAAATCACTCTAGCTTCCGAACGAAATGAAGTAAGTTGATAAAAATTTACTCAAATGTGTATTATGTCTGCAGGACTTTTGGTATTGAAAATGGGCCATGTAGGTCCACATTTTGGTCTAGCTCCCATATAACGGTATCCCGCAATATTCGGTATTTTGATGATTTTAGCGACATTATTTACCGGAATTATTTCAAATTTTTATTTGAAGTTCGTAATGAATACTACAGCCTATGACAGAAAATTGTCTGTGCATGTTCACGTCTTCGTATAGCCCCCATATATCGGAACGCCCTATGTTCGGTATTTTGCTGATTTTAACGACATTATTTACCGGAATTAATTCAAATTTGTTATTTGAAGTTCGTAATGGATACTACAGCCTCTGACAGAAAATTGTCTGTGCAGGTCAACGTTTTATGACCCCCATGATACCTCTTTATATTCGTTATTTTGATGATTATAAATAGATTTACATTATAAACAGATTTTTTTCATTTGACTATTGTAATAGTTTTGACAAATGTTGCCTATGCAAGTCCACGTCGTCGTATAGACCCTAATATACGGCTACATTCGGTATTTTTAAGATTTTAACAGAATTTTTAACGGATTTGCCAAAATCGTATCAAATGATGGATGGTTTTTATCCCTTTTTACTTGTTTTATCTCACCCTGAGCGATCAAAATTGACCACTGCTCATAAATGGCCTCGCCTGCAAACTAGTGGCATAAACCGCCGAAAAGGGCATTAAATCGCCTGCAAGATGATATCCTTTTACCGAATATTACCGAAATCCCAAATATAGAGGAATTTGCCCACGCTCAAGGATATTTTGCGAAAAATAGACTAATTTATTTTTATTTTTGCCACCTTAGAACGACAGTTTTCTTTTAGAAAGCGTAAAAAATCATTGGAGCGTTTCATGAAATTAAGGATTTTATTTTTCTCCAGATGCTATATTTTTGTCGAATTAAATTTTCGGGATGCAAGAATTAGTCTAAATGGCTTTTCTCCTACTTTTTTAATTTGGATGTGAATAAAAAAAAATTCTGTCTAATTAATGTTTCCATGGAAATCACCATATGTATTCATATATCTTACATACATTCAGGAAGTACGCTATTATAAAACAAGAATAAATTTGAGACAAGCAGACACACGAACTACCATTGAGCCAAGAAAAAAAAAAAAACAAAATTAAAATATCTCCCGACCTTCATCATGGTCTTCATGCTGCATGCATAGCCAATGATGGAGTGCAGCATAACAACACACATGGTTGACGACGACGACGGCGACAACGACGACATTCTCGTCATACAAGTAAAACTGTTGTCCTTAGACCTGTGTGATGATGGTGTTAGGGATTAGTCAAGGTCTTGTTGAAGCAATGCTAATGGTAGAAGTGTTCTTAGCTGCAGGAAATATTATGAATTGTTGTTGATGTTGTTGTTTCCAGGAACAGCAATTTTGTTTTTGTTTTTACGCTTACTTAGGTAAGTAATGTAAGTGAGCAAATGTGTATGTTGTGTGTGTGTGTGTGATGGTCTGTTAAGAGATATGTTCGCCTAGGAATAATTTCCGGTTAAAAGTAGTTTTTGTTGTTTTTTTTGTTGTTCTTCTCCATTCTGGCTCTTTTGAAATTATGACAAACTAAAGGACTAATATTTGTCATAATGGCCATGAATAGTAAGGAGAACAAGGAACCGACTGAGGTTTCATCACTCTGAGCTGAGGCAGTAAACAAAGTGTGTGTATGTGTGTGTGTCGGAAAGTAAAACAAAAACAAATAAAACATAAACCAAAGAACACTCTCGCACACATCACCCAAAAGGTTAAAATCACTCAAACGAAGCATGAAGCCCCCTGTGTTAAGCTGGGCTATTTGTCACAAAGTTTGAGGATTTTATGTTTGGCTTTTATTTGCCTGTCACAAAAGACAAAAAAAAAACTTTTTCAAATATGTATGCATTTGATGAGCATATGTGTGTGTGTGAGTGTACATGCCTTGGTTAAAATGTTTACTTTTACTGTTTCCAGATTAAAGCCATAAGACTTTTTGTTGTCTGACACGACACACAAAAAGATTAAGAAAACACCACAGTTATGCATGTCAAAAAAATAAAATATTAAAAAAATGCAAAAAATAAACAAAACTGAGGTAAACTTTTCTTTTTGGGAATCCTTGCAAAGGTTAAGTAAAGTTTGTTGAGGATAAAGAAAAAAGTAATAATTGCAATGGATTTTTCTTAAATTAGAGATTAAAAGATAAAACTCTTAAATTCCAAGACATGCATGTGAGAGGAATGAAGGGCAATTAAGAGATAAACTTCTCCGTTGAAAATTGTGGAATAAAATTACAAATTATTATTTAAAGGCTTTTTAATGGAAGAGTCGAAGAAGTACATTCTAGAGGTATTCAATACAAAAAGGAAGAAGTTCCAAATCTAGAAGATTTTTTTAAGCTCCTTTTAAATATATCTCCTATACATTTTCTATATGAACAGGACCTTTGGAATAACCAAACCTTCTAAAGGATACCTATTGAATAAGATCACATTTTTTTACTCTCTCAGCTATGTGGCTACAGAGAGTATATATCATTTGATACCATCATCAAAAAAAAAAAAAAACGGTTTTTGACCCTAGGTCCCTTTTTACGAAATTTGTTTCAGGGCATTTGGAATCGATCTAACTTAACTTTTGATTGAAGTATCCGATTTCGTCTAAACTGCGTATATCGTAATTTTATTTTCAAATTTAGATTGAGTTCGGAGAAGGGCAATAGTTTCCCACGCCTTCCGATAGCACCCCCACTAGAGTTAAAATTTTTGATGGAGAAAATTTACTTGAGAGGAGAAGAAAAGGTCATCCGATTCAGTTCGAACTTTGTAAATTTTAATACTGCTGTAAGTGATAGGTCATGTTCGAATATGGACAATATTGCCCAGAAGTTTTAGTACTTCCCCCAACAAAAAGGTTTAAAAATTTGAGTCAAGTCTTATAAAATCTAAAATAAGAGTCCGAATTTTTTTAAATTTCGTACATTATTTCCACCAAACTTAGATACTGTATGAAAAAGGGCTAGGATTCTAGCACCTCCCAAACAACGGGTTAATATTCATGAAATGTTCACCGATATTTATACTAACTTGGAACAAACCTTTGCTTCCACCATAAATATCTCCAGTGTGAAAATGGACTGACCAAAATGTACCAAAAATTGTATACCTTGTTTCGTACCAACGGAATGAGCTAGTATTCTGAGATTTGGAATGAGAGTCACTGATGGAGTGCAGGATAGATGTGCCATAGGGTTTTTATAAATTTGAACTGTAAGGTTACGAAAAGTTCTGAAATTGTACTAAACTTCTAAAATGGTACCATTTGATATGAGAATCGAGGTTGAAAAGTAAGTTTGATATATGAATATGATCTTTTGAAATGTGTACCAAGTGTACGAATTGTCCTAAATGGCACTAAATTTGGAACAATTTGATTTAGGGTAAACGTATGAACATGAAAATTTATATTGGAGTGCCTGTTGGCAGTAGTTTTGTGATAAAGAGGAGGTTTTGGAAATGTGTACTACAAGTGTACGAAAAGTACTAAATAGTACTATATTTGGTACAATTTGATATTGACTGAACATATAGTGATTGAAATTATAAATTTAGTATTAGGGTTGTTGTTCATGTGTAGCCTGAACATATAGAGGTTGTTTTGGAAATATGTACTATAATTGTACGAAAAGTACTGAATGGTACTATATTTGGCATTGGGCGAAGGAATATAGATACAATTCAGAAATTTGATATTTAGATTACTGATGGTTTCTGTGATTGAGATTTGGAAACGTATCCTATAATTGTAGTAAAGTAGTATTGGGTACTAAATTTTGTTATTGGGCAAAGGCATAAAGCTTGAATGTCGAAATTCAATGTTGAGGTGTAATATGCAAATTTGATGTATAATTGTACGAAAAGTACCAAATAGTACTAGATGCGATATTGGGTGAAGGAATCGAGATTAAATCCAGAAATTTGATATTAATGTCGCTGTTGGTGTCTGTGGTTAAGATATGGAGGAGAAGTTTTAGGAAATGTGTACTATAACTGTACGAAAAGTACTGAATGCTACTATATTTGGTATTGAGTGAATGGATTCTGAAATATGATATTTAGTTCATAGTATCTCTTTGAGATTTGGCGGTGGTTTGAAATTGCATACTATATTTGTACGAAAACTGCTAAATGGTACTAAGTTTTGTATTGGCTGAAGGGATTGAGCTGCAATCCTCAAACTTGACCTCTGTTGGTATTTGGAATTGAGATATGGAGGTTATATTGGAAATGAGTACCAAAACTACTACATAGTAATACATTTGGTATTGAGTGAGGGGGTAGAGCTGAAATCCTTAAATTTGATATAGATGTAACTATTGGTGTCTGTGGTTGAGATATGAAGGTGGTTAAGGAAATGAGTACTACAATTGTTCTATGTAGTACTAAATTGGGAATTTGGTGAAGAGGTAGAGCGTATTAAATTGTTAATGGAGGAAATCGCAGATTTGAAATCCTGAAAATTGATATAAAGTTCACAATTGGTAGCTAAGGTTGCGATATGGATATTGCTTTGAAAATGCGTGCTTCAGCTGTGCGAAAAGAACTAAACGGTATTTGGGTGAAATGCTGAAATGTGATATGGATGTTCCTGTGCTCTATTCCAAAATTTGATATAGAAGCCACAGCTGATATATAGTTTTTAGAGAAGGAGGTTGATTTGGGAATGCGAACTTTGCTTGAAAAGTGAAAGCTTGAAAAGCATTATATGGTACTAAATTTACCGTTGAGTGAATGGCTAGAGCTTCATTCCTGAAATTTGATATTTTGGAGGTCACTGTTGGTTTCTAGAATTTAGATATTTTGAGTACCATGATAGAATGAATCTAGAATTTTAAGGTGGAATTTTCGCCGACGAAGTAGACTAGTAAAAACTCTCGTTTTTTGTTTTTGAGAGGTAGGTATTTTTGTCCTGATTCTGGGAAAGTAATTTTCTCTTGGAGGATGGACTCGGATACCCAAATATTTGAGCCGGAACTACTAAACCGATATGGACATATCATTTGAAAGCTAATGACAATTTTATGAAAATTATTGGACCTATTGAATTTAAAAAAAAATCCCCCAAAATTCGAAAAAGTCCTCACAGAACTCCAAACAGTCCACAGTATTTATGCTAAAATATAGTTGGCACTATAACTTTTCCAAAATGCTACAATTTTTGTTATTATCACTCCTGGATCCAGAGATATGGGTCTTTTAACCACTGTGACCACTTGTTGCTCTATTATCCATATCGGTTTTATACATTTTTTTCGAGAGGTAGACATTTTTACCTTGATTCTGGGAAAGTATTTTTTTTGAGCCGGATCTACTAAATCGATATAGACAATATGGGTATCATTTGAAAGCTAATAAAAATTGTATCAAAATTATATATTTTTAGGCACTGATATAAAAAAATTCCCCAAAATTCAAAAAAGGCCCCCGTCTTGGGAGTCCACAGAATTTTTGCCAAATTATAGTTGGCACTATAACCTTTTCAAAATTCTACAATTTATGTTATTATCTTTCCTGGATCCGGAGATATGGTTCTGTGACTTGTTGGATAGGTATTTTTATTAGCTTTTAAATAAAATCTATATGATATCGGTTTAGTAGATCCGGGTCATATCGGTTTAGTAGATTCGGATCTCAGAGCCGGATTTTCGGGTCGAATATCCGTATCCCACGAAAATAAAACTTTCCTGGATTTGGGGTGCAAATATTTTCCCCTGAAAAAAAAAAAAAAAAAATCAAAAATATCTGAGAGTTTTGACTAAACTAGAATTTACCCATATTGGGTAAATTCCTCGGGTTCCTCCACATAAAAAAAAAATTAAATATTTGTATATTTTTGTATTAAAGTATTCGGAAATATTCGTATCCCTTAAAAATATTTAAAATTCGTCACAAATAACGAAATAAAATTTTTGTTTTGTGATATACATGCCTTTCTGTAATCCTCTTAGAATTCCAAATACATCAAAGCGTTACTACGTCATTTTGATAGAATATCAAATTTCCATACAGCTTTCATGTTTGGGACACTTTATCAAAATTCAAACTCATTAAAAGCTTATGCGTCGCATTTAAACACTCCCTTTTTACCTTCTGAGGCTTCGGTAATTCCCTAATCTTTGTCTGGTCAACCCAACCCAAGGGATTAGGGTCAAGTAAATGTTGTTCAATAATTACCTCAACCACCAATTGCTTACCAAGAATATTGATTTGTCATTTTGTTCGAAATACATACCTGAAATGATAAGAAAGAGGACGAGGAAATTAGTATTGTAGCAGAAAGATATGTATGTGTTTAAATTAAATTTTCTATAAAATATTAAAAAGGGTTTCAGTACGGAAACCCTTTAATAACGATGACAGTGTAATTTCTCAGCTAGGCGAATGTATAATAAATGACAAGGTGAAATCTAATTATTGTAATAGCTAGCTACTTGCAGTACATTATTAATTACAAACGCGCAATTAACATGAACCCATACATAGACAATGTAGGTGAGTTTCAGGTCATGGTAATAATTTTATGACACAAAAAAACGTTCCCTTATGGGGACGGGGGATTATATAGGGTGAGATGAAAAAACTGCAACCAACTTCAGACAGCCGTCATTTCTAAGCCACTCGTCCGACAGCTGATAGCTCATTATATTGTTTACAAGCGTAGAAAAGCATTTTGCTGAGAAATTTCCAGAAAAAAAGTTATTCGTGATGGAATTCAAGCGTGATGGTGTGATTTATTTATATTTGGCTGGAAACCACAAGTGGCTATCGTTAGAGCACTTCAGCATTTAAATAAATCTCGTGCCATCGCTCGTTACCATGATACTGGTAGCGTAGCCCGACGTCAAGGAAGTGGACCGAAGAAAACAGCAACATCAGCAGAAATGGTTCGAAAAGTAAACAAGTAAGCAAAGGCTACAGTCGAGCGGGGCCGACCGTTGAATACCCTACAACACTATAATAAACGATACAGTTTATATAGGCGAGATACTCGAAAGAATTCCACAAGATATTTTGACAAATAATAAAAGAAAACCATCAGGTTTCGTTCTCTAATTTTCGAATAATAGCAATTTAAACTAATTTGTTCATTTCCAATTTATTGGCAGATGTTGCACGTAAATAGTCTGCCTAGACCTGGAACCAACATTTCCCAAAGACCTATAATCACTCAGAAGTGGCAAAAGAATAACATTTATTATTGGTTTTCGACTGAAACGCATCTATATGAGATACAGATATTTGACTATATTCTTCAACGAAATCAGCGTTAACGAAATAGTCAGAAGTGTGTCTTTCCTGCATTTGTGAATTCTCCAAAAAGTCACTGGAATGGACATTTTCGTATTTTGTCTACAAAAGTTGGCAAACTATTTCCCACATTGAATAATTTTGGATGGCCATCCAAAACTGCTTGGCTTTTGCAATGTCCGGTAACCCCCATTCAAATGTGCGTAAGGATCAGGCGATAATTACGACCTGCTGACAATTTTGCAGTTTTTTAGTCCATTTAAACCCCTAAATATATGGCGATCATCTCCAAAATGAGTAGGCTTCTGTTCTGATCCTCATCTTATCTCCATGCAAAATTTCGTAAGGATCGGACCATAAATGCGATCTGTATATGATATCCTGATATCCTAACTACTTAGTTTTGTTAGCTGTAGAAATATTACCAAAAGTTTAATTCAAAATGAAAATATGCCAAAAAAATATGACAAAATTGAAAAAATATGAGAAAATGTTCAAAATCAATATTTTCATCTTTAGAGAGATATTTTTATGCGATTTTTTTAGACGTTTTTTCTTTCCTGCCAAGAGGCCATTCTGAATTAATGAGAACTGTCAAAATCAGTTCAGCCGTTCTCGACATATAAGAGATCTTTCAAGCATATCTTCTTTGATAGACATATATATCGCACATATTTTGCTATATATCCGATTTGTTGGATGTTAACATCAATGTAAAGACCAGAAATATCCTAGTCATGGCTTTCTGATTTCGCCGGGGCTTAAAATATTCGCGGTTTATTGAAAAATTAAGAATTTTTTCAACACAAAATATATGGTCTATTTTACCCGCTAAATATTATCCGATGACCACCCAAATTTGTAGGCTTCTTCCCCGCCCTAAACTATAGCTACATGCGAAATTCCGCGTCGATTGGTCTATAATTGCGACCTGTATAGCTACTGCAAAATCCGACATTTTTTCAGTATTTGGTCCATTTCAACCCCTAAACATTTGACGATCATCTCCAAAAGAAATAGGGTTCTATTCTGACCCAAACCCCACCATCGTGCAAAATTTCGTAAGGATCGGGCCATAATTGCGACCTGTAGAGTGATTACAAATTAACATGGACAGACGGACGGACGGACATACATAGCTAGACCGACTCAGCTCGGCGAGCTAGGAAGATCCATATATACTTTCCTATATGGGAAACCAATATTTCGAGGTGTTACATAAATTCTGGCCCAATCAAACTTATAATACCCCCAACACATAGTGTTGTAGGGTATAAAAAGCGACTTAATCGAAACCCACGTCGCAGTAGTCGAAAAATGGCTCATGAGCTGAACATATCGCAATATCCCGTTCGGCAAATATTGGAGAATGAACTCGGGGTAAAACCATTGAAGTTGCAAAAAGTACAAGAACCTACACCGCCACAAAAAGAAAATATACTCAAAAGAGCTATAGAGTTGCTTCACTTGGCCCAAAAGTGGTGAACTGCCGAATTTGGTTATCTCCGATGAGAAAACATTCGTTGTCCAGCAGTTTTTAAACAAAGAAAATGATCGTGTTTATTTGCCAAAGAGGTCAGCTGAAAATGTTCACCTTCGGTTGGTCACCAGAACTCAAGCGCCGGCAATGGTGATGGTGTGGGCCGCCATAATAGCCGATGGTCGCTCTCCGCTCGTATTAATCGACCGTGGCATCAGAATAAATGCCAAATATTATCGCGAAAATATTCTGGAGGGTGTATTAAAGCTTTGGGAACGCAACCATTTTGGCCGCAGACCTTGGACATTCCAACAGGACTCAGCACCATCGCACTCAGCATGAGTCACCACCCAAAAAGGATTACAAAATGAGGTTCCTCGCTTCATTCCAACGTACAATGGCCACCAAAATCTCCGGATACCAATCCTTTGCACTACTGTGTCTGGAGTATTTTGGAAAGCAAGGTTGGCACTAAAAAATACCAAAGTGTCGATCACCTCAAGCAAACGCTTGGCAGCGAATAGGCCAAAATACCGCTGAGCAACATTCGGGCAGTGTGTGACAGTTTCATTGTCAGCTGAAAATGTGTCAGAATTCAAGCGCCGGCCATGGTGATGGTGTGGGCCGCCATAACAGCCGATGGTCCCTCTCCGCTCTTATTAATCGACCGTGGCATTAGAATTAATGCCGAATATTATAGCGAAAATATTCTGGAGGGTGTATTAAAGCCTTTGGCACGCAAATATTTTGGCCGCAGACCTTGGACATTTCAACAGGACTCAGCACCATCGCACTCAGCACTCGCCAGCCAAGAATGGTTACAAAATGAGGTTCCTCGCTTCATTTCCAGCGCACAATGGCCGCCAAAATCTCCGGATACCAATCAGTTGGGCTATTGTGTCTGGAGTATTTTGGAAAGCACGGTCGGCACTAAATAATACCAAAAGGTCGATCACCTCAAGCGAGCGCTTCGCCGGCAACGGGCCAAAATAACGCAGAGCAACATGTGGGCTGCGTGTGACGGTTTCATTGGCCGTTTGAAGACCATAATTCGTGCCAAAGGTGACCAATTCGAACAAATCTTGACTTATTCTAAAATTTGATGCTATGTCCGACATTTGTTGCTTTCATTCAATAAAATTAAAAAAAAATAAAATTTGCAGTTTATTGTTATTTCACCCTGTATGGAGACTATGAGAGTTTCAAGTCTTGATAATAATTTTATAACAAAAAATGTATGTCTCGATTTTATAACAAAAAATGTATGTCAGAGTAAGGTCAATTTTTTATTGGATTCCCAAAAATAAGAATACAATTATTTCTTAACATTTATTTATCTTGTAACTTTAAAAAAAATTAATATTCGATATTAATTTTTCCTTGTCAAAACAATTTCCATAGAATACCCAAAACTTTGTGCGTATATTTATTTTTCTCTTCTTCTCTTCTCTTACTTTACTCGGGTGTTCATTAAAATTCCCACCAATATCCCTTGGGTAATTAACAACATTGGTTCATCATTAATACTCCGCCCCATGAATATGCCACACAACTGATTGGTTCTATCCGGTCGGTTGGAGGGTTTGGGCTTGGCTAATTAATACAAGAATTTTTGATAAAATCAATATTCACTTGTCAAACAGAAAAAAAGAAGACGAAGAAAAATTTATTAATTTTAAACAAACCACAAGAATTGAAAGAGTGAGATAGAGAGGACGACCGCAAAACACATGATGCCGCCGCTAGGAAAGGCATACTCTGTAAAAATACCTTGGTCTCAAATGAAAGCAACCACAATTACCCTCTGAGGCATACGATGGGAAAAATTTGAATTTGAATTTTCAATGAAAATAAAATGAAATCAATTGATAACCGTTATTGTTTGTGTGTGTGGGTGGCATGTTGAATATTTTTGCTGGATATTCCATTCGCTTCCTTCTATTGTTTCTTTTTATAGATCCAGCGCGTCATTCGTTATGCATAACAAATTTTTCATTTTCAATTTATTTTTGTTAGATTCGGGTAAAAAAAGGGACAACTTATTTAAAATTCACTACAGCAAGCCAGGGATTGTTCGATGGAGAGGCGATCGACCAACCGACCGACCCTACAATCATCGTTGTCATCGTCAATGCCGTTGGCAGTGGTGGTGTTGCTTTTGCTGCTGGTTCTGCTGGTGGTGGGTGAGGTCAACTGAAAAATTCATTTACAGATTTTTAATAATTTAGCCTGATTGTTTATTACTGGCGGAGGACGGACTAGACACGCTTGTGTTGATTAAATGGGGGGCCATAGCATTGCGAGTGTTTGATTATTTTCGGGGATCTCAATTATTTGCTATTTATTTATTTTCAATTTACTTCAATGGTGGTAATTATAGATAATTCATGGTTGGGTTTTTAAATGCTTGATTCTATTCTTGGAATATGTACCTAAAGAATGTTTTTTTTTAGAAACAATAGGAAAGCTAAAACCAGTGGGGAAAAGTCAAACGTCGGACGGGGCCGACTATATGATAACCTACACCACTATGCACATTTGAAGTAGATCATACTACCTATCAATATTTGGCTTTAGAGCAGTTATAATTTGGTTTCAGCGGAAACTAATATCCAATCCAAAGGTACGTCACGAAATTCACTCCATTTTGACTGATACTAGTCATTATACTGAATATTGGATTAAGGATATATACGGGAGCTATATCCAAACCTTAATCGTTCTCAATAAAATTTGGCAAAAATGTTTTTGAGCTCTATGAGATAGTATATAGTACCAAATATCATTCTTGTCGATTTTCTCCAAATTTGATGTACTTGCTTCTAGACTAAATTCGGTCGGATGTACCAAAATTCATGTCATTAGGATTGAAATTGGCCAATTGGCGCACAATTAACCCAAAATCGGTTGAAAATATATATGACTGCTATATCCAAATCTGATCTAATCTTGATACAATTTGGCAGAGATATTTCTGGGATGTATCTGACATTTGGTACCAAATATTACTGTTGTGGAGTGTATATTACACATGTGAGGGACCTAAAAACCCAAATCGGATAATACATATATATGGGAGATATAGCTATATCTGAACCGATTTTTTCCAAATTTGATGTACTTGCTTCTAGACTTAATTCGGCCAGATGTACCAAAATGCAGGTCATTTAGACTAATATTGGCCATTTGCTGCACAATTAACCCGAAACCTGTAATTTGCAGCAAGTTCGGATTATGATCAAAACACCCAGAAACCCTAATTCCACAGGTACAGTTATTTGGGGACTATGCCAAAACGTGGTCTCATATTGTCCATTTTTAATACCAACAAGTAAAAAAGCAGCTAAGTTCGGCCGGCTCGAACTTTTTATAACCTCCATCATTTGGAAGAAACTTGAAAATTAAAAAAAAAACTCCGTCGAAAAATACCACTCAAATGAAAACCGTTAGTTATATGGGGGTTATATGAAGACGTGGTCCTACCTACATAAGTAATTTGTGTCATAGGCTGTAGTAACGGTTCCGAACTTTATATACGAAAGTAGAAACAATTCCGAGAAATAATGTCGCAAAAATCATAAAATATCTGGGGGTACTATTATATGGGCTCTATACTAAAACGTGGACCTATTTAGACCATTCTCTTCTAGGGGGTAAAGTACTCAGAAGGAACCCCTTGGGTGGATTTTAAGACAATTACATTGAAAAAAGTGGCTAAAATCATAAAAACATCAAATATCGGGAGATAAACGATATCGTGACCCATATCAGGGGGTAAAGTACTCACAAGGAACTCCTTGTATGGATTTCCAGACAATTCCATTGAAAAATGTGACTGTGGTACCGTTGTATGGGCTATACGATATCGTGGACTTTGTTGGATCTAAAATTATTATTTCGATGAGTTACAAACAGAATGACGAACTTAATATACCCTCCATACTATGTATGGTGGAGTGTATTAACATTCTATGGACCTAAAAAATTTTCGGGTGAAATTCCACATACTTCATTCTGTTCGGAAGATTTCCACAGACGGACGGAAGGATGGACTGATATGGCTTGTAAAATATATTGCTGGTCATAAAATATATATACTTTCTGGGGTTTAAATTGCATTTTCGAGGAGTTGCAAACAGAATGACAAACATAATATACCCTTTATAGTATGGTGGAGGGAATAAAACAGGTCTTTCTCTTATTGTTCTTATCCATATGGTGGATCTCTAATCTGAACAAACAAAGCTTTTTTATTTCTAATAAATTGATTTTTTTTTCAGACCCTATGGGAATTTGTATTTTAGGGACTCTTAAAAAAGAAAACAAAATTGTTGTGTTCCTAAATTACCCTAAAAATTAAGAAAATGTTTATGTCTCACATAAATCTCAGGCAGCACATGTTGTTGGTGCCATCCACACAAAAAAGAGAGAAAATATTTTTCTTTTAGAACATTTTAAACAAATCGCCATTCCGGGTCAAACTTATTGACCTAATTTATGGTGTATATTTTTCTATTTTATTTATTTAACTTACATTCTTGATAATGCCACAAAAAGCACGTTCATTTTACATTCCCAATGTTTTTCCCCAATTTGTTGTCTTTTTTTTTGGGGGGAAATATATTTGTCTCTCCTACACTATAAATAAAATATACAAATTATTCCAATAAATTTTCACCATTTTGCCATACTTTAAGAAGAAGTATGTGTTTATTTTCAAATCAAATAAATTTATTTGGCACTTCATCACAAAAAAAAAAAAAAAATAGAAAAGGGGGAGGGACGTATCATCTTTACCAAGTGACAGACTTCGAATTATGTATATCACACTTTGGAAATGATGTGATTAAAATTGTTTGTCAACCAAGGGTGACAATCGCTCCGTTTTTTTGTTTTTTTTATTCATCGTGACATAATGTCTTCTGCTTCATGGTCGGTCGTGGTCTCGGATAGCTTGTTGATTCTAAATGATGCAGCAACGGCAGGTCCAAATCTTTGGGGAAAAATTGACTTACAACAAACAAGCGAGAGCTAATCGTTATGTGCTTTTGGGTATAATTTTTTTTGTTAATGGCATTTTATGGCATTGTAAAATATTCTAAGCGCACGCCAGTTTGAATGGCTGACAGCTAAGCAGAAGTGACAGTTTTTATGTGTTATGGACAATTTGGGATTTTTTTTTTTTTGAAAATTAAAGGAATGTGAAGAAGAATATTCACAGCGTATAGACGACGATGTGTAGACGTTGAAGATGTGAGAGGGTCACGAAGTTCATTTGCAGTCCGTATTTTTCTAAACGCGTGTCTTCCCTCTTAAACGTTCAGATGTGGATATAAAATAGCTTAGAGATGGGTGAGGGATCGACTGGTGTATTAACGACCATAAAAAATCGCTGGAGCTACAGTTTTCAAATTTGGAATATATGTTGAACTGGGTGTAGGGACTACTGCATAGAAGTGTTAATGAACATTCATCAGTTCATCAGCTATCAAAACTACCAAAAGACTCTGCTGCACCATGGCCTTTAACGTAAGAATAAAGTTAGAATGCTAAAAATTTGAACTTAAAATTTGGAATTTAAATCTTAGAATTTAAAATTGAGATTTTTATTTATTTGGCAATTTTTTTTTTTTTTTTTTTTTGGAAATTTGGACCAAAAATGGATGAAAAATATTAATGTAAAAAAGCTCTAACAAGGTATTTAAAGAATGACAAAGCATTTAGCATCTTCTGAAATCCAGATTAGTTTAAAGGCGATGTTAATGTTATTATGGAACTTCACACTCAAGGCGTTCTAAAAGTACTTGGCGCTATTCCACCATCCCTTTAACGTTTGAATCCAGAACTTCAAAATTTTAGATTTGAGTTAAAGCTGCTATTTAGGGAACAGGAACCCACGATTTAGGAATTTCGAACTTAAATGATACCAAAAGCCACTTAAAGGTCTTTATTGGTACAAATAAAGCTGGAATTTAGAAATTGTAACCACTGTTGGTATTTAGGTTAAAATAGGCCTTCCTTTAAGAAATTCGAATGGATAGCACACTGAAAACACTTTAAAGGACTAGAAAAGGGTGAGATAAAAAACTGCAACAAAGTCAAACGCCATAATTATTAATTTTATTTACTGAAAGCAAAAAATGTCGGAAATAGCATCAAATTTTAGAATAAGTTTAGATTGTTCGAATTGGTCATCTTTGGCATGAATTATGGCCTTCAAATGGCCAATGAAACCGTCACCGTCACTGCTCGAATGTTGCTTTGCGGTATTTTGGTCCATTCCCGGCGAAGCGTTTGCTTGAGGTGATCGACACTTTGGTATTTTCTAGTGGCAACCTTGCTTTCCGAAATACTCCAGACACAATAGTCCAGAGGATTGGTATCCGGAGATTTCGGTGGCCATTGTGAACTGGAAATGAAGCGAGGAACCTCATTTTGTAACCATCTTGGGTGGCGCGTGCTGAGTACGATGGTGCTGAGTCCTGTTGGAATGTCCAAGGTCTGCGGCCAAAATTTTTGAGTGCCCAAGGCTTTAATACACCCTCCAGAATATTTTCGCGATAATGTTCCACATTTATTCTGATGCCACGGTCGAATTATGAGAGCGGGGAGCGACCGTCGGCTGTTATGGCGGTCCACACCATCTCCATGGCCGGCGCTTGAGTCCTGGTGCCCAACCTAAGGCGCATATTTTCAGCTGACCTCTCTGGCGAGGAAACACGATGATTTTGTTTGTTTACAAACTACTGGACAACGAATGTTTTCTAATCGCAGAAAACCAAATTCGGCAGTTCACCACTTTCGGCCAAGCAAAGCAACTCTTTAGCTCTTTTGAGTCTATTTTCTTCCTGCTGCGGTGTACTTGCACTTTTTGGAATTTCAACGGCTTTACCCCGAGCTCGTTTTTCAATATTTGCCGAATGGAATATTGCGATATGATCAGCTCACGAGCCATTTTTCGGCCACTGCGACGCGGGTTTCGATTAAGTCGCTTTATTTACTTTTCGAACCATTTCTGCTGCTGTTGCTGTTTTCTTCTTCGGTACACTTCCTTGACGACGGGCTACGCTAGCAGTATCATGACGGTAATAAGCGATAGTCTGAGACACAAAAGATTTATTCACATTTAAATGCTGGAGTGCTCTAACGATAGCCATTTGTGGTCTTCCAGCCAAATATAAAGATATCACACTATCACGCTTGAATTCCATCACAAATAGATTTTTTTCTGGATAATTCTCACCAAAATGTTTTTGTTCGCTTGTAGCCAATATAAGTAGCTGTCACTGGAATAATTTTAACAGCTGTCGAACGAGTAGCTTGGAGTTGACAGCGGTCTGAAGTTGGTTGCAGTTTTCTCATCTCGCCTTGTATATCATATTTATTTGGGCCGGATTCGAAATGGACAATAATAGCCCATTCCTTCGGAATGGTTGTATTTAAATAATCGAACATTGGCTGAGGGTATATGTACATCTGTCGCCAAATCCGCTTGATACTTTTTAACCTTTTTTATCTGTCCTAAGGCTTATTCTAATAAAGAGAGGTGTTTTGCTGTTTTTTTATGTCATTTTTCTCCTTCAAAATATTTATTTTTTATGTGGAAGGTACCAACAGTTTTGAACCAATTTTGCCCATATGCGAACTCAATCTGAGTTCGATAGAATAATTACAATGTGCTGAATTTGGACGAAATCGGATACTCCCTTCGAGAGTTATTGTGGGGAGGAATGGGCATCGTTGTAGCGACTCCAAATTTCATGAAACGGTTCTCGTCCAATGGTTTGTAAATCGATATTTGTATAAGGCAAATTTTTGACCGTCTGTACGGCTAAAGACATTATGTTAGGACTACCTTCAAAATACTTATTTTTTATTGGGAGCTTAAATACCCCATCGGGAATTCGAAACATAAAATTAAAATCAAGAGTTACTCCTTCAAATAAAGTATTTATATTTCGCGGATGGAAGGACGGGCAGTCTGTCAGTTTCCAATAAGGAAGGTCCTATGGACAATGGGTTTAATTTTTAAACAATACGGCTTAAATATTAAAAATGCCGAATGTGGGAAAGTATACTATATGTGTACTACAAGAAAACGTAGAACTATACCATAGGTAGGAAAAGAGTGTCCCATAGGATGACTGTGTGTTCACCAACAGAATTGTAATAAATAATTTTTTTTTGAATTTTCTGTCAAAAAGGAAATTATTGAAAAGAAAAAGAAATTACTGATTTTCGGTGGGCCACTTATTTATAATTTCTCTTTCAACCATTATCTCAATACCAATCCACGTCTTGTAGTCTCTTAAAAAATATTTTTTAAAAATCCAAGTCTTGTAGGCTCTTAAAAAATATTTTTTTCAAAAAACTAATACCTAATCAAATTAAAACCCAATAAACGAAAAGTTCATTTTTGTTATATCTCTCAGATATACCACTCCCAATATTCAACATTTTCAATATTTTACAAAAAAAAAAAAAACTATTTCCTTCAAATTTGGGATAAAACCACATTTTATCCATTACTCCAGATATTTGCGTTGCACTAAATAAACATTTAGTTTTTTTTTTATCTTTCAGACCTACCGATTAGATTACAACTAAATCTATTTTCCTCGCCAACAATTTACATGTTTTTCCAAAAGTTGTTGTCTTTTTATCTTGGAACCAACCAGACCCATTAATACGTCTACACATGTGGTTCAAATGAATGCCTAATTTATTTTTCCAAACCAACCACACAAACACATACACCCGCACACTCAGACATGTTTGGGTAATTTTCTCAATGCTCTCTCTCTCTCTCTGTTCCAGCAATTCTTTTGAATATCTTATCAAGCAATGAGATTTGCCCAGATTTTCAGATAAAAAAGTTGTTATTTTTCCACATTTTATGTTTTGTTTATATTACCGCAGGCCATGCGATTGGGTGGAGGAGGGGGTGGGGAGGAGAGGTGTGGAGGATGGAAGTCAGTCATTAAAATTACATTGAATGAAAGGAACTCCGCCTGTTGGGGCCGCCGCTCATTTCTTAATGAGAAGATTTGTTTAGACTATGTTAACCATAGTCGGAGATGAGAAAAAACCGAAAAACAAAACATTACCCAGAACAGGCACCATGTTGGGGTATGTTGTTGTTGTGTGTGTGTTGGTGTTCTTTTCAGTTTGGGCTGTGTGTTTGATGTACTCGTCGACATGTGTAAAAAGCTTGATGTGGTCGGGGTCTAATGAACTGATTATAAGGTTTGTTGTTTTTATAAAGGAAAAAAAAAAACAGAAAACGGAAAATGTGTTACTTGATTTCATGTTTTTGTTTTTGTGGAAAACTCGAACAAGTTCATCATTATCTTGGGGCTATGTGCTGTCTATGAAAAACTCCCCCTTTTTTTCTCGGTGCTGCTCACTCCTCCAAACCTATATTTTTGTGAGAATTTTTCACAAATCATGCTGATGAAAGTACATGTCTGTGATTTGTTTTTCTCTTTATGTGGCCCATTTTCCTCTGTTTTTTGTTTTGATATCTCAACCCATTATCACACCATGCCAAAACAAAAAAAAAAAAAGAAAAATCCATGGAAATGTAGACAAAAAACACAACACCAAGAGATTCCAGCAAAGCAATGAGTAGCAATGCCTGGAAAATGATTTCAAGTGTATCACAGCACCAGAACAAGATTTAACAATTTTCAGTTTCGAAAAAAAGAAAACATATGCCGAAATTTTCTGATTATGGTTCATTGACTTTTGAGGAAAATTTCGGTTGCAGACTTGGTTTATTTTAGCCATCCAAAAAAAGCAAAAAAAAAAAAAAAATATTCTTCGTTATCATATTTGCTCGACATGCTTGATGGCCATACTTGGCTTCTTGGAAGCTACCAACCCATTAGGGAACGGCAGCAGACACGTCTTGGCTGTGATGTGTTGTTGTTGTTGCCACTGTTGTTTGCTGAAAAGATTTGTTTCTCCTTATTAAATTATGGGCCTTTTTGCCAGATTTGCTTGGGTAGACAGAATTACAATTAGCCAGAAATCCTTTTTCTTGGGACAGTGGTTGGGACATACAGCCATATGTACATACACAGAGACACTCACACATCAGCAGCTAAGAGCTCATTATCCTGTTCAAATATCAGATAATTGTGTTGTTTTGCAAGTCATTTCCACAAGGATTTTGTTTACGATTCTTTTTTCTTCTTCTTTTTTGGAAGACATCAATCATCACCACAGAGATGTTATGAATAAGGTTTAAGTCCTTTTGTCTTGACATCTTTTTTAAATAAGTTGTTGACAGTCATATTTTTGAAAGGTCTAAGAAGATTAGAAAATGTGTGAACAATAGCGCTGTGAGATTAGGAAAAATTCCATAACTGGAATCAGCATTTTAAATTCATTGTCAATAGGCCTACTAGAATTTTAAAATTATTTATTTTTGACAAATTCTAACAAATTAACAAGATTTGAAACAAGAATTGTACACGATCCACCATGTGGAAAACTTGTGTAACATTATAACCAAATAGTTGATAAATGGGACTAAGAATTTTCCGGTAATTAAATCTGATGTAGTACAAGTTCTCAACCAATATTGAGACCATCAATATTCTGAAAATAGGTAGATTATACAATTTAGCGGTTATACCGAATATTGGATATATCAACATTTTTTTCCAAAAGCTGATAAGATCTATTTGGGGATTTAAAAAAGATAATCCACGTCTTGTAGGCTCTTCAAAAAATATTCTTTAAAAATCTTCAAAAAATATTCTTTAAAAATATTCAAAAAATATTCTTTAAAAATCTTCAAAAAATATTCTTTAAAAATATTCAAAAAATATTCTTTAAAAATCTTCAAAAAATATTCTTTAAAAATCTTCAAAAAATATTCTTTAAAAATCCACGCCATGTAGGCTCTTCAAAAAATATTTTTTTTAAAAATCCACGTCTTGTAGGCTCTTCAAAAAATATTCTTTAAAAATCCATGTCTTGTCGGCTCTTCAAAAAATATTTTTTCAAAATCCACGTCTTGTAGGCTCTTTAAAAAACATTTTTTTAAAAATCCACGTCTTGTTGGCTCTTTAAAAAAATATTCTTTAAAAATCCACGCCTTGTAGGCTCTTCAAAAAATATTTTTTAAAAATCCACGTCTTGAAGGCTCTTCAAAAAATATTCTTTAAAAATCCACGTCTTGTAGGCTCTTCAAAAAATATTCTTTAAAAATCCACGTCTTGTAGGCTCTTCAAAAAATATTTTTTAAAAATCCACATCTTGTAGGCTCTTCAAAAAATATTTTTTAAAAATCCACGTCTTGTAGGCTCTTTAAAAAAATATTTTTTAAAAATCCATGTCTTGTAGGCTCTTTAAAAAAATATTCTTTAAAAATCCACGCCTTGTAGGCTCTTCAAAAAATATTTTTTTTAAAAATCCACGTCTTGTAGGCTCTTCAAAATATATTTTTTTTTAAAAATCCACGTCTTGTAGGCTCTTCAAAAAATATTCTTTAAAAATCCATGTCTTGTCGGCTCTTCAAAAAATATTCTTTAAAAATCCACATCTTGTAGGCTCTTCAAAAAATATTCTTTAAAAATCCACGTCTTGTAGGCTCTTTAAAAAAATATTCTTTAAAAATCCACGTCTTGTAGGCTCTTTAAAAAAATATTCTTTAAAAATCCACGCCTTGTAGGCTCTTCAAAAAATATTTTTTTTAAAAATCCACGTCTTGTAGGCTCTTCAAAGAATATTCTTTACAAATCCATGTCTTGTCGGCTCTTCAAAAAATATTCTTTAAAAATCCACGTCTTGTAGGCTCTTCAAAAAATATTCTTTAAAAATCCACGTCTTGTAGGCTCTTCAAAAAATATTTTTTTAAAAATCCACGTCTTGTAGGTTCCTAAAAAAATATTTTTTAAAAATCCACGTGTTGTAGGCTCTTAAAAAATATTTTTTTAAAAATTCACGTCTTGTAGGCTCTTAAAAAAATATTTTTTTAAAAATTCAACGTCTCGAAGGTTCCACATCTCAAAAGCACATAAAAAATAAATAAATAAATAAATAAAAAATCCACGTATCGAAGGTTTTCAGAAAACCTTCTTTAAAAATTCCTAAATTATGAACCCTATGTGGAGCAGGTAGTAAAAGATATTATGAAAAGATGATGGAAATATTGAGAAGTGCCAAGCCTGAATGGAATCGGATGATAATATCGCGTTCTATGAGCTTCACGGATATTCAAAATTTTGACCCTTTAAGGGCCAGATATCTGAAGAAGTTACTAAAAATATTTATGATGTGTGTAATAAGAACAGAACCGGATGCTTATTTCGAATTTTATAATCGTTTTGGTTATTTAAAAAGTTTACCCTTTGTGGGGCAGGTACTTGATGGAGTGGACCGATATTGCTCTTTTTCGCACCTGATTCAAATATTAGGATTTGATAGTTGGAACAAAATTGGATTATCTTTCTGTGCAGTAAATTATTTTCTTTGAAAGTGTTGACATTTTTTGGGGGAGGTACCAGGAGGAGTGGACCGGTAATTCCCATCTCCGAATTCGATCTAACTTTGACAATAATATAACGATGAACCAAGTTGGGACAAAATCGGATAGTATCTTTGAGAGTTATTGTGCTCACCAGCCAGTCAGGCAGATAGACGGACGGACGGGCACCCCTAAAGCGACTCCAAATGTCGTGAATCGGATTTGATCCAAAGAGACTCGTTATTTCGATGAGGGACGTTTTGGCCGTAACAAAAGATATATACCCTCTGTTGTCATATGTCTGAGGGTATAAATATAACAATGGATGATGAATTGACACCATACTTCAGATTTCTTAGTATTTTTTTTTCTAATTCTAATCTCATTTTCCAGAAAATACCATAAAATATAATTAAAAAAAAATAATAAATAAATAATTTTGCAGAAAAATCAAATTTTTAGTCTCTGTGTGATGTTTTGGTTAAAAAAAATTCCCAATCACTCAATTCAACTTTCAGTAAAATTTTGCTTATATCTCCCATCAATAGAGCCGGTCAACATTTTGACCGAATTCTATTGGAATTATGACAGTTTAGTTAACTGGGGTGTGTGACCCCCAACAATGCACTAATGCATTCCCAAAAAATTCCTACTGTCCCCACACATACGCATTACCATCCTCCCTTTTTTGGCCATCCTCCGCCCCAAATCTAAAATATCCTTGCTCAATTTTCCTTGAACTACTTCTGTTGCAATTTTCAAAATTTGAACTTTTATTTCGAAAAGTGTAATCATGTGGAATGAGTAATTTTAAACTTTTCGCTTGGTTAAATATATCAGCCGTGTGTGGAAAATACTCAGATATGCATAAACACGAAATGTGCTAATAATAAAATGCCACATAATGTTGCTTTAGCTGGCTTCCTTTTTAGACAAAGTAGAGAAGAACTTTTTTGTGTCTGGAATTTTTAACGAAAAATAAAAAAAAAATACAGAAAAGGAAATAACAAAATAAAAGTTTAAAATGCCCTCTTTCTGTGACGACACAAAACCTAGACAAAAGTTGCTTTGTTATTATCAAAGGACATATTAGAGAAAGCTTTTTGGGGAAAAAGCAAAGCAAAGCAGCCAAACAAACAGTCAACGCTCAAAAATTTACACTAAACACATTTGTGGTCCATTTGTAAATGCTTTGAAATGGACAACAACAAAAAAGTGTCATGAAAAAGTGACAACAAAGTGGCAAGTGCAGCCGAAGGAATGGGGGGGGGGGGGGGTTGGCAAGACAAAAATGAATTTCATTTTGACATTTCAACAGTTGGCCTTTGAATTATGCCATGGCACGTGAAGAGCTATACTTGCTTCAGGCGGCAACAGCCAACAAACACACATCCACAAATGTCTTCAAACTGTCCTTGTTCTTTTTTTTTTTTGTTTTTTTTAATTTTTCCTTCTTGCCAGATATCGTTCCATTATTCTGTGGCCAACCACAATTTTCTGGAAAGAAAAACCCAACAACAAGATACTTGTGTGCCCGTGTGTGGAAAATACTCAGATATGCATAAACACGAAATGTGCTAATAATAAAATGCCACATAATGTTGCATGCTGCAACATGGAAAATCAAGCCAGAAAATGAAGTACTGCTGCATTGCCAGACAGCCATAAGATGAGGTGTTGTTGTTGCTCGTTTTTCAATTTTTTCTTATTTTTCCAGAGAGCTCATATGTCAGCCACTTATAACACAAAAAAAAAAAAAAAAACTCAATGAACGAAAGGAACGAAAATAGGAAGAAGAAGTGAGTACATTATGAACTACAAGACCAAGCAACAAGGAACCTAATAAAGAAGCTGAGATGAAAAATATAAATTTTCCAATTTCTTTTTTTTCCTTTCTTGACATCTATTGCTTCTACTTTGGGGGAAAAGAAAAATAACAAAAGGAAGCTAGTTTATTTTGGAAAATGCCTTAGTGATGTGAATATTTGAAACTGAAAATTGAGAAAACAAACTCTTCTTGTAAGAACGAATTTCCGTCCTAATTTAACAGAGCAAATAACCTTCCTGACATTTCGTATCAAACATTATGATCCCGTTTTATATAAAGACCATTTATGAAATGAAAATTAAAGTTAACCCAGTGCTAAAAAAAAGTCAATTTCATAATAACGTCATGCTCTATTAATCAACAGCGACATGAAAATACTTTGCTTGTTTCCCCATTCTATAACACTGTCCGACAAAATTTAGTTTTTTTCAATAATGTAAGGAAAAAGCCAGTAGATTATAACAGTAGAACTAAAAATGGAAGACAAAGATATTGGGGTTTTGAAAGTCTACATCCCAAAGTAACCTAGTTTAATAGTAAGTTCCAGCCTCATCAACATGTTTTATACCCTCCACCATTCTATGGAGGGTATATTAGATTTGTCATTCCGTTTGTAACTCCTCGAAATTTTCATGGTAGACCCTACAAAGTATATATATATTCTGGATCAGCGTTAAATTCTAGATTTAGCGATGTCTGTCGAGGTGTCTATCTGTTGTAATCACGCTATATTTGGAACGCATTGAGATAGAAGGCTAAAATTTTGCACAAAGGCATGTTTGCCAGCGGGTAGATTAGGTCGGTCATGTCGGTGCCTGTTTGCTTATAGCATGATGATTTTAGCTACATGATTCACCCGAAATGTTTCCAATTATGTAATGGATACGACTAAAAATTTCGTTTGCAAGCCACGTCTTCATACACCTCCCTTTATTCGGTGTTTTGAATCGTTCGAATCGTCAAATTTCGTACTCCAGGTTTTAAATGGGTATTACAGCCAATGCCTAAAAATTTCGTATCCAGGTCCACGTCTTCGTATAGTCCCCATATAACAGTACCTCTCGGTATTCGGCATTTTGATGATTTTAGCGACATTATTTACCCGAATTGTTTCAAATTTCGTATTTGAAGATCTTAATGTGTACTACAGTCTATAACAAAAAATTGCTTATGCAGGTCCACGTCTTCGTATCGCCTTCGCATAAAGTTATAATGACATTTTTTTTGTAATTTTTTCAAATTTGTCAAGTTCCTTCCAAGCGGATCGGTCGAACTTAGCTGTTTTGTTAAATGTTGATATTTTTTTATATCCTCAGCCATATGGCAACGGAGGTATACAGGGTGAGATAAAAAAACGTCATAATTTTTATAATATTTTTTGATTTGATTGAATGCAAGCAAAAAAATCGGAAATAGCATTAAATTTTCTAATATTAGATTAGATATTAGATTTGTTCTAATTGGTCACCTTTGACACGAATTATGGCCTTCAAACGGCCATTGAAACCATCACGTGCTGCCCGAATGTTGCTCTGCGGTATTTTAGCCCATTCCCGGCGAAGCGCTTGCTTGAGGTGATCGGCTCTTTGGTATTTGTTAGTGCCAACCTTGCTTTCCAAAATACTCCAGACACAATAGTCCAACGGATTGGTATCCGGAGATTTTGGTGGCCATTGTGCGCTGGAAATGAAGCGAGGAATATCAATTTATATCTATTCTTGGGTGGCGCGTGCTGAGTCCTGTTGGGATGTCCAAGGTCTGGGGTCAAAATGTTTGAGAGCCCAAGGCTTTAATACACCCTCCAGAATATTTTCACCATAATATTCGGCATTTATTCTGATGCCACGGTCTATTAATACATGCGAAGAGAGACCATCGGCTGTTATGGCGGCCCACATTATCACCATGGCCAGCGCCTGAGTTCTGGTGGCCAACCGAAGGTGCACATTTTCAGCTGATCTCTTTGTCAAGTAAACACGATCATTTTGTCTGTTTATACACTGCTGGACAACGAAATTTTCTCATCGGAACGGAGAAAACCAAATTCGACAGTTCACCACTTTCGGCCAAGAGAAGTAACTTTTTAGCTCTTTTGAGCCTATTTTCTTTCTGTTACGGTGTAAGTTCATGCACTTTTTGGAATTGTAATGGCCTTACGCCGAGCTCATTTTTCAATATTTGCCGAATGGAATATTGCTATATGTTCAGCTCACGAGCCATTTTATGGCCACTGCGACGCGGGTTTCGATCAAGTCGCTTCTTTACTTTTCGAACCATTTCTGCTGATGTTTCTGTTTTCTTCCGTCCATTTCCTTGACGTCGGGCTACGCTACCAGTATCAGTATCACGGTAACGAGCGATGGTACGAGACACAAAACACTTATTCACATTTAAATGCTGGAGTGCTCTAACGATAGCCACTTGTTTTTTTTTTTCTAGCCAAATATAAAGAGATAACACTATCACCCTTGAATTCCGTCACGAATAATTTTTTTTCTGGAAAATTCTCACCAATATGCTTTTGTACGCTAGTAAACAATATAATGAACTGTTGCTAGAATAATTTTAAGAGCTGTCGGACGAGTGGCTTAGAATTGACAGCAGTCTGAAGTTGGTTGCAGTTTTTTCATCATCTCACCCTACAGGGAGTAAGATTCATCTGTCTGTAATTAAAAAAATATCCTCAAATATCCGCCTTCCCCCTTAAAAATGTCCCATTTTTCTTGATGGTAGGGATACATATTTGTATTTGTATTTTTGGATACTTTTTAAATTAATTTAAAATAATAACAGAAAATAATAAATGGAAAAAGTAATGATGAGGAAATACCGTCAATATATGTAACCGTTGCCCAAAATATAAAAATAATGGTTTGCATGCACAAGCGTGTAAATTTGACTGTTCGAAATTTCAAACACTAGTCTCTGGAAAACGGAAAAATTGGAAAATTTTTCCGAATGAATTTTTGACATCAATGGCCCAAATTACCATAAAAATGTAAATTTTTTCAAAAACAAAAATAAAAAATAATCTCGGAACGCAATGTGTTAAAGGGAAGTTTTAGCCTTATTTTGAAAAAGAACCAAGAAGGGCTCCTTTAGTGACTCCCTTGAGGTTTAACATTTTCCAAAAAGGAACTGTATATCTAAAATGCACGAATTCCAAGAAATCTCAATCCAAATATTTCAAAATATGTGGTGGAGGGGGGAATTTCCCCCTATTTAACTAAATTTGCATTGTAACTTTTTAAAAGGTTGATACACGTGTCGTCTATTATTAGCTTTATTTTTTTCCCTTTAGCTTTACTTTAGTGTTGCACAGTGTAATACTGACAAGTGGTAAGCAGAACAAAAAAAAAAGAAAAGAGATGAACTGCTTGCTGGCTGACTGTTGGAGCGACAATCCGGCAGGCAGGCAGGCAGACAGACAAACAAACGGACAGACAGTTGGAAATCATTCATACACTGCCATGGCGTTTTATGGAAATTCAAATTCATCTTTGGCTGCTGATCTTTTTGCATAGACTTCCTTGAAGGCAATTAATTTAATGCTCGATGCTGGTATAGTACACAGCACACTAAGCCATGGATGACTGGCTGATGGATGATGATGCCATCATCCATATTCTCACAAAGAATGTCTGTTTGTAAAGATGAAAGACACATAAATAGATGGAAAACAACAGATTCTAGAAAGACAACAACGTCAGACAGATAGTGTTTTGAGATATGCTTGGCTATACAATTGCTGCTTTCTTTCATTTGCCTACCGACTTCTTTGAAGTTTTATTATGGCCATCGCATATTATGTAAAGAGATAAGGAAAGTAAAAGAAAGCCAAAGAACAGTGACACTTAATTTCCGCTCAGTTGGGGGCATTAGCTGGTGCAAGTAAAGAGAGAAAGTGAAAAATGGAAAATTTTTTCCAAATTTAATTGGCATTTCCGAAAGGAACTTAAATTTTTAAAGGAACAAATGCATACTATTGCCGCTGTTTTTTAATTATCGGTGGGATTTCATAGAAACCATATTAAAACTAAAGTAGCTGATAAATAGGTCAAAACGGAGTGTGATGTTGACTTCAATTTTCCCTTTTTTAAATGCAAGGGCAAGAGAGGCAAAGCAGATGATATCTTACAGGTCGATTAATGAAAGTGTCCTCTTTTGTACATCATTTAACTTAAAATTTACCCCGATTTGTCCAATCAACTTATTTTTATATCCTAAGTCAGTCCTATGACCACGGGGGGCATATTTAATATGACACAGCCAAAAATTTCTGGCTTTGAGATGGGACACTTTTTCTGGTACCTTCCTCACAAAAAGGTCGAAATTTTTGAACAAAATGTTTACTGCACAGAAACGGAAATGAAAAAATTTGGATCAACTTCTTTAGGTGCGAAAATGGACAATATCGGTCCACTCCATCAAGTACCTCTCCCACTAGGTGTAAAAACTTTGAATAATTATAACTCTTATAAAATTACACATATAAAGTTTTTATTAACCCAAGGTCTGGTGACTGGAAAATGCAATATATAGGTCCACTTCTTCTGGTACTCCCCCACAAAGGGTCAACATTTTCCATGAAGTTCACAAAACGCGAAATTAACATACGATTCCATTCAGACTTGGTACATCTTAATATTTGCATCAACACAAGATCTGTTATTAAGATGGTGGAGATCAGACCATTTTTTCTGCTACCTCCCCCAAATAGGTTTCAAGATTTTTGGACAACAAAACGCTCGAAGAAAGCGAAATAAGCATCCAACTTTCTTCAAATTTCTCACACACAAACATTTTTGCAAACACAAGGACTGTTGTGAAGATGTTACACATGAGATGGAAAAACTGCAACCAACTTCAGACTGCTGTCATTTTTAAGCCACTCGTACGACAGCTGTTAAAATTATTCCAGTGACAGCTCATTATATTGTTTACAATCGTACAAAAGCATTTGGTTAAGAATTTTCCAGAAAAAAAATTATTCGTGATGGAATTCAAGCGTGATAGTGTGATTTCTTTATATTTGGCTGGGAAGCCACAAGTGGCTATCGTTAGAGCACTCCAGCAATTAAATGTAAATAAATCTTTTGTGTCTCGTACCATCGCTCGTTACCGTGATACTGATACTGGTAGCGTAGCCCGACGTCAAGGAAGTGGATGGAAGAAAACTGCAACATCAGCAGAAATGGTTCGAAAAGTAAAGAAGCGATTTGATCGAAAACCGTGTCGCTGTGGCCGAAAAATGGCTCGTGAGCTCGTGAACGTATCGCAATATTCCATTCGGCAAATTTTAAAAAATGAGCTCGGGGTAAAGCCATTGAAAACCAAAAAAAGTGCAAGAACTTACACCGCAATAGAAAGAAAATAAACTCAAAAGAGCAAAAGGATTGCTTCGCTTGGCCGAAAGTGGTGAACTGCCAAATTTGGTTTTCTCCGATGAGAAAACATTCGTTGTACAACAGTTTGTAAACCAACAAAAATGATCGTGTTTACTTGCCAAAGAGGTCAGCTGAAAATGTACACCTTCGGTTGGCCAACAGAACTCAAGCGCCGGCCATGGTGATGGTGTGGGCCGCCATAACAGCTCGTATTAATGGGGTCGCTCTCCGCTCGTATTAATCGAAGAATCGGCATCAGAATAAATGCCGAATATAAACGCCAAAATATTTTGGAGGTTGTATTAATGCCTTGAGCAAGCAAGCATTTTAACCGCAGACCTTGGACATTCCAAAAGGACTCAGCACCATCGCATCGCAGCACGCGCCACCCAAGAATGGTTAAAAAATGAGGTTCCTTGCTTCATTTCCAGCTCACAATGGCCACCAAAATCTCCGGATACCACTCCGTTGGACTATTGTGTCTGGAGTATTTTGGAAAGCAAGGTTGGCACTAAAAAATACCAAAGTGTCGATCACCTCAAGCAAGCGTTTCGCCGGGAATATGCCTTAATACCGTAGAGCAACATTCGGGCAGCGTGTGACGGTTTCATTGACCATTTGAAGGCCATAATTCGTGCCAAAGGTGATCAATTCGAACAAATCTAAACCCTCTCCGTCCGTCTGTTGTAATCACGCTACAGTCAAAACAAATAAAGATAGGAAGCTTAAATTTTGCACAGATCTGTCTTTTGTCTGCAGGCAGGTCAAGTTCGAAGATGGGCTATATCGGTCCACGATATCGTATAGCTTCCATAGAACGGTACCCCCATATATTCGGTTTTTTCATAATTTTAGCCTCATTTTTTTCAATGGAATTGTCTGAAATTCCACACAAGGAGTTCCATGTGAGTACTTTACCTCCTGAAATATCGTATATCCCCCATACATCGGCACCTTCCGATATTCGGTATTTTTAAGATTTTAATAGAATTTTCTTTTCTTTCTTTTTTTTTTAAATTTCCTAATTCGTTCGAAATGGTGGGTATTCACAAAGTTCGGCCCGGCCGAACTTACTGCTTTTTTACTCCTTTTATCTCACCCAGCCACTCCAATATTTGAGGGCCTAACATTTATTATAGTGTCTCTAAGAAATATAAGTCTTATGGCCAAAGTGAGTAAATTGGATATTTTCATCGGGAAATAAATTAAAAAAAAAACTTTTAGTTTTCTAGATATGTAGACATTTCCATCTATGTCATTGCCTTAATAAATCACTGGAGAGTTCGAATTTTATTTCGAATTTTATTTAAAATATTTCAGGGCACTAAATAAGAAAATAGTTGTTCGCCATTTAGCAAACTAATAATTTATGGCAGTACAATGGAAAAGTATCTAAACCTACAGCAATTCAAATTGAATGAAGGACATCAACAGAACCAATAACAATGCATCGAAAACATCAACAACAGTAGCCAAAAATGAAAACAAAATTGTAACAATGTTGAAAAAATAAATTTTCATTTTTAGCTGTTCTGAAAAAGAGCAACAAAAATTCTATGGTCATCAATGGTTTTGTTGCATGCAAAGAGTTGTAAAATGCAATAGTTGGGCGGCTTGTTGGGGTGTGTGTGTGTGTGAAGTTCACAAAAATTCGGAGTAAATCATAAAATTTCCGCACTTCATGAAATTCAGAGAAGGAATATAAACCGAAATTTTTATTTTTCACCATGTGCAGTACATTCTCATGCAGTATTTTTTTATGGGTGATGTAAACAAAAAAAAGATTCAATATTTTTGTTACGCTGAAACAAAACAGAAGGCATGCATTTGAAATAGTAGCTATGGAAATTTATATCGTTGCCCTAAAACCCATAATAATGCACTATGGTAACAAATACACAAAGGTGTATGAGGCTCGATCTATTGTTTAGCACATATGGTCATCGTATGTTCGGTAGGGTAGCCTGTCTGAATGAATGAATGAACAAAGTTGGAAAGGAATATATTTTCTCCTTCGATTTTTTAGTTTGTAAATGATTTATGGCAATGTGGGAGTAATAAAAAAATTATTGCTTCTTTGTAGCTGAGAATAAATCAAAGCCATTATAATCACCATTGCATTGAATACAAGATATTAACGGCAAAGTTTAATGTAGGGGATGGGTTAATATTCTTCCGCTTCCATTTCTTGACGAAGACATGGGAAAGGGTGGACATCGTCAGTTATGATAAAGTTAGGTGGGTTAAACATTAATTCAGCTTCGAAAATTAAGAGATATTTGGCACAGAACTGCAAAAATGACGAAGGAATTTTCAAAAAAAAAAGTTATTCGTGATGGAATTCAAGCGTGATGGTGTGATTTCTTTATATTTGGCTGGAAAACCACAAGTGGTTATCGTTAGAGCACTCCGGCATTTAAATGTGAATAAATCTTTTGTGTCTCGTACCATCGCTCGTTACAGTAACACTGTAACATAGCGTAGCCCGACGTCAAGGAAGTGGACGGAAGAAAACAGCAACATCAGCAGAAATGGTTCGAAAAAGAAAAAAGCGACATGATCGAAAACCGCGTCGCAGTGACCGAAAAATTGCTCGTGAGCTGAACATATCGCAATATTCCATTCGGCAAATATTGACAAATGAACTCGGGTTCAATCCATTGAAATTCCAACAAGTGCAAGAACTTACACCGCAACAGAAAGAAAATAGTCTCAAAAGAGCTAATTGTGCTGAATTTGTTTTTCTCCGATGAGAAAAAATGCGTTGTCCAGAAATTCATAAATAAACAAAATGAGCGTGTTTACTTGGCAAAGAGGTCAGCTGAAAATGTGCACCTTCGGTTGGCCACCAGAACTCAAGCGCCGGTCATGGTGGAGATGGTGTGGGCCGCCGTTGCAGCCGATGGTCGCTCTCCGCTCGTATTAATCGACCGTAACATTAGAATAAATGCCGAATATTATCCCGAAAATATTCCGGAGGGTGTATTAAAGCCTTGGACACGCAAACATTTTGGCCGCAAACCTTGGACATTCCAACAGGACTCAGCAACATTGCACTCAGCACGCGCCACCCAAGAATGGTTACAAAATAAGGTTCCTCGCTCCATTTCTAGCGCACAATGGCCAGAAAAATCTCCGGTAACCAAACCGTTGGACTATTGTGTCTGAAGTATTTTGGAAAGCAAGGTTGGTACTAAAAAATACCAAAGTGTCGATCACTTCAAGCGCTTCGCCGGCAATGGGCCAAAATACCGCAGAGCAACATTCGGGCAGCGTGAGACGGTTTCATTGGCCGTTTGAAGGCTATAATTCGTGCCAAAGGTGACAAATTCAAACAAATCTAAACTTATTCTAAAATTTAATGCTATTTCCGATACTTTTTGCTTTCATTAAAAAAAAAAAAAAAATGTAAAATTTATGGCGTTTGACTTTGTTGCAGTTTTTTTCATCTCAGACTGTATATTTTTTCTGGGGTCTAAAATGTATATTTCGAGGTGGAGGGTATAAAGGATGTATATTAAAATTTTATATATTTTTTTTCTTAATATCCAAATACACAAAAAACAAACTAAAATATAATAATCTCCGCGTTGTAGAAATATAATAAAAAAATATAAATTTTAAAAATTGATTCCTGCAGTTTATCTAATAACATCGCTTGTAATTACTTTTTAGTTCACAATTTGGAGACACTTTGTTCGCATTTTAAATGATTCTGCATACAAAAGGATATTGTTTATTTTCTATAAATTGTTTTCATTTAATTGTGTCGAAACCATGTTACCTCTTCTACGTTGTTTTGTTGATATAAATTGAAATTTAGAGAAACCAATATGTTTTGAGTAATTTTGTTAAGAGCCATCAAAACAAAAGCTAACATTTCCATTAAATGGCTAGTTTCGAAAAAAGGCCATCCTTGATGATGATGATGTTGATTCAACATTTTTTTTTCCATATATACTCATAGACATATTTTGTTGAGTTCTTGACATGTTGCTGTATACATATTTTATTTAGTTTGCATTTGTTGTTTTCCTGGGTTTTGGTTTTGAGAAAACAATTTGTCCTATTTTGGGGATTATCTTAAAACCCATTAAAAGCTTGGTAGTCATTTTGTGTTTGTGGATCTAAACATTACCACATATAAACATCTTGATGTGTGTTTGTTGATGTGGAAGTGTGTGTGTGTGTGTGTGTAGGTGTATTTCCGTAACTTGTCTTTTGAAAAAAGGATTTCTGTGTTCGTTTTTTCTCGAATATGCTGATGAAGTTTGTTAAAGTTTTCTCTCGAGTAGTTTGCAGAGCAATTTTTTTTGTAAATTAAATGCTGAATACGTATATCATTTCAATGAAAACTTAAATTGAAATCAATGAAATGTAAATCAATGAACTGTTCGCATAAGGTATGCATGGCGGAGGTTGGAGGTCGTAAAATTGAAAATCCTCATCATGGTGCCGGTAAAATATCGAAGAACACGGAGAAATTTAAAGTAATAAGTAAAATAGTATCAGTCGTATCAGTTTTGCCGACAGATGTATACCCCCAGCCTTGAGTTACGATTATTCAAACTGTTGACCTTTTATAGGGAAGGTTCCGAAGCTGTTGGCTAATATTGACCAATTCGTATCTGACTTAAGTCTAATATAAATATTACAACGTGCCAGATTTGGACTATATCGACTACTTCCTATACTTTCTATTTGAGATATATGCAAATTTTAGGAAAATGCGAAAATATGCGAACCGAAGTATTCATCTATTACAGATAAAAATATTGGTATATGCAAAATTAGAAGGAAATCGGACATTTATATACAATTTGCTGCGAAATTATAAATCCCAAAAATTACATATTCCTATCAGATTTCTGATTAACACAAATATTTAGATATAGCAAAATTTAAAGAATCGCCGACTTGCTTCGCAAGTAATTACAGATATAAGTATTGGAAATTGTGACCCTTTATGGGTGAGTTACCAGAAGGGGTTGACAGTTTTTCTTTCAAAATCTTGAACCCTATGTGAGGCAGGTACCAGAAAAATGGTACAATCTAAACCAACTTTACAACAGATCTTTTGCTGATGGAAATATTGAGATGTACCAACTCTGAATTGAATCGGACTGTTTTTCAGCTTCATGGATACTCCAAACGTTGACTCTTTGTGAGGAAGGTACTTGAAGGGATAGAACCATATATCCTATCTTCACACAAGACCTTGGATTAATAAAAATAATGTGATGTGTGTAATTAAAGAGAACCTGATGCTTATTTTCGATTTTATGGTCGTTTTGGTTTTTCAAAATTTTGACTCTTTGTGGGGGAGGTACCAGAAGGAATGGTCCGATCTCTACCATCTTTATAACAAATCTCACGTTGATGGAAATACTAGGATCTTCCAAGTCTGAATAGAATCGGATGTTAATTTCGCGTTTTATTATTTTCATGAATATTCAAAATTTTGACCCTTGGTGGAGGAGGTACCAGAAGGAATAGACAGATTTATCCCATCTTCACACCAATCCTTGGGTTAATAAAAATATTGTGATGTGTGTAATTTGAAGACAATCGGACTCTTACAACACATTATAAAAGAGTTTTAAATATTCAATAAATTGTTGACCATTTGTGGGGGAGGTACTAGAAGGAATTGTCCGATCTTTACCATCTTTATAGCAGGTCTTTTGTGAATGGAAATATTGAGATGTGTCATGTCTGAATGGAATCGTATGTGAATTTCAAGTTTTATGAGCTTCATGAATATTCGAAATTTTGACCCTTTGTGGGAGTACCAGAAGGTGGAGGTGGAGGTACCAGAAGGAGCAGACCGATATATTCCAATCTCCCACCAGACGTTGGGTTTATAAAAATATCGTTACGTGTGTAATTTGAAGACAATCGGACTCTTATTAAAAAAAATTTTGACCAGAAGGAATGGTCCGATCTCTATCGATTTTTATAACAGATCTTTAATGAATGGAAATATTGAGATGTACCAAGTCTGAATGGAATCGGATGTTAATTTCGCGATTTATGAATGTTCAGAATTGATGTGTGGAATTCGAAGACAATCTTACATCACATTTTATAAGAGTTGTAATTATTCAAAATTTTGACCCTTTGTGGAGGAGGTACTTAATGGAGTGGACCGATATTTTTTCGGACATATTCGCACATGACCTAGCAATGATGCAAATATTAGGATTTGCAAAGTTGAAGCAAAATCAGAGTATCATTCCTCCTTCTGTGCAGTAAATTATTCTCTTTGGAAATGTTGGCATTTTGTGGGGGAGGTGTCAGAAGGCGTGGACTGATATTATCCATCTCCGAACCCGGTCTAAGTTTGATAATAATATTACGATATACCAAGTTTGGATGAAATCGGATACTCCCTTAGAAAGTTATCGTGCTCACTAGCCCGACAGACGGATGGGCTAGATCGACTCCAAATATTCTGAAAGTGATTTGGTCCAAAGAGACCTAGGCTCTTGAACCAGGCACGTTTTGGCCGTATCAAATGATATATACCCTCTGTAGCCATATGGCTAAGGGTATAAAAATATTATAGTAGGAAGGCCAACAATAACTAAAAATCTGGATTTATATGTATAAACTATAAATCAATACAGCATGCCTCAATTACTCAATTCCAAATAATCTCAACATCTTCACCCTAAATTGCCATCCATGCCAATCTAACCATGAAAAGTATCTGTAATATTCAATATCTTCCCATAACATCATTTACGGAATTTACATCAATATCTACAATCCCTTGATGTATTCTTTGGTATTAATGTATCTACATGCACACATTCCTGCACTTATACATCCCTGCTGCCTAATAACACATACATCACATAATCATGCAATTAACAGAAACAGGATGTGTGTTGCCCGCTTTACAAAGACTCTTTCAATGATGGCTGTGATTAGTGTTGCATAGTGTGCCTGTGTGCGCCTGTATGTGTCCTATTTCCCTTTTAATCTATTCGAAATGAGGTCGTGCCTGTGCGACAGACAAGGAGAATTTAAAATTAATGTTCCAACACAACAAAACGGAATAAAAATCAACAAAAACAATCTTTTGAGGGATTTAAAGCAATGCGGACATGTCACATGTTGCACTCGAGAGTGTGTGCTGATTGGCTGTCTGATAAAACATATGTATGCTGCCAATGGCACCCTATATTCGTGTGTGTCCCTACGGCTTTGGTTACGGTTTGAAAGGAAATAATGTGTCACAGATATGACAGAAGGTTATTTATTTAATATTTAAAGAGAGAATTATCTTCTTTTTATCTTCCTTTGATGTGGTAGCTCTGAAAGGAATTTGGTTTGAAACAAAAGAAAGCATGCGAGCAATCTGAATGTTTAAAACATCCATATGAGTGGAATACCTTTTGAAGCTCTCTACTCATACAAGAGCTTCAGAAGATCATTCGTCAATAGAAGAGCTTCGGAAGGTCTTCCATTCATAGCAGAGCTTCAGAAAGCCTTCCATCAATAGAAGAGCTTCAGAAGGTCTTCTATCCATAGAAGAGCTTCAGAAGATCTTGCATCAATAGAAGATCTTCAGAAGATCTTGCATCAATAGAAGATCTTCCATTAATGGAAGAGCTTCAGAAGACTTTTTAACAATAGAAGAACTTCAGAAGTTCTCATATATATAGAGGAGCTTCAGAAGATCTTCCAGAAATATAGGAGTTTCAGAAGTTCCTCCATATATAGAAGAGCTTCAGAAATCTATCTAAAAAATAGCTACAGAAGGTCTTCTATTCATAGAAGAGGTTCAGAAGGTCTTCTCTTCATAGAAGAGCTTCAAAAGGTCTCCTCTTCATAGAAGAGCTTCAAAAGGTCTCCTCTTCATAGAAGAGCTTCAAAAGGTCTCCTCTTCATAGAAGAGCTTCAAAAGGTCTCCTCTTCATAGAAGAGCTTCAGACGGTCTTCTATCCATAGAAGAGCTTCAGACGGTCTTCTATCCATAGAAGAGCTTCAGAAGGTCTTCTACTCATAGAAGAGCTTCAGACGGTATTCTATCCACCGAAGAGCTTCAGAAGGTCTTCTACTCATAGAAGAGCTTCAGAAGGTCTTCTACTCATATAAGAGCTTCAGAAGGTCTTCTACTCATAGAAGAGCTTTAGAAGGTCTTCTACTCATAGAAGAGCTTCAGAAGGTCTTCTATCCATAGAAGAGCTTCAGAAGGTCTTCTATCCATAGAAGAGCTTCAGAAGGTCTTCTATCCATAGAAGAACTTCGGAAGATCGTCTATCCATAGAAGAGCTTCAGAAGGTCTTCTATCCATAGAAGAGCTTCAGGCGGTCTTCTACTCATAGAAGAGCTTCAGAAGGTCTTCTATCCGCAGAAGAGCTTCAGAAGGTCTTCTATCCGTAGAAGAGCTTCAAAAGGTCTTCTATCCATAGAAGAGCTTCAAAATGTCTTCTATCCATAGAAGAGCTTCAGAAGGTCTTCTATCCATAGAAGAGCTTCAGAAGGTCTTCTATCCATAGAAGAGCTTCAGAAGGTCTTCTATCCATAGAAGAGCTTCAGAAGGTCTTCTATCCATAGAAGAGCTTCAGAAGGTCTTCTATCCATAGAAGAGCTTCAGAAGGTCTTCTATCCATAGAAGAGCTTCAGAAGGTCTTCTATCCATAGAAGAGCTTCAGAAGGTCTTCTATCCATAGAAGAGCTTCAGAAGGTCTTCTATCCATAGAAGAGCTTCAGAAGGTCTTCTATCCATAGAAGAGCTTCAGAAGGTCTTCTATCCATAGAAGAGCTTCAGAAGGTCTTCTATCCATAGAAGAGCTTCAGAAGGTCTTCTATCCATAGAAGAGCTTCAGAAGGTCTTCTATCCATAGAAGAGCTTCAGAAGGTCTTCTATCCATAGAAGAGCTTCAGAAGGTCTTCTATCCATAGAAGAGCTTCAGAAGGTCTTCTATCCATAGAAGAGCTTCAGAAGGTCTTCTATCCATAGAAGAGCTTCAGAAGGTCTTCTATCCATAGAAGAGCTTCAGAAGGTCTTCTATCCATAGAAGAGCTTCAGAAGGTCTTCTATCCATAGAAGAGCTTCAGAAGGTCTTCTATCCAGAGAAGAGCTTCAGAAGGTCTTCTATCCATAGAAGAGCTTCAGAATGTCTTCTATCCATAGAAGAGCTTCAGAAGGTCTTCTATCCATAGAAGAGCTTCGGAAGATCGTCTATCCATAGAAGAGCTTCAGAAGGTCTTCTATCCATAGAAGAGCTTCGGAAGATCATCTATCTATAGAAGAGCTTCAGAAGGTCTTCTATCCATAGAAGAGCTTCAGGCGGTCTTCTACTCATAGAAGAGCTTCAGAAGGTCTTCTATCCGCAGAAGAGCTTCAGAAGGTGTTCTATCCGTTGAAGAGCTTCAGAAGGTCTTCTATCCGCAGAAGAGCTTCAAAAGGTCTTCTATCCATAGAAGAGCTTCAAAAGGTCTTCTATCCATAGAAGAGCTTCAAAAGGTCTTCTATCCATAGAAGAGCTTCAGAAGGTCTTCTATCCATAGAAGAGCTTCAGAAGGTCTTCTATCCATAGCATAGAAGAGCTTCAGAAGGTCTTCTATCCATAGAAGAGCTTCAGAAGGTCTTCTATCCATAGAAGAGCTTCAGAAGGTCTTCTATCCATAGAAGAGCTTCAGAAGGTCTTCTATCCATAGAAGAGCTTCAGAAGGTCTTCTATCCATAGAAGAGCTTCAGAAGGTCTTCTATCCATAGAAGAGCTTCAAAGGTTTTCTATCACCAAGAGTTTCAGAAACTCTTCTATTCATATATCTTATATATATTATCAGAATGTCTGATCTTATCTTCTTTCCCTCTTTAAACATTGCGTTTACCACTTCGAAAATATCAAAAATTTTTAAATCTGAGTTCATCTTAAATCTGTTGACATATTTTTTAAGTTTTTTTTTCAATACGAAACGCCCATAAAAAACTTTCTTCTCCGGTTATAATACGAAAGTTTATAAATTCTTCCAAAAAGAAATTTTTGCTTGTTTTTCGATCTTGACATAATTTTGCAATCTTTGCGATTTCCGTATAATCTTCAACATTTTATTTCCTGTCCTCTCAAGATGCCACAATAAGCTATTCAAATCAGTATTCATTAGTCACCAAAACAACAACAACAACAAGTACAGCAAAATATTCATCATATCTACCTCCGAACCTCGCTTGTTAATTAATATTAATCATCATCTCGCTTAATGTAATAGCTATCGACGGACTTTGGAGCTGTTGGCCGGTTGGTTGGTTGCCCGTAACCGTTGGGTCATTGTGGAATTGTTAATGGATGACTCATCATCCGCATCGTCAGCAGCAGAGTGAGTTGATGTTAACAAGAAATGAAAGTTATTGTCGTTAATGAGACGAGGAAGGAGAATGAGTGGAGGGAGGGAGAGAGGGATACATTTTTAAAAGGTTTCTTTGACCACCCGTCATGGTGCTGTTCAAATGGTTGCAAAAAAGAAGTTATAAACTGAAAAATGTAATGTGTCATGATATTTTGAATTTTAAAAGAATTATTTCGAAAAAGAAGGACATTAAGAAAGAAATACAGAAATATGTACTGATGAGGATGACTAAGACAATATTTCGAACATTAAAACCGGTTCAAATAAAAATTTAATTTCAAAATTTACTAATCATCTCCATTTTTCTGGCCTTAAATTCCAACATCTTGTTTAAGGTTGTTAAAATAACACAATTTAGTGTGCAACAAGTTGCCGCCGCAGAGTTCATGAATATGCCCCGCCGCTGGCCTTAGGTGGGGAAAAAATTAAAACAACGTTTTGATACTAAACAAGCGTTAACGGTGGTGCTTAAACAAACCAATGAATTTGGTTCAAGTTCCGCCTCAATGTCTGCCAGCCGTAATGGTGTGGTGGCTTGAGAAATGGTACAGACACATTCTGCGATTGGAGGCAAAACAGAAAAACTGGGCAACGTACTTTGGAGCAACTTGGATGGATTTTCGCATTTGAGATGAGGTAAAGTTGTTATGGATTTGCCTCCAGAAACAAGGTATCATTCCAACTTCCACCCACATATGGTTGGTGTAGAGAAACATTTAAAAAAACCACTTGTAGCCACCAGTCGTCATCCAATGCAGGATGAAAACGAAGAAGAAAATAAGAAACCAACAAATCCACCAACAACGCAAAACTGTTAACAAGACCGCGATAATAAATTGCTTAAGAAATAGAGGCAGCGGGAGAAAATCGAAGAAGATGAGAACAAAAAAAAAAAAAAAAAAACGACAACACAAAACTGAAATGAGTTTTCAGGTTTAGAAACAGAACCAAAGCCACCAAAGCAAAGTGAACACGAAGAAGTGGATGTGGAACTAAATGTGGAAATGCTGTTTAAACCCGCAATAAATTTGTTAAAGATCGACATGCCAAAAGCAAATTGCATTTCTAAATGGGAATGACTTCAATTGTGTTGGGCAGAAAGAAAAATCGTTTGGTTCGGCGTTCCTTTTTTTTTGCCGTAACAGGTCGAGGTTACCCATCAGCACTAATGGCAATTTTATATTGGATTTGACCTAATAGGATTATAACTTGAATTAGATTAAGATTGGCAGTGCGGTAAAAGTGCAATGTTGCCGTAGAATTTAAATGTTAGTTTTACATGACTTACGTGAAGACGTACGAGGGCGCAAAATTGTTGAAATTCCTTACGGAAGTCGGGTTGATGATAATTAGGGACTTACCTAAAAATAGAAAAAAGAGAGAAAAAAATTTGAGTTAATTTAAAAACGAGTTAAGAAGTATCAGTCGGTTTTGTCGACAGATGTACAGGATGAGATAAAAAAACTGCAACAACATGGAGGGTATATTAAATTTGTCATACCGTGTGTAACACCTCGAAATATACATTTTAGACCCCACAAAGTACATATATTCTTGATCAGCATAAAATTCTATGTCGATTTAGCAATGTCCGTCCGTCTATCGATCTCTCCGTCTGTGGAAATCACACTAGCTTCCAAAAGAATTGAAGTAGATTGATAAAATTTTACTCAAATGTATATAATGACTACAGGACTTTTGGCATTGAAACTGGGCCATGTAGGTCCAAGTTTTGGTATAACCCCCATGTAACGGTACCTCCCGATATTCGGTATTTTGATGATTTCAGCGACATTCTTCATCGGAATTCTTTCAAATTTGGTATTTGATATTCGTAATGGATGCTACAGCCTGTGACAGGAGATTGTCTGTGCAGGTCCACGTCTTCGTATAGCCCCCATATAACAGTTCCTCCCGATATTCGGTATTTTCATGATTTTAGCGACATTATTCACCGGAGTTGTTTAAAATTTGGTATTTGAAGATCGTAATGAATACTACAGCCTAAGACAGAAAATTGTCTGTGCAGGTCCACGTCTTCGTATAGACCCCATGCAACGGTAGCTCCCGATATTCGGTATTTTGATGATTTTAGCTATATTATTCAGCGAATTTTTTTCAAATTTCGCATTTGAATATTCTAAAGGCTTATGACAAAAGTTACTTATGCAGGTCCATGTCGTCGTACAGACCCTAACATAACCGCTACATTCGGTATTTGTAAGATTTTAACAGAATTTTTAACTGATTTTATTGTTTTTGAGAATTGCCAAATTCGTTCGAAATGGTGGAGGGTATTCAAAGTTCGGCCCGGCCGAACTTACGGTTTTTTCACTTGTTAAATTTTTTTAAATTTTATTAAATGAAAGAAAAAAATTACGGAAATAGCATCAAATTTTAGAATAAATTTATATTTGTTCCAATTGCTCACCTTTGGCACGAACTATGGCCTTCAGACGGCCAATGAAACCGCCACACCCTGCCCGAATGTTGCTCTGTGGTATTTTGGTCCATTCCGGTCCGGCGAAGCGCTTGCCTGAGGTGTTCGACATTTTGGTATTTTTTGGTTGGCACTACCTTGCTTTCCAAAATACTCCAGACAAAATAGTCCAATGAAACCGTCGCACAATCACGGCGTATTTTTTAGTGCCAACCTTGCTTTCCAAAATATTCCAGACACAATAGTCCAACGGATTGGTATCCGGAGATTTTGGTGGTCATTGTGCGCTGGAAATGAAGCGAGAAACCTCAATTTTGTAACCATTCTTGGGTGGCGCGTGCTGATTGCGATGGTGCTGAGTCCTGTTGGAATGTCCAAGGTCTGCGGCCAAAATGTTTGCGTGCCCAACGCATTAATACACCCTCCAGAATAATTTCGCGATAATATTCGGCATTTATTCTGATGCCACGGTCGATTAATACGAGCGGATAGCGACTATCGGCTGTTGTGGCGGCCCACACCATCATAATGGCCGACGCTTGAGTTCTGGTGGCCAACCGAAGGTGCACATTTTAGGGGACCTCTTTGGCAAGTTAACACGATCATTTGGTTTGTTTACAAACTGCTGGACAACAAATGTTTTCTTACCGGAGACAGAGAAAACCAAATTCAGCGAAGAAACTCTTTAGATATTTTGAGTCCATTTTGCGGTTTAAGTTCTTGCACTTTTTGGAATTTAAATGACTTTACCCCGAGCTCATTTTTCAATATTTGCCGAATAGAATATTGCGATATGTTCAGCTTACGAGCCATTTTTCGGCCACTGCGACGGGGTATTCGATCAAGTCGCTTCTTTACTTTTCGAACCATTTCTGCTGATGTTGCTGTTTTCTTCCGCCCACTTCCTTGACGTCGCGTAACGCTACCAGTATCGCGGTAATGAGCGATGGTACGAGACACAAAAGATTTATTTACATTTAAATACTGGATTGCTCTGACGATAGCCACTTGTGGCTTTCCAGCCAAATACAAAAAAATCACACTATCACGCGTGAATTCCATCACGAATAACTTTTGCTTCTGGAAAATTCTCACCAATATGCTTTTGTACGCTTGTAAACAATATAATGAGCTATCACTGGAATAATTTTAACAGCAGTCGGACGAGTGGCTTAGAAATGACAGCAGTCTTAAGTTGGTTGCAGTTTTTTCTTCTCGCCCTGTATTCTAACCGAACACCAGACTTTGGGTGAATAAATATAAAATGATGTGTGAAAGTTGAAGACAATCTGAGTCTTACATTAAATTTTATAAGCTTTATAATTGTTCAAAATGTTGACCCTTTCGCAAATTTGGAGAAAAATCGGATTATCATTTCTCCTTCTGTGCGGATTTTTTTTTTTTTCCCCTTTTTGGGGGGAGGTACCAGAAGGAGTGTACCGGTATTGCTCATCTCCGAACTCGATCTAAGTTTGATAATAATATTACGATGTACTAAGTTTGGGCCAAATCCGATACTTCCTTCGAGAGCTATCGTGCGCAGACAGACGGACGGAAATCGCTAGGTCGACTCCAAATATCCTGAAATGCTTTTGGTTCAAAGAGACCTAGGGTCTAAAACCGTTATTTCGACAAGGCACGTTTTGACCTTACCAAAGGGTATTAAAATTGGCTAAAATAATAAAAATACCGAATATGAGGTATGAGTCGTCATAAGGGAAACATGGAATCGAATAGAGAACTTTCTGCCAGAGAATGTTGCTTGTATAGTGAAGTCCAAATACCGACTTTGAAGATGCAATTGAAAAATGTGGTATCAAAAAAATATAAATTCAGCAAATCCTGTTGAAAATATGACTTTATTTCCTAAATACATTAAATTGGATTGGACCGTCTTATGGGTGCTATTAGAAAAATTGCGGACCTATATGCCGTCATCACAACAAAAAATTCTAATTTTTCTAATCTATAGGGCTGCTTGACGTTCTAAGCTGCATTTAAAATTATAATTTGGAGATTTCATTTTTTTTGTGATTATTACAAATGCACATGGCAACCCTTGCATACCAGTTTTAATTATAACAAGTTCCCTCTGCAGTTGCCAACGAAAAAAAGGCTTGAAAACCGGATATGACAAAAGTAACTGTTACTTGAAATTTGACCTTTCAACGGCAGAAATGCCATCGGCACCTAAAGCTAAACAAAACAACAGCAACAACGAAAACAAAAACAACGGCAACAGAAAAATGCTGGACGTTTAACTGCCATTTTTCGACATCTGCACAAAAATTTGGCAAATCTTTAGGTAAACTCAACATGAACGGAAAACAGCTACATTGGGGTGTAACGCAAAAATAAATAAATAAAATAAGAAATGTTATGTTATAAAACATTTATATGCCTGGGAAAATTTGAGAGCCACATGAGCCGAATAACGCATTACGAGGTAATGTAAACAAGCCACCTTTTGCATTATCAGTAGCATGAAAGTATGGATTATATTATTTGGATGAGTGAAATTTGAAAAGAGTTGGATGCTTATTTCGCCTTCTTGGAGAATTTTGTTTTTCAAAAATATTGCACCTTATGTTGGGGAGGTACCAGAGGAAAGGGACCGATCTCTACCATCTTTATTATATATCGTGTGTTGATGGAAACATTGAAATGTTCTAAGTTTAAATGAAATCGGATGTTAATTTCGTGTTTTATGAGCATCATGAGTATTCAAAATGTTGACCCTTTGTGGGGGAGGTACCAGAAGGAGTGGAACAATATATTCCATCTTCATACCTGACCTTGGGTTAATGCAAATATTGTGATGTGGGTAATTTGAAGACAATTGAACAGTTACGTCAAATTTTATATTATTTTTTAATTATTCAAAATTTAGACCCTTTGGGGGGAGGTACTTGATGTAGTGAACCGATATTGTCCATTTTTGCACCTAAAATAGCGCTGATGCAAATATTTGGATTTGCAAAGTTGGGACAAAATTTGGGAATTATCCATTCCCTTTGTGTGCCGTAAATTATTTTCTTTGAAAATATTGACATGTTGTGGGGGAGGTACTAAAAGGAGTGGAACGATATTGTCCATCTCCGAACTCGATCTAAGTATGACAATAATATTACCAAGTTTGGATCAAATCGGATACTCCCTTCGAGGGAACATAGGCTGGTATGAATTGAAATCTTACAGGGCTGGAGCTATTTGAGGCGGAGTCGAGGTGGGAGAATAAATCTGAAGACGGATTATCAAATTCTAAAAAGGTCTCAGGGCCATACGACTTTAATTTATTTATTCCGCTTTAGTGACATCCTCTTGGGCGAGGTCGGAGAATAAATCTGAAGACGGATTATCAAATTCTAAAAAGGTCTCAGGGCCATACGACTTTAATACATTTCTTCTGCTTTAGTGACATGCTCTAGGATCTGTCCTCCTTGAATTATTCTCCAGCACATCCCATTAAATCCAAACAAAATGCATTGTTATCCATTCATCTTAGGTCTTGTTGCCGGTGGCTCGTTCATGTTGTGGTATTGGTTTAAAGTATTGGCGCTTAAAGCCAAGTTTACATTGAGGTACCCGGTGTGATGTCGTGTACACATGTATGTGTGTGTGTATCGCTATGATATTTGGAAAACACAATATTGTGTTAACCTACATTTAGCTCCCTTTTTTCTTTTGATGCAGACACTCTTCCATTTCTTACTTCTACACAACAGCAGCTAGCCATCCATCCATCCATATGTCTAGTTCGGATGGCTGAAAATATCAGGGTAAGAAGATGGATGAATTGTGGTACTGTGGTGGCTTTTACGATTCGTTTCTATGTTTTCATTGTTCACTATTTTGTGGTTGCCGCCGTTGCTGTTGATGCTCATTTTTTTCGTTTTCTCCTCTTCTGGGTTTTGATGTAGTGTGTTCGGTTATTGTTGCTTTTTGTTATTTTTTTTTTTTTTTTTGCTCTACTGTTGTGTTTATTCGTAAACAATGGCAATAAGTTTTAAAGTACCTCAAAAAAAAAAAAAAGTTTGAAAAGCAGAAATAACAAAACCACAAGAGCTGCCACAAGAAAAGAAACCGTAAAAAGAGAGTGCGTGGCGAGACTGATGCCACCGCCACCACCATAGCCAATAAGACAACAGGCTTTGTTATTACTGATTGAGGGGGAGCGTTTGGAATATCTTCACCCATAGGATGTAGATAAACTTGAGGTTGGTAATTTTAAAACACATGGGAATATTCGTTCTAGAACCCATAACAGAATCCAGCTTACAATTGTGAACTTTTTAAGATAACAACCTGGTACTAAGAGTTCTATTCACCCTTTGAAAAAATACCATTTTTAAGAACATTTTGTACCATCTACAGCGGTTCCATGTGGGATAGTCGCTTATCAAATATAAAACTAACTTGTAACCCTCCTACAAATCCTTGAAAATATCCTGAATGTTTGGAAGGGTATTAAAAGGCTATATGAGTCATCTCTCAAAAATAAAAATCCGTATGAAAAGTGGGAGAAGTCCTCTCGCAAAGCCTAAAAGGTTTTGGTATAAGTAGTCGAAATATAAATCGAAGAGACAATTATTTTCACGATAAGAAGTTGAGAAATAAAAGATAAAATGTTTGGAAATCTAAATTTCGATGGTACATAACGAGCCTCACTTGTTCAATAGGGTTAATCTTCGGTTCAGTTATAAAAAAACAGCTTTCCAAGCCAAAATAAAAATCATGGAAAAATGCTGTGATGTATGATCTTCGATCATCCAGATGACTATCCTTCTTGGCAAACAGCAAAATGATGACAATAAGCTCTAGTTTAGTAAAAATTCTTGGATTTTTTTTTAGAAGTAGGTATTACCTGATTCCGGGAAGGTATATTTTTTATAGGGAAATGGACCCGGTTACCGGGATATTTGATCCGAAAGTTTGGTTCCAAGACCCGGTTTAGACCCAAATCTATAAAATCGATATGGATGATATGCAACATCATTTCAAAGCTCATAAAGTCCTATCCAACAAGTGGTCATATAATGGTAGTTATATTAAAATTATCGTCCGGGGTTATTCAGCCGGGCCGAACGTTGAATACCCTCCACCATTTGGAAGGAATTTAGAAATAAAAAAAGAAAACATCGCAAAATACGGTCAAAAATCATAAAAATACCAAATTGGGGGAGTTACCGTTATATTGGGGTCTATACGAAGTCGGGGACCTGCATAGGCAAATTTTGTCATAGGCCATAACAATATTAAAACACGAAACTTAAAAAAAAAACAGATGAATAATGTAGCTAAAATAATCAAAATATCGAATATAGGGAGTTACCGTTACCGACCTGGACCTGCATAGGCAATTATCCGTCACAGGCTGTAGTACCTATTAGGAATTTCAAATATGAAATTTCAATCAATTTCTGTGAATATTGTACCTAAAATCTTTCATAATACCGAATGTAGGGAGGTGTTGATATATGGGGCCAAAGATCAGGACCAGGATAGACAACTTTGAAAAATGGCTCGTGAGCTGAACATATCGCAATATTCCATTCTCCAAATACTGAAAGATGAGCTCGGGGTAAAACCATTGAAATTCCAAAAAGTGCAAGAACTTACACCGCAACAGAAAGAAAATAGACTCAAAAGAGCTATAGAGTTGCTTCGTTTGGCCGAAAGTTGAGAACTTCCGAATTTGGTTTTCTCCGATGAGAAAACATTCGTTGTCCAGCAGTTTGTATACCAACAAACGGATCGTGTTTACTTGCCAAAGAGGTAGGCTGAAAATGTGTACCTTTGGTTGGCCACCATAACTCAAGCGCCGGCCATGGTGATGAAGTGGGCCGCCATAAGAGCCGATGGTCGCTCTCTGCTTATATGAATCGACCGTGGCATCAGAATAAAAGCCGAATATTATCGCGAAAATATTCTGAAGGGTGTATTAAAGCCTTGGCCACGTCAACATTTTGGCTGCAGACCTTGGACATTCCAACAAGACGCAGCACCATAGCACTCAGCACGCGCCTCCCAAGAATGGTTACAAAATTAGGTTCCTCGCTTCATTTCCAGCGCACAATGGCCACCAAATGCTCCAGATACCAATCCTTGGGACTATTGTGTCTGGAGTATTTTGGAAAGCAAGGTTGGCATTAAAAAATACCAAAGTGTCGATCACCTCAAGCAAGCGTTTCGCCGGGAATGGGCCAAATTACCGCAGAGCAACATTCCGGCGATGACGATTTTATTGGCCGTTTGAAGGCCATAATTTATGCCAAAGGTGGCCAATTCGAACAAATCTAAACTTATTCTAAAGGTTGATGCTATTTTCGACATTTGTTGCTTTCATTCAAAAAAAAAAAAAAAAATAAAAATAAATAAATAAATAAATAATAATAATAAAAAAAAAATAAATAAGAAAAAATTAAAAAATTATGGCGTTTCACTTTGTTGCAGTTGTTTATTTTACCCTGTATATACCTTCTTATTTCTAAATTTATTATTTCGATGAACGGAATTCGACAAACGGAATGAAGAACTTAATATTTCCTCCCTACTATGTATGGTGGAGGGTATAAGAAATGTGAGGGCCTCCAATAGTGCTTTCCGAATATATGGAACTTAGAGAATAAAAACGTTAGCCCTTAGGGATTTTTTGAACTGTCTGAACATTTATCGCTCAACTATAAAAGATGAAATGGAAAATCTCGAGGAATTTTTTTTGCATATATAGAAACTGTTAGCTGTGATCTGCAGCCGTGAAAAGTGGAAAACTCCGAGACTTATTTAGTAGTCTTCGCAAATCTCTCTGTCCAATAAAACGAGTTTATCTTCATATTAACTTACAGGGTTGTCCATATTCGACGGACCCATGGGCCCATTCCAATCGACGAGGCTTGTCCGCAGGCAACATTCTTTGCGTCAATTGAATTTTGTACGGGAACAAATGCAAATCAATGCGAATAATCAGTTGTAAAGTGGACCAAGCCATGCCCAACTGCTGAGAACGGCGTTTTTGGGATGTTCTTGGGGACCTCTCAACACTGGCTCGTACGGCTGCGATATTCTCGGCCGATCGCCTTGGTCGACTTTTATATGGCCTCTTCGGATTAGAAAAAGCCTTACCAGTCGAAAATTTTTCGTTTAAACGCTTAATGGCGTTCTTAGAAGGCGCACTTTTCACATTTTTTAATGTTTTAAAAGCACGTTGTGTTTTCACAATTGACTTCTTCTGTTGAATGTAAATTTCAACTATTTCAGAGCGTTCGCGTGGCGTTTATTGGTTAATGGTAAAAATCTGCTTGGACTGACGCTTCAAACGCGGTATGTCATTAAGCGATGTGACATCTCTGTCAAAAGTTATGGCATTGTCAGATGGGTCCGTCGAATATGGACAACCCTGTACATTAGCACTTTGTATGCCATTCTATATTTCTGATGTCAAGGGCCACAGCTATCGTTAATTCGTATGCTCTTAAAATCAGAAAGCAACATTTAAGTAATTTTCCCCTCATTTCTTCCAAGTGATTTAAGCATTTTTTTTTTTTTGCAATCTCCCACTCCAAAGGTTCACTTCATTTTCAGGCCTTTTAGCATTTCAAGTGCAACATAAACAATTTCCAGTTGGCAAAAAGCTACAAGAGAAGTCTACTCCCCTCAATGTTCCTGACTTGTATAGCTTCTGCCATTTCACATGATATGAGAGTGTAACCCCAAAGAACATGAGCTGTAAAATAAAATCCCCAATGTCTGTTAACTGGTTTGTCAAGGGAACTACCAAAAAGGCAAAAAAAAAAAAAAAAAAACACTATCAATGGTTAAAATTTTAACCATATTTGGTATCTTGTCAGTGGCAGGCAGAGCAAAGAGGCGAGACTCTCATCGAGAAACATAAGAAGTAATAAACAATCCACAAAATGTGGCAAGTAGCAATACAAGAGAATAAAAAACAAGTAAAAAAGCTGTAAGTTGAGCCGGACCGAACTTTGAATACCTTCCACCATTTGAAACGAATTTGGCAATTTTCAAAAACTATAAACTCCGTTAAAAATTTGGTTTAAATCGTAAAAATACCGAATGTAGCTGTTACATTGGGGTCTATACGAAGACATGGACCTCCATAGGTAACTTTTGCCATAAGCCATTACAATATTCATTGCGAAACTTAAAATTATCAAAATACCGAATATCGGCTGGTACCGTTGTATGGGGGTTATACGAACACGTGAACCTGCACAGACAATTTTCTGTCATAGGCTGTAGTATATGTTACGAACTTCGAATGCCATTCCGGTGAAAAATGTCGCTAAAATCATCAAAATACCTGATATCGGAAGGTACCGTTATGTGGGAGCTATACGAAGACGTGAACCTACACAGACAATTTTCTGTCATAGTCTGTAGTATTCATTTCAAACTTCAAATACCAAATTTAAAAACAATTCCGATGAATATTGTCGCAAAAATCATTAAAATACCGAATATCGGGAGGTACCATTATATGGGGGCTATACCAAAATGTGGACCTACATGGACTATTTTCAAAACCAAAAGTCTTCCAGACATAATATACATTTGTGTAAAATTGTATGAATCTACTTCAATTCGTTCGGAAGCTGGAGTGATTTCCACAGACGGACAGACGGATAGATGGACGGACATCGCTAAATCGACATACAATATTATGCTGACCAAGAATATTTACACATTGTGGGGTCTAAAATGTATATTTCTAGGTGTTACAAACGGAATGGAAAACTTAATATACTCTCCATGCTATGGTGGAGGGTATAAACAGAAAAACCATATGAAGAAGGTTCTCCTTTAGCTGGAAAGTTCAACTTTTGTAAATGATCGTGGAGTGGCAGCAGCAGCAGCAACTACAACAACTGCAAGAAACTTGTTTGACTTCTTTGTAGCAATCATGGGAATGTTCCTTTTTTCTCTCTCTGAGAAATAAAAAAAACTATAAGAATAATGGATGGGTTGATTTGGAAGCATTGCATGTTCCTGAATTTTATGAAGGGAGGCAGCATTATGGCCAATAACAACAACAGCAGCAACAAAAAATCAGTATCACTTCTGTGAGTTTTATGTGTAAATTCAAAAAGAACGAAACAGAAAAACGAGGGCGAAACTCCATCAAATTCAGGTGATGCATTGCAAAGTCATTCGATGCGGTGGTAATGCCTCTCCCTCTTCAACGTTTTTTTTTCAGATTAATGCGATTTTAAAAATGAATTCCTGTGTTTGCCTGTAAATGCGATAAATACCATAACATAATCATTTGGTATTTTACCCACACTCTCTCTCTCCCTCTCTCACACACTATATCTCCGTGTCTCTCTGTAATCCATTATAATTCAATGGATCCGAAGAGATTAAAACTGTAATTAAGGTGTGTTTGGTGTTTAGCTTTGTTTTGTGTTGTTATGGATGTCGATCCGATTCAGTTTTGTATTGTTTGTTTGAAAAATTGTTACGACATTTTAATTGTTTGTGCGCCATGCAACAAATAAATAAACACACACACACACATAGTGCTACATTGGAAATCCTAAATAAATAGAAAATTTCTATGGAATTAAAAGTAAGCTATGGGAGGGAGATTGGGTGTGAATTTGGTAGGATTTGGTTTTTGATAATTAGGTAAACATACAGTTGTCAAAATACACAAAGCAGACATTATCATTTTATAAAATACTGAGAAAATATATAATGTAGTCCAAAAACGTATACTAGATCCATATTACGAAGGGTGATTTTTTAGGAGCTACAGAGACGTTTTTTTAACATCATATTGAGAAAAATTCATGAAATTTTTATTTTAATTGATAGTACGGTCCATATAATTAAATTTTTGACGATTATTTCATGCAAAGGTTGACGTTGACTCACAAGGGGGTGAAATCACAAATACGGAGATTTATTGAAAAAAAAAAAAAAAAGTTAAAATGCTGTTAGTCGACCGAACTTTGAATACCCTCCACCATTTGAAACGAATTAGGTAATTTTCAAAAAATAAAAAATTCTGTTAAAATAGGGGCTAACCAAAGCGTGGACCTACATGGCCAATACCAAAAGTCCTGCAGACATAATATACACTTGAGTAAAATTTTATCAACCTACTTCATTTCGTTCGGAAGCTAGAGTGATTTCCACAGACGGACGGACATCGCTAAATCAAATGTTATGCTAATCATGAATATATATACCTTGTGGGGCCTAAAATGTATATTTCGCGGTGTTACAAACGGAATTACATTTGCATGTAAAAAATTTATAGGAAATCCAACATTTATATCCAATTTTATGTGAAATTATAAATTCCGATAAATTTCATATTCATATCAGATTTTTGGTTAAGAAAAATATTTAAATATGGCAAGTTGGGGATTCTTTACAAATGTTTTGCAAGTTACGGCAGATATGAGAAATGGAAATTGAGACTCTTTGTGAGTGAGGTACCTGAAGGGGTTGACAGATATATATCATCTTCACAACAAATTTTGCGTTGGCAAATATATTTGGATGTGTTAATTTGAAGAGAGTTGGATGCATATTTCACCTTCTCTTTTTCCAAAAATTGAACCCTATGTGGGGAAGGTACCAGAAGAAATGGTCCGATTTTTATCAACTTTATGACAAATCTTGTGCTGTTGGAAACATTGAGATCCAAGTCTGATTGAAATTGTAGACTAATTTCGCGTTTTATGAGCTTCAGGGATATTCAAAATGTTGACCCTCTGTGGCCGAAGTACCAGAAAGAGTGCGCTGATATATCCCATTTTCCTAGCAGATACTGTGTTAGCAGAAATAATGGGATGTGTGAAATAGGAAAAAAACCGAATGCATATTTCAGATTTTATAATCGTTATGGTTATTCGAAACTTTGACCCTGCGTGGAGAAGGTACAAGAAGGAATGATTCGATCTCAACCATCTTTAAAACAGATCTTGTGTTGATAGAAATATTGGAATGTGCCAAGTCTGAATGGAATCGGATTTTAATTTCGTGTTTTACGAGCTTCATTAATATTCAAAATGTTGACCCTTTGTGTGGGAGGTACCTGAAGGAGTGGACCTGGACCGATATATTCCATCTTCATACCAGACCTTGGGTTAATAAAAATATTTTTTGGTGTAAAATTTGAAGAGAACCGGATGTTTATTTCGGATTTTACGATCGTTTTGTTATTAAAAACTTTGACCCTTTGTGGGGAGGTACCAGAAGGAATATGTTCGATCTCTACCATATTTTTAACGGATCTTGTGTTGATGGAAATATTGAGATGTGCCAAGACTGAATGGAAGCGGATGTTAAGTTCGTGTTTTATGAGCTTCATGAATTTTCAAAATATTGGCCCTTTGTGAGGGAGGTATTTGAGGTGAGGTACCCTGATCCTCCTGGGATATATATGGTTCAACTTCCTGTTTCGGAATGAACTGATGACAGCTTTGTAATTGTATGCATTCATGTCACGATTTTTTCAAACATAACTTCCCGATCCAACAAGTAACTTTATTCAAAACGACCCCAAAAGTATTATTAATTCATTTTTGATTTATGTTTATCTTGGTTAGTTTTTTATCACTTTCTTGCAAAAGCAAACAACAAATCTACAACTTATAACATATAAATCCCCAAAGAAAATGCCTCAAAATTTTCCCTCCACAATTCAGCTAACAAACTTAAGCTGGTACTCGATTGCCCTCTACAATGTTGGGTTGCACGTTTTCATGTCGATACTGCAATTTATTTGTGTGTGTTTTGGATTTAAACGTGCAACATGCAGTACTACCAAACACAATAATTTTCAAGATAGAGGGCAGAGGGATTGGAAAAGAAGTACAGAGAAAAAGGGGGACAAAACAAAGTTCAAGTTGCACTAACGAAAAAAAAAAGAAAAACTAAACTCAAGTCAAAGATAAATACAGGAGAAATCTCCTTTTATGTTTTTTTCCTGCCTTGGAGTTGTGAAATGAAAATCTGCAACATGGTGAAAGGATTTCTCAAGCTCATGGTTAAGATATTCGCCAAGGAATGAAAAAAAAAAAAAAAACAAAACTACAATGAACAATAAATTCCAATAGCAACTGGGGGGAAAATTGATTGAAACTGGTTTATTGCCAAATCCATTTTACAGCAGCCAGTGGTGGTATGTCTGCAATTTTTGTTTCATTTTCGTGTAACAATTGTCTTGGCATTAAATGGACTGTTAAATTAAGAATAACGGTGAACAAAGGTTTCCTCAGGAAGCCACCAAAAAAAAGAGGGATTGAATACTTGAACAATTGGCCACGAAATATTGTAGATGAAATTGTGTTAGTTTTAGAATCAAAGAATTGGAAATTTTACCACTGAAAAAACAATTGTTGGGGCAGTGAGGTTACCTCTGTAGCAAAATGGCTGAAACCATAAAATGTAGAATGTTCATATTTTTATAGGCTTGCGGCCTTAGGTTACAGAGGTTTTTATAAATAGATGGTTCCCGGACATAATCCCAATAATTACAATGAGGATTATGTCTGGTTTTTTGGTCACAATAGAGTGGGGATTATGTCAGTTTCCAAAACGGAGATGGGGAGTATGACCGTGTGCTTATGTTATTTAACCTGATTACGGCAAAGTAATGTTTCGTGGGAGAAATTAGAACCCGAAAATTGGAATAGATCCGGTTATCCGATTCTAAATTTAGTTATCAAATGCAACGACAGGATATCTCTTGGACTGGAATATCTCATCTGGGTCCAGTATTCAAACAGACTATCAGGATATTCAAGGATGCGCTTGCGAGAGACCTTAATAAGTAGTCAAGCAGACTACAAGGATATTGTAGGATACGGCTGTTCTAATAAGTATTCAAGGATATTTAAGGATACGCCAGCAAGATACCTTAACAAGTACTCGAGCAGACTGCAGGGATATTCAAGGGCACGATTGCAGATACTCTAAAAAGTATTCAAGACGATAAGGATATTCACACAAGACATACAAAGATGTTTAAGAAAAGGAAGCTTACAAGGCATGGAAGTATGTCTACGGGATATGTATCGAGGTCGATGTTGCTGCTTCATTGGACTGGAATATAATTGTATATTGAGGCATACGGTTGTAAGAGATCCTCTTAATAAGTACTTGAACATACTGAAAGGATATCGAAGGATAAAAAAGGACACATAGGACTTACAAAGGATAACTAAGTACTTCCACAGGATTATTCAAGGAAGTTTACTGGATATACAAGAAAGTCTACAGGATTCTTCAAGGATGTCCTGGAATACTCGAGGATTCGATTGAAAGTTGTATCTCTTACCGAGGTCCATTTTGGTGGTTCACTGGACTACAAGGATATTAAAGGACATGGTTGCAAGAGTCCCTAATAAGTACTCAAGTAAAGTACAGGATATTGTGGTGGATTAAGGCAACCATTTTTACAAAAATTTTAATACCTCAACAACACAGCCAAGGATCATCCCCACCATATGATGCATCATTGCTTCTTTGTTTTTGGGGCATAACGGCGCATATCTCTCTCCGCCTCTCGCTCTAGCTCTTTGTTATATACTTTTCACAAAGGGAACTCCATCTTGTGTTGATAGAAATATTAAGATTTGTCAGTCTGAATGGAGACGGATGTTAATATTGCGTCTTATGACCTTCACGGTTATTCAAAATATTGACCCTTTGTGGGGGAGATACCAAAGGAGAGGTCTGATATATTTCATCTTAACACCAGACCTTGGGTCTGGAGGTACTAGAAAGAGTGGACCGATAGTGTCCATTTCCTCACCTGACCTAGAACTGATGCAAATATTAGGATTTGCAAAGTTGGAGCAAAATCGGAATATCCTTCTATTTCAGTGCAGTAATTTTTTTTTTTTTAAAATTTTGACCTTTCGTGGAGGAGGTAACCAAAGAAGCCGACCTATATTGTCCATCTCTTAGTTCGATCGACAATAATATTACGATGTACTAAGTTTGGACCAAATTGGATATTGTGCGCACCAGACAGACGGACAGACGAACGGACATCGCTAGATCGACTCGATCGATTTGGTACAAAGAGACCTAGGGTCTAGAACCGTTATTTCGATGAGGCACCGTTTGACCGTATCAAATGATATGTGCCTTTTGTAGCCATATGGCTGAGGGTATAAAAAGTTTAATTTCGTCTGAATTCGTTATGAAATAATTCAAAGGAACCATAACCTATTCCTTTTTCCTGAGACCTGTTATCAAAAAATGTAAAGAAATAAAGCATTCATTTTAGCTTCTGCTGCAACAATACTAACGGCAAAGATATTTTCAATTTCGATTCTTTCTCTCTTTGACTTGAAATGAAATGTAAAACTGAAAAACTGCATTATATACTGTCAGATTTCGCACTTGGTTGCTGCAAAAAAATCGTTGCCTTTTTCCTGAGACCTGTAATCAAAAAATGTAAAGAAATAAAGCATTCATTTTAGCTTCTGCTGCAACAATACTAACGGCAAAGATATTTTCAATTTCGATTCTTTCTCTCTTTGACTTGAAATGAAATGTAAAACTGAAAAACTGCATTATATACTGTCAGATTTCGCACTTGGTTGCTGCAAAAAAATCGTTGCCGATAAGAGCAATGCTAAAGTTAACAGAAACACAAACCATATAATTTTCTGGAAAATTGCAAAAAAAAATAAAAATGAAAAAAGGTACCAAGAAGGCAAGAGCAGTGGTTCACAGAAAGGTGAGAAGCCCAGTAGCACACAACAAGTTCACAACCAGTGAATGCAAGCTATGAAAAAACGCATGGTTGCTCAGGTACTTAATCGAGCTTAAAATAAAACAAATTCACAGCTGCAGTCCTCTGTCAGACAAACAACCAGCCAGTCAGCCAACCAACAAACCAACCATTCAGTCAGCAGCCAGCAAACCATCCAGCCCTACCTAGGATAAATCGAATGTACAGAGTACACACTTATTACACGCAAAGTGCTGGGAATTACAGGCATCCATTACGCCAACCATGGAATAAAAATGAACACTTCTCGCTCCCCTTACGAAAGGGCAAGCCATTCCGGCCGACCGACCTACAGCCCAACACATCGTCAAGATGCAAAAAATATTGGAGTATAAAATTGGTAGCAGATGCCTTCAGACAGTTGAGCAGGAGGCACCGGGCTGATGGTGTGATGATGTTGGCTTGCAAACAAAAAAAGAATACAAGTATGGAGAGCCAACCTTGTTGCATGGTTCAGTGAATGACAGTCTTAATTACCAACAACAGAAGCATCCCAAGAAGAAAATTGCAAAAAGGTGGCAACAAAAGGTAAGCAAGAAGCGAGTCGGGAAAAAAATCAAGCTGCTGCCATAGGAGTTAAGCAAGAACAAGAAGAAAACAGTAACATTTTCAAGCTCATAGCTCACATCCACTCAACAATCATCCATCCAGATCATTGTTAAATGCCAGGCAAAAAACAACACCTTGAACACCTTTTTACCATAAGACCTCTTGATCTCTTATATCCCCCCTTTTCAGAGATTTTTTCATATGTCCGCCATGTATTTTAAGCGTGCCCAACGAGCAACCTTTTATCTTCTGTTTTGTTCTATTATAACTTTACACACTCCGGTGTTTTTTTATTGCAGACAAATGAAGGAAATTATGTTTATTAATGTGGAGCTGTTTCGCAAACGCAAATCAAAGTGTTGCCACAGGTGTAATGGAAATTGTTGGATATCAATTTTTTTGTTTCAAATCAAAAGAAGATTGGAAATATAAAACAATTTAGAATTTTAAAAAGGTCAGAAGCAATGGTGGGTAATTAAAGTAATTTTTTATATGATTACTAAATGCATTACGCTGTAATATAAGTATTAATAGGAGCTATTAAATTTGAATAGATTATTAAGACATTTAAGTTAGACACAATGTCTAGATCAGATTTAATTAATAACAAGTAAAAAGGTAAAAACCTCCACAATTTGGAAGGAACTTGCTGAAAGTTTAGTAACTCCATTGAAAAACTCCGCTTAAATTTTAAAAATGCCGAATATTAGGTGTTAAACTTATGGGGGGCTATGAGAAAACGTGGACCTTTACTGTGGACCTTTGCAGGACAAAGTGGCTAAAATCATCAAAATACCGAAAATTTGTATGATAATTTGCTGTCATTGGAAGCAGTACCCACTGCGAAACCTAAATACCAAATTTGGAATAATTCTGGGGAAAAGTGTGACACAAATACAAAAATACCGAATATCTGGAGGCACATACGTATGGAGTCCATACCAAAACTTGAAACTTCAGGGTGAGATGAAAAATATTTTAACCAACTTCAGACTGCTGTCATTTCTAAGCCACTTGTCCGACAGCTGTTAAAATTATTCCAGTGACAGCTCATTATATTGTTTACAAGCGAACAAATGCATTTCGGTGAGAATTTTCCAGAAAAACAGTTATTTGGCTGGAGAACCACAAGTGGCTATCGTAGTAGAGTGTCTCGTACCATCGCTCGTAACCGTGATACTGGCAGCGTATCCCGACATCAAGGAAGTAGATCGTAGAAGAAAACAGCATCATCAGCAGAAATGGTTCGAAAAGTAAAGAAGCGACTGGATCAAAACCCGCCTCGCAGTAGCCGAAAAATGGCTCGTGAGCTGAACATATCGCAATATTCCATTTGGCAAATATTGAAAAAATGAGCTCGGGGTACAGCCATTGAAATTCCAAAAAGTCCAAGAACTTACACCGCTTCAGAAGGAAAATAGACTCAAAAGAGCTTCGTTTGGCCGAAAGCGGTGAAGTGCCGAATTTGGTTTTCTCCGATGAGAAAACATTCGTTGTCCAGCAGTTTGTAAACAAACAAATTGATTGTGTTTACCTGTCAAAGAGGTCAGCTGAAAACGTGCACCTTCGGTTGGCCACCAGAACTCAAGCGTCGGCCATGGTGATGGTGTGGGCCGCCATAACAGCCAATGGTTGCTCTCCGCTTGTATTAATCGACCGTGGCATCAGAATAAATGCCGAATATTATAGAGAAAATATTCTGGAGCGTGTGTTAAAGCCTTAAAGGTACGCAAACATTTTGGCCTCAAACCTTGGACATTCCAACAGGACTCAGCACCATCGCATTCGGCACGCGCTACCAAAGAATGGTTACAAAATGAGGTTCCTTGCTTCATTTCCAGCGCACAATAAAAAAATATCCGGATATCAATCCGTTGGCGTATTTTGGAAAGCAAGGTTGGCACTAAAAAAGATACCAAAGTGACGATCACCTCAAGCAAGCTCTTCGCCGGGAATGAGCCAAAATACCGCAGAGCAACATTCGGGCAGCGTGTGATGGTTTCATTGGCCGTTTGAAGGCCATAATAAGTGCCAAAGCTAACCAATTCGAAAAAATCTAAACTTATTATAAAATTTTAAGCTTTTTCCGACATTTTTATACTCCCCGCCTTGGAAAGCAGGGTATATTAACTTTGTCATTCCGTTTGTAACATCCCTAAATATTCGTCTTGGACCCTATAAGGTATATATATTCATAATCAGCATAAAATTTTAAGTCGATTTAACGATGTCCGTCTGTCTGTCTGTCTGTTGAAATCACGACACAGCCCACATTATTTAACGTAGAGCGTCAAAATTTAGCAGAACCATTTGTATTGTATCTAAAATGGTTGGTATTGAAAATGAGATCGGTCCACGTTTTGGTATAGTCCCCATGTAACATTTTTGGCACATTTTTTCACGGATTTATCTAAAAATTTTTATTTGTAGGTCATAATGGGTCCTAGTTCGTGTGGAGAAATGTTGTATGTATGGGTCTACGCTTTGGTATAGCTCCCATACAACGGTACCTCCGTATTTTTGCTGCTTTTTGCCACATTTTTTCACGGATTTATCTAAAAATTGGTAATTGTTGGTCATAATGGGTTCTAGCTCCGGTGACGAAACATTGCATGCATAGGTCCACGATTTGCTATGGCCCTCATATAGTGGTACCTCCCAATATTCGGTATTTTTATGGTTTTTGTCACATTTTTCACAGATTTGTCAAAAAAATTGGTATTTGTGGGTCATAATGGGTTCTAATGTTTCCTTTACCCTAAGGTAGGGGTTATTTAAAGTTTGGCTCGGCCGAATTTTTTTTTTGTACTTTCATTCAATAAAATTTAAAAAAATGTAAAAATTATGGCATTTGACTTTGCATTTTTTATCTCACCCTGTAGTCCTGAACCCCCATTCCTTCAAATTTTTGGATGTTTGGAGGTTTTGGCCCCAATTGTTCAAACAATTTATTTGTCCTTTTTGGTGCGAATTTTTGTCCAGAGACACAACTGGGTCAATCTTCGGCGCTGTGTGTCACATTTAGCTAGGACACCAATAAGCAACCAAATCAGCTGTAATTTCTTGTTAAAAAATGTCAATGTTGGTCCAATTGATAATATAGCCCCCACGGTTATAAATCAAACCAAATCAGCTGTAATCTTCCATAATCGCCATTGCATTTCGAGCCGCTTAAATTTCTACACATTTCTGTTTGTGGACTTTAATTTGTGTCGTGTATGTGGCAATCCCTTTTGCTGTTTTTGCTTTAACGCCGTAGCCTCATTGTCTGAGTGACAGCTGTTGGAAGTGTACATATTTCGTACTGTTTTTTGCATTTTCCTTGGTAATGTCACTCGCATGCACTTCCACAAAGGATTTTATGCTTCCGTGGAAGCCATTATTGGTCTTTTTGTTCTATATGTTCATCCGAGGTACTTAACATTTAAAAAATGCAAATCTTTCATTACATTTAAAAACAAATATGTTTCACGGTAATTTTATCTTGCCATTGATGCTACATGCATTATGAGAGATAGACAATTCTTTCTGAGAAGGAATTGTAAAAAAATACATTTTAAAAGTGCGGCATTTATTATTAGACAAATGGTGGGTACTTAAGCTTAAACTTTTCTATTATTATTCCAACAAAAGTTATGGTAAGCATGGTTTCAAAGCTTTCAATTAAAAGTGTTTTATTAGTTTTTTTCTCATTTAAGATGAGCTTTATGAAAATGAAAAGGAAGAGCAGGGAGACTGGTGAATTTGGTGTGGATGGTGGCTTACGTTTCTTCGGAAAATAGTATTTATTTTGAAGTTATTGCCTTCAAACATATGCTCTTTTAACATCAGAAACCATCCAAGTTCGAATCATGTTCTACTAGGAAATTTTTTTCAAAATTTAATTTTTGTTTGGCATTTTTAAGAAAATGCAAAAATTAGACAAAATCAAGTTAAAAGTATCAGTCGGTTTTGCCGACAGGTGTATACCCTCAGCCAATGTTCAATTATTTAATTATAATTTGACTTCTTTTTATTAAAATTAAAATTATTAAAATTGCTGACCCTGTATGGAGCAGGTTCCGAAGGAATGGACCAATATTGTCCATTTCGTATCGGACCTAAATAAATATTATATAAATATTGGGACGTGCCCAGGTTTGGACTATATTGGTTATGTCCCCCACTATATATGAAATATGAGATCATTTTTAGAAAATGCTAAGCTGTGCGTGGGGTACCAGATATAGTCGACAGAAGTCTTAAATTTTCATACTTCATCTAATACAGATAAAAATATTGGTATGAGCAAAAGAACAGGGAAATCGAACATTTATATCCAATTTTATGCGAAATCATAAATTCCATATTCATTTCAGGTTTATGGTTGAGAGAAATATTTAGATATAGCAAGTTGTAAGGAATCGCAGACTTGTTTCGCAAGTTATGGCAGATAAAAGTATTGAAAATTAAAATTGACCCTTTGAGGGTGAGGTACCAGAAGAGGTTCGCAGATATATACCATCTTAACAACAGATCTTTAGCAAAACTGTTTGTGTGTATGAAATTGAAGAGAGTTGGATATTTTCTTTGAGCGTTCTGTTTTTAAAATCTTGAATCCTATGTGAGGGATGTATCAGAAAAAATGATTCGATTTCTATGATAATTGTAACAGATTTTGTGTTGATAGAAATATTGAGACGTACTAAGTCTGAATGGAATCGGATGTTAATTTCACGATTTATGAGCTTCATGGATATTTAAGTTTTGACCTTTGGTGGGGGAGGTACCGGAAGGGGTGGACCTATATATCCCATCTTCACAGCAGATCTTGTTTTAGTAGAAATAATGGGACGTGTGAAATATAAAGAGACTCGGATGCTTATTTCGAATTCTATAATCGTTTTGGATATTCAAAATGTTGATCCCCTGTGAGGGAGGTACCAGAAGGTATGGTCCGATCTGTACTATTTTAATAATATATCATGTGTTGATGCAAATATTGAGATGTATCAAGTCTTAATGGAATCGCGTTTTAAGATATTCACGAATATTCAAAATTCTGACCCTTCGTGTAGGAGGTACTTGAAGGAGTGGGCCGTTATATCCATCTTTACATCAGATCTAGTGTTGGTAGATATAATTAGACGTCTGAAATAGAAAGAGGCCAGGATGCTTATTTCGGATTTTATAATAGTTTTGGTTATTCAAAACGTTGATCCTCTGTGAGGGAGGTACCAGAAGAAATGGTCCGATCTCTACCATCTTCAAAACAAATCTTGTGTCGATGGAAACATTGAGATATACCAAATCTGAATGGGATCGAATGTTAATTTCGCTCTTTATGAGTTTTATGGATATTCAAAATGTTTACCCTTGGTGGGAGAGGTATCAGAAGGAGTTGTCCGTTATATCCCATCTTCACACCAGACCTTGGATGTGTGACATTTTAAGACAATCGGACTCGTACATCCCATTTTATAAGAGTTGTAATTATTAAAAACTTTGACAATTTGTGGGGGAGGTACTTGATGGAATGGACCGATATTGTCCATTTTTGCACTGGACCCAGAACTGACGCAAATATTACGATCTGCAAAGTTGAAGCTAAATTGGATTATTGCTTCCCTTTCTGTGCCAAAAATATTTTTTTTGGAAAATCTTTATATTTTTTTGGGGGAGGTACCAGTAGGGGTGGATCGATATACTCCATCTTAACATCAGACCGTGGGCTAGGAAAAATATTGTGATGTGTGTAATTTGAAGAGAATCGGTCACATTTTATAAGAATTATAATTATTCAAAATTTTGACCCTTGATGGAGTGGACCGACATTGACCATTTTCGCACCTTACGAATATTATGATTTGCAAAGTTGGAGCCAAATCGAATTATCCATTCTCTTTCTGTGCAGTAAAAGACATTTTTTTTTTTTGAAATGTCGATCTTTTTAGGGGAATGACCAGAAGGAGTGGACCTATATTGCACATCTCCGAACTCGATCAAAGTTTGACAATAATATTACGATGTACCAAGTTTGGACCAAATTGGATAATCGCTTCGAGAGTTATCGTGCGTCACAGAAGGATGGACGGACGGACATCGCAAGATCTACTCCAATTGTCCTAAATCGGATTTGGTCCAAAGAGACCTAGAGTCTAAATGAGACACGTTTTGGCCGTATTAAATGATATATGCCTTCTCTAGATATGTGACTGAGGGTATAACTAGCCATATGGCTGAGGGTATAAAAAGGAAAGCCAAAAGGACACTATCACCACTTTGGGGAGAAGTAATTATTTCGAAGTTTTTGCGTTTAAGCATATGCTAATTAAACACCAGTACCCATCCAAATACGATTCAAGTTCTGCTAGCAAATCTTTTCCACAATTATTATTATTTTTTTTTGACATTTTGATGTAAATGACAAAAAAAATAATAAACCAAAATTAAGAAAATTTTAATTAAATCCAATGATGGAAGGAGGGACCTTTCTTAATGTTTAAATAAATGGTTACCCTGCAACTCAAAATTTTCTGAAATAAGTTGAAATTCATAATTTTTAAATAGTTATTTAAAAATAAAATAGAAAACATTTTATGTGACCCAATTTTTTGATAATTTTATCTATTCAACAAAAAAAAAATAAAAAAATATGCACCAAACAATAGTCCTTAGTCCTTTTTTTTATCAAAACGGAAATAAATATAAAAATCATCCTTTGCACGAAAAAAATTTTACTGAAAACAATTAAATATGATTTGCATGTTTACAGTAAATGGCATTTATATATTTGCTTTTTTGTAGTGCAGGACCAAAAAACAAAAGAGGACCAGGAGTAATGGCAGCCAAAAGATAGAATATTTTCATTCATTTATGCAATTTAAAACCAGTTTTAAGCTGAAAACAACAGAAATTTCGGTGAATACTTTTTGTCACGTAGCCGCCGCATTGTTATGCGTCATGTTTAAAGCACACACACAGAGACACGCACGCAAACTCCAACTTTTTTACACTTTATTCAAAGCATCATCAGGCTTTTTGGCATATTTTTGCCATGTCCTTTTGTTGATAAATGCAATGGACGGACTCCACATGGGTGAAGGGTGCTAGGTAGGGGAAGATAACAAAAACATGTGTTTGAATGGCATCTGGGAATATATCATGTTACATTGTTGAAATATTGTACCTTTAACAACAACATCAACAAAAAAGGACCAGGCTCGACAGGATATTCATTTCTAGATGATGCTGGCCGAAAAAAATGTTTTTGAAATAAAGAAGCATTCACATATTTCGCATAAATAAATGAATGGACGGTGTTGTCAACGTTACCTCGTAGACAAAGGAATGTCGAGGTATCCTTCTTGTGTTGCAACGTTGAAACTAAAGAATTTAGGGAGACTTTGAAATAAAATATAATTCTATTATTTAAGTGACATAGATAGATAAGTTGGAATTTTGGAGGTGCAGGTGGAGCAGAATTTGTTTTTGAGTAATATTAAGACTAAAAGAATTTTTTGTATACTTTATAATTGGATACGGGTATATTTTTTCCACTTCAATGATGGCATTCCAATCAATGAAATATATTGTATAGTAAATTGCTGACAATTTTTTAAAAATACTTACTATTAAGTAAAAAAAAAATGGAATTCGAAAATCCACTCACCTGAAATGAGAAAAAATAAATATTCCATTAAATCATGTTTTACATTTTATATAAATTAATTATAAAAACAAGTAAGCAAAGGATATAGTCTGGCGGGGTCGATTTGCGGTAAAGTTTCCGCAAAATGCAAAATATCATGCGAAAAAAATAAAAAATAAAAAAAAATATCACGAAATATTTCAGAAAAATGTTTACATTTTTTATCCTCTTTTTATGGCCTTTCCAGACAGCCGTTCTTGAGTTATAAACGGTCTAGCAAACATCCCCTTCTTTCGGGTATTTCTTATTTTGCCGGAAAATATATATATTTGCGGTTTGATGGAAATTGTCGTATTTTTTTACAGTAAAGTTATGGTCTATTGCACCCGCCTAATATTATTCGATGACCATCCAAATTGGTAGGCTTATGCTCAGCCATAAATTCTTACCCCATACAAAATTCAAAGCCGATCGGTTAATAATTGTGACCACTAGAGCAATTACAAAATCAGGATATTTATCTGTTTTTGGACCATTTCCCCATATATTCAGATCATGTCCCCCAACAATAGGCTTATATTCTGATCGTAATCTCACCTCCATGCAAAAATTTGTAAGGATCGGGACATAATTGCGATTACAATTTAATATGGACATTTTTTGTGGGGTAGGTACCAGGAGAAGTGGACCGATATTGTACATGCCTGAACTCGAACTCCAAATATTCTAAAACAAATTTAATCCAAGGAGACCTACAGCCCCAAACCGTATTTTCAATGAGGCATAGGGCTGTATTAATAATAATTCAATTTATTTATTGTACACTATACAATTTTTAGACAAGCTTAAGTTCTAAAATTCCTTCACAGTCTTTCTGAAGAGCAGGAAAATTTTATGTCCGTCAAGATAATGAAAATTTAAACTAATGTAATATACGATTAAACAAGTTAAAAAGCAGTAAGTTCGGGCGGGACGAACTTTGAATACCCTCCACCATTTGGAACGAATTTGGAAATTTTCAAAAAATAAAATCTTTAAAAAATTCTGTTTAAATTTTAAAAATAACGAATATAGCCGTTATACTAGGGGTCTATACGACGTAGACCTACATAGGCATTGTTTGTCATAAGCCATTACCATTACCATATTTAAATTCGAAACATACAATATACGGCGAATACTGTAACTAAAATCATCAAAATATTTATATAGGGTGGTACCGTTATATCGGAGCTGTGCGAAGACCTGAACCAGCGTAGACAATTTTCTGTTAGAGGCTGTAGCATCCATTACGAACTTCAAATACGACATCTCAAACAATTACGGTGTGTATTGTACCTGAAATCGTCAAAATACCGAATATAAGGAGGTTCTTATATATGGGGCCCATACGAAGACCTAGTCCTGAACAGGCAATTTTCTGTCACAGACTTTAGTTCCCATTACGAACTCTAAATACGTAATTTGAAACAATTCCCGTGGATAATGACGCTAAAATCATCAAAATACGGAATATTGGGAGGTACCGTTATATGGGGGCAATACGAAGACGTGGACCCGCACAGACAATTTTCTGTCTTAGGCTGTAGTATCCATTTCGAACTTCAAATATCAAATTTGAAACAATTCCGGTGAATAATGTCGCTAACATCATCAAAATACCGAATATCGGGAAATACCGTTATATGGGGGCTATATGAAAACGTGGACCTACATGGCCCATTTACGAACTTAACCTACCTACTGGAAAAATAAACATGTGTCCAAAAATTTAGCCTTCTATCTCAATTCGTTCGAAAGATAGCATGATTGCAACAGACAGACAGACGAACATCGCTAAATCGACTCAGAATTTTACGCTAATCAAGAATATACATACTTTCTTGGGTCTGACATGAGTATTTCGAGGAGTTAATATACCCTCCATAGTATGGTGGAGGGTATAAAAATTAAGAAGGGTTGTGACTGGGCCTAAAATTAAAGTTTTCAAAGCGTACTTTCCGAATATGTAGACCTTATATGCAAAAAGAATTTCAGACCTAGGAAAGCTTAGAATTTTCTGCAATTTTATCGCTCAATTTGAGAAAATTTTCATAGGCCTATAAGGTCTATATATGTGAACCCGATAAAAAATTGCCTTGGTTTGTGTCTTTGCTAATTAAAATTAAATTTATATTGAAAGATATTAGAATTTGATAGACGAATACGTGGTCAGGCAACAACTCTAGTCCATTAAAAACTCTAGGACTTTTTGAATAGATTGGTATTGGTAACTTGTTTCCTGCAAAGTTTTTTTTTGTTCTTATAGAAGTACCAATCCAACAGGAGGTCAGACTGTTTTGACCCGAATTTCTAATGACTCCCCTAAAAGTCGAAAAACTCCATTATGGGAGTTAACAAATTATAGCTGATACTACAACCGTTCGAAAAACGATCCAATATGTGCTATTATTTTTCTTGAATCCAGAGATATGGGCAACTGAACTCGCAGAACCCAATTCCGTTTACCTCTGCTCATCAATTACTCATCCCTTCATCCTATCCTTACGCAATTCCTGTGAACACACCTCGTACGCTGTAAACTTACTTTGAAATTAAATGAACCTTAACGGCTGGTAGAACATTAACATTTGAATTTTATTTGATGTCTATGCCGAGCCATAGGCAAAGAACAAAAAGCTCTGCAGATTGCTTTGGCCACTTTGCTTGTTGTTTTATCGGTGTTAGCCTCAAGGAAAAAATAAACAACCATCATTGTATGATGATGATGATGGCCCATAATGATGATTCCGAACAACTTTTCAAGCAGACAACACGACGGACGTTAGCGTTTGAGTTATAAAACGGCCGGTGATGGTCATCTTTCATTAAGTGTAAACTAAACCGGTGATAGTTCGTGCTGTTGGTTGTGATCTATGTAGTTGACTCGAGTGAAATGGCCATGGAGGCGAACCTTGCCCAGGGAACCGGGCATTATGTTGTGGAGCTGCATGCACATGGGAAGCTTGGGAAACGCAAAGAACATGCGGATGCTGCTGATTTTGCTTCATTATATTGTTAGACAAACCAGCCATCCGTGCCATGCCGCCCTGTCTTTTTTGCGTTTCTGAGTTTTTCCATGCGTCCATTTGTCTGAGATGTGGACGTTTGTTGTTGTCTCTCTGTAAGTTGCAGCACGAGTTCAGCGAGCTTTGCTGGGAAAAGTCGTTGTTGTTTTTTCTCCTCAAACCCTGTCTTCTTGGTGGCCGTTGCTTTCGTGGATGATGTTGGGGACTTTGTGCAATGCGGTTTCATTCTTTCACTTTTATAGCGTGTTTTTTTCTGCTTGCAGCATAACCAGTTGGATGAGTATTTCCTTCTGGATTTCTTCAATTTCCCGGTTTCCCCCGGCAGCAGAGGTCTCTGCGACCAGGGAATGAAAACATGTTTATGTGTTTTTGTTTTATTTTTTCTGCAAAATTACTGCATAGAATATTTTCCTGGATTGTTTTGTGTTTTGATTTTTTCATTTGTTGTAGTCCTGATGTTTTTATGGTCATCATCCATCCCCAACATCGTCGCCGTCTTCTTTTGCTGCTTCTGCTGTTTTCTGTTGCAAGTGAATAGTTAAGCCCCCATAATTGGTATAAACAATGCACCATTTAGGGCATAATTCCTATTTGAAACAAGTTGAAATTGTTTAAACAGAATTGCACAAAAAAATAGAGATTCCCAGAACCCTGCTGTTTACTTAAAAAGAAGTTCCTTCTTTACCCTTCCACTTCACCTCGCTTGCATTCATTCAGTCATTTGTTGCAATATTTTTGTGTGCTTTGCTTATGTCTCAGACGATGGATGGATGGTCGTTGATTCTTTCTCTCTCTCTCTCTCTCTCTCTGACTTCTGATGAAAATTCATTGTCTAGAGGGACTTAACCCTCAACAACCATCCGACCAACCAACAATTGTATACAGTCAGGAGGATGATGAACAGCTAGCAGCTATCTACTCCTTCGCCCTGGGGAAAACTAAGAAATGTTATTTTGTATTTAATAGTCATCAGGTACATAGTTACTAATTTGCATTATCTACTCAAAACCTAAGGGGAAATTACTGTAATTTTCTTCTGCGACAATAATCCAAGTGAAATGAATGGTTAAACAAAAGGGAAAATATTTTACTATTTAAAATTTAATGGCATGCAATTAGTGGTGGGATATATTGACTTTAATAGTCGGACCAGTAGAGTCAAGTTTTAAAGAAGGCGAAGCTATTGAGAAAAATTTTGCAACAGTTGTTAAACAATTAAATTTTGGGAAACCCATCTAAATATCAACCCAGGAGACCCTTGGGAATTCTGTTGGCGTCCAATCTACCAATCCAATCTAATTCTGAAGCCATCAGCTCAACTATATGCTATCACCGTGCAAAAAAATTTCAATAATTTTTGTATATGTATGTAATAATTCAACAGATTATGGGAGGAGAACTAAAAATAGTACTAAAAATAGTGAAATTCCAAAAAGTACAAGTACTTACACCGCGACAGAGAGAAAATAGACTCAAAAGAGCTAAGGAGGTGAACTGCCGACTTTGGTTTTCATTCGTTGTCCAGCTGTTTGTAAACAAACAAAATGATCGTGTTTACTTGCCAAAGAGGTCAGATGAAAATGTACACCTTCGGTACTCAAGGGCCGGCCATGGTTATGGTGTGGGCCGCCATAATAGCCGATGGTCGCTCTCCACTCGTATTAATCGACCGTTGCATCAGAATAAATGACGAATATTATCGCGAAAATATTCTGGAGGGTATATTAAAGCCTTGGGCACGGAAACATTTTGGCCGCAGACCTTGGACATTCCAACAGGACTCAGCATAATCGCACACAGCACGCACCACCCTAGAATGGTTACAAAATTAGGTTCCTCGCTTCATTTCCAGCGCACAATGGGTACCAAAATCTCCGTATACCAATCCGTTGGACTATTGTGTCTGGAGTATTTTGGAAAGCAAGGTTGGCATTAAAACGTACCAAAGTGTCGATCACCTCAAGCAAGCGCTTTGCCGGGAACGGGCCAAAATACCGCAGAGCAACATTCGGGGAGCGTGTGACGGTTTCATTGGCCGTTGAAAGGCCATAATTCGTGCCAAAGGTGACCAATTCGAACAAATTTAAACTTATTCTAAAATCTGATGCTACTTCCGACATTTAATAAAATTAAAAAAAATGTAAAAATTATGGCGTTTGACTTTATTGCAGTTTTTTTTATCTCGCCCTGTATCTATACTGCACTCCATCAGTGACTCTGATTTCAAATTTCAGGGTTATAGTTCATTACGTTTGTCCAATACAAAGTATTCAACCTTAGTACTTTTTGTACCCTTTTAGTACGAATTCCTAAAAATCCAATCTTATAAAACGACTTTCGCACCAATATTGACTCTCGTACAAAATTTTAAGATTCTACTTTTAGCCGTTTCGTCTGGGCGTCGATTTTCAGTCAGTCAGTTATTTTACTACTTTTGCATGGACTCACAAATTTGTCGGTTTTAACCCTAAAACGCATTATTAACCCGAAAATGTGTTCTTGGCGTTCAGGTACGATCTGGATTTTTGATGAGATTGCAAATAAATTTGTAGGACATTTTGACTTGCTACGATCTTGTTTAAGGAGAGTTTTTTAAACCAAAGTTTGAAAAGAGCTCCAAAAAGACCTTTTCATGACTCACTTAAGGGTTAATATTTTCGAAAAAAAGCAATCCCAGTATTGTTATCTTCACAATTACCGAAGGCATCAAATACCTAAAACCGAAAATTAAAAAAGGTAATAATTGGAAACTCAATATTTAAGGAGTTATGGTCATTTTAAAATATTCAATAATTCAAGCTTTAAAAAGTGATCACAAATAGTAGCTGAAAATGCCGAAAACTCAGTTTTTAAGGAGTTACGGCCATTTTAAATTATTCAACAATTCAAGCGTTAAAAAGTGATCACAAATAATAGCTAAAAACGCCGAAAACTCAATTTAAAATATTCAATAAAAAATATTCAAAAAAATGATCACAAATAATAGCTAAGAACGCCGAAAAGTCAATATTTAAGGAGTTATGGCCATTTTAAAATATTCAAGAATTCGTGCCTCAAAAACTGATCACAAATAATAGCTAAAAATGCCGAAAACTCAATATTTAAGGAGTTATGGCCATTTTAAAATATTCAATAATTCAAGCCTTAAAAACTGATTACAAAAAATAGCTAAAAATGACGAAAACTCAATATTTAAGAAGTTATGGTCATTTTAAAATATTCAATAATTTAAGCTTAAAAAGTGATCACAAATAATAGCTTAAATCCCCGAAAAGTCAACATTTAAGGAAGTATGGCCATTTTAAAATATTCAAGAATTCATGCCTCAAAAACTGATAACAAATAATAGCTAAAAACGTCAAAATCTCAATATTAAAGGAGTTATGGCCATTTTTAAGTTCTCAATAATTCATGCCTAGAAAGTGATCACAAATAATAGCTAAAAACCCCGAAAACTCAATATTTAAGGAGTTATGGCCATTTTAAAATTCACGAGTCTTCTACTGTTGGCTCTACTTCAATAATCTGCCGGATTTTTCCTTTTTTGGTGTTGCTCAGTGCTATCTGCCTGCTCAACAGATTATTTGTCAAGACTCCCTGACCAAATATTCGTCCATTAACACATATTGCCCTTCAGAATATCCTAGAATGACTTCCTGGTCATCAGCCACTCATAAAAGGTGGATCTAATAGTTATACCGATAATATCGTTAATTGTTTTACAAATATCAAAACAATTTCCAATTTAACTTAAAATGGCTTCTGGGTTTCCAACTAAGATGGTACAAAAAATACTAAAATGTACTAAATTTTGTACCATAACTTTAAGTACACATTCCTTTACTGGACTGATTTTTCGCCTCACAACAACAATTGCGTTGCTTTATCATATGTCTACACAACTTTGATTTTCCGTTTGAGTGGGAAAATGAAGTATCCCTTAACACAAATGAATGAAAATGAAAAAAAAAAAAAAAATAAATAAAATAAAAAAACATAATCAGAGTTCCTCTTTGCTGGCAGAATACTGCATTGTTACATACTCACACCCCAACTACTCGGACTTCATAATGGTCATCATCATCACCACAGTGTGTCTGGTGCCGCAGAACTATATGTTAAGTGTAATCATCTGGTCAAAGTGAGTCCAGCCACACACACACATGCTTAATATACCGAACATATAGCGGACACTCGACGATGGCGACGACTACTGCCACAACATATGGTAAAAACCAGTTAAGCGTTACTTAATACCGGCAGCTTTATCTAGTCAAAAGAACTAAAGAAGAGAGGAGGATGAGTTCACACAGACGACTGCGTCAATGTTGAATTATTTGAAGTGGGAGAGGGGAGGGGAGGAATGGATAGATAGTCCAGTGAAGTCAGGCTGTTTGGTTCGTCGGTTGATTTGCAAAGACAGACTTTATTACCGACAAGTGGAGGGCTTCAAACACACACAAGCCACATTCCGATAAAGAGACAAATGAATAACAACTGCCAACAACTGTTGTGGAAATGGTAGTTGGTTTGAAGTTGACTTTAGAGTGGAGTGGGAAAGATAGCTTGGCTTTATCTCTTACCTTTGTCGCCATCAAAGGCAACATCATTAACTTTGTCGTTTGACCATTAAAATGTCATAAAAAATATAAGTTCCCCCACATCCCCTTTTAGAAAACCTAGCTGATGTATGGTGAGTGTGATTCTATTTCAGAGTAATTATGTTTGTTCGATAAAAATGTTTGCAGGCGAGCGGTGGTAAAACAGATTACAAATTGGTGTGTAGTTGTCTGTAGATAAACACGAACGTTTCCAGGTTTTCTACAAATTTGACAGAAGACCTTGTCAAGACAGTTTATGGGCAGAAAATATTTCCACGGAAAACCTTTTCACGGCCTTCTATAGACCTTTTCAAGGTCTTTTATACAGAGAAGACCTTTATCAAGGCTTCTAAAGTAAGAAGACCTTATACAGAGAAGACCTTTATCAAGACTTCTAAAGTAAGAAGACCTTCTCAAGGTCTTCTATACAAAGAAAATCGTTTTTAAGTCTTTTATAGACAGACCTTTTAAAGGTCATCTATAGACAGACCTTTTCAAGGTCTTATATGGACAGAAGACCCTCTCAAGGTCTTCTGTCTATAGAAGACTTGAGTAGGACTTCTGTCTGCACGTAAGAATGCTTGAAAAGGTATTTTGACTATAGAAAACCTAGAAAAGTTCTTTTTTTATAGAGGATCCTTTTCTGTAGGCGATCTTTTAAGGATCTTTTGTTTGAAAGAAAATCTGAGAAGACAGAAGACCATCTCAAGGTGAGCTATAGACGGAAGGCCTTCTCAAGGTCTTCTATAGACAGAAGACCTTCTCAAGGTCTTCTATAGACAGAAGACCTTCTCAAGGTCTTCTATAGACAGAAGACCTTCTCAAGGTCTTCTATAGACAGAAGACCTTCTCAAGGTCTTCTATAGGCAGAAGACCTTCTCAAGGTCTTCTATAGACAGAAGACCTTCTCAAGGTCTTCTATAGGCAGAAGACCTTCTCAAGGTCTTCTATAGGCAGAAGACCTTCTCAAGGTCTTCTATAGGCAGAAGACCTTCTCAAGGTCTTCTATAGGCAGAAGACCTTCTCAAGGTCTTCTATAGGCAGAAGACCTTCTCAAGGTCTTCTATAGGCAGAAGACCTTCTCAAGGTCTTCTATAGGCAGAAGACTTTCTCAAGGTCTTCTATAGGCAGAAGACCTTCTCAAGGTCTTCTATAGACAGAAGACGTTCTCAAGGTCTTCTACAGACAGAAGACCTTCTCAAGGTCTTCTATAGACAGAAGACCTTCTCAAGGTCTTCTATGGACAGAAGACCTTCTCAAGGTCTTCTATGAACAGAAGGCCTTCTATGGACAGAAGACCTTCACAAGGTCTTCTATGGACAGAAGACCTTCACAAGGTCTTCTATGGACAGAAGACCTTCGCAAGGTCTTCTATGGACAGAAGACCTTCACAAGGTCTTCTATGGACAGAAGACCTTCACAAGGTCTTCTATGGACAGAAGACCTTCACAAGGTCTTCTATGGACAGAAGACCTTCACAAGGTCTTCTATGGACAGAAGACCTGCACAAGGTCTTCTATGGACAGAAGACCTTCACAAGGTCTTCTATGGACAGAAGACCTTCACAAGGTCTTCTATGGACAGAAGACCTTCACAAGGTCTTCTATGGACAGAAGACCTTCACAAGGTCTTCTATGGACAGAAGACCTTCACAAGGTCTTCTATGGACAGAAGACCTTCACAAGGTCTTCTATGGACAGAAGACCTTCACAAGGTCTTCTATGGACAGAAGACCTTCACAAGGTCTTCTATGGACAGAAGACCTTCACAAGGTCTTCTATGGACAGAAGACCTTCACAAGGTCTTCTATGGACAGAAGACCTTCTTTAGGTCTTCTATAGAAAGAAAACCTTATTTAGGTCTTCTATAGAAAGAAGACCTTTTCAAGGTCTTCTATAGACAGAAAGGTTATTTTGCCCTTAATCCATAGAACACTCTCAATCTCCAAAATATTAAATTTTTAAAAAATTGTCCATTCGTTGTGTTTCATAAAACAAATCACACACAGTCCGTTGCCCAGCATATTAAGGGATGGCCACCATAATCATGGCTCAAAATGAATTATCTTCCCCAAAAAAAGATAATAAAAATCACATCTCCCCAACAAATAAATGTGTTCTCAGTTAATGAGGGATGTAATAATCAACAGCTATTAAAATTCTTTTAGAGCCATAAACGCCAAAGGAAGATACTTTTGATCTGGCCAGAATCAAGATAAGAAAAAGGTACAGCAAGCAACAAGAAGCCCTAAATATTATAGCCAGCTACATCATCATAGAGCCACCAGCCGGCAGACAGGCAGTTAGTCAGTCAGTTAGCCTGCCAGCCAGCATAACAAATTGTCAATTTGACAATACGAATGAAATAAATTTATGCTCCCTCCAAACAGTTGGTAGCCAACAGCAAAACGAACCAAATAGGAGGAGAAACAACCTTACACAACAACCAACAACAAAAGCAAAAAAATGAAATATCAGAGATACCACAGAACAAAGGACAAAATTGAGCGGACGGACGAAGTAACAACCTGTTTCCTGTTTAACAATTTAATCAGTTGAGACCCATATGTGCTGGCATGTCGTTTTCGACATATGTGTGTGTGTAGATGTCTGTGTGGCGTATTGTGAACACATTTATGAATATATAAACCTCTTCGAGTGCTTTTTTTTTCCCAAACCCAAGGATTTTGGTGGGTTATCGTCTTTTTTGTGTGTCAGTTAACCAGAAAAAGAATACAAGCAAGGTGGAGTGAGAATTGTTGACTAGAGACAAAAAATATGTTTTTTTTGGGTTTAAATATTTTAAAAACGAATTGGAGGTGGCCAAAGTTGTAAAAACAGTATTTGTTTAATTTTTTTATCAATGAATGATGAATTAAAAAAATATACAATTGTATACAGAAGAAGTTGTCTTGGGAGGGTCTTCTATTCGTAGCAAATAATTTTTGTCTATACAATTTTTGGAATACATATTCTGTCTATCTGAGAAGGATATGCAATTGGTCTTGTGTCTGTATAAGTCCTGTAAAATGCCTTCTGTCTGTAGACGGCCAGAAGGTAGTTTTCTGTCTCTAGAATTGCTGTGTAAGAGCTAGAGAATGCCGGTTAAATTGTCTGTCTGCAGAATAAAGGTTTTTAGTCCATAGAAGACGTTTAAAAATGTTTCTGTCCATAAAAGTCAGGTTTGTGGCGTTTTGTCTGTAGAATACCTCAAAAAACATTTGTCTATAGAAGACCAGTAAAATGTTTTCTGCTTTGTCACAGATCATTATCTATCCCTGGTGATCATTCGTGGTTCTATTTGGTGAATATGTGTAACAGGGCATATTTTTGGAAAATATTGAATAGTGTGTGAGGTATCAGATCAAGTGGGCCGAAGTTTTCTACTTCATCTAAAACTGATTGGGATGTACAAAATTAAAAAAAAAAAAATTATTTCCATTTTAATGAGAATAATTGGGGTTTGTGATGGAGGTACCAATAAAATTCCTATTCACATCAGATCCTTGGCAGGGAGAAACAAAGTTGCGAAAGAATCGCTGACTTTTTCGCAAGTTATGCGAGATAAACAGGCAAAAAAAATCCATAATTTTCGTCATAATTTTTTAAAATTTTATTGAATGAAAGCAAAAAAATGTCGGAAATAACATCAAATTTTAGATTTGTTCGAATTGATCATCTTTAGCACGAATTATGACCTTCAAACCGCCAATGAAACCGTCACACACTGCCCGAATGTTGCTCTGCGGTATTTTGGCCCGTTTCCGGCGAAGCGCTTGCTTGAGGTGATCGACACTTTGGTATTTTTTAGTACCAACCTTGCTTTCCAAAATACTCCAGACACAATAGTCCAACGGATTGGTATCCGGAGATTTTGGTGGCCATTGTGCGGTGGAAATGAAGCAAGGAACCTCATTTTATTGAAAATTGAAAAGAAGAGGGGTCCTTATTTCGTAACCGGGGTACTTATTTCGTAACCGGATGCTTATTTCGGAACTTATAATCGTTTTGATTATTCAAAACTTTCACCCATTGTGTGGGAGGTACCAGAAGAAGAGATCCGTTCTCTACTATCTTTTAGCAGATCTTGTGTTGATGGAAAAATTGAGATGTACCTTGTCTGAATGGAATCGGATGTTAATTTTGCGTTTCGCATCATGGGTTTTCAAAATGTTGACCCTTTGTAGGGAAGGTGCCAGATTATCCCATCTTTTCAGCAGATCTGGTGTTAGTAAAAATAATGGGATGTGTGAAATAATAAAAGAGCCGGATGCTTACTTCGGATTTTATAATCGTTTTGGTTATTGGAAACTTTGAACCTTTGAGAGGTGCCAAAAGGAATGGTCCGATCTCTACCATCTTTATAGCAGATCTTGCGTTTATCGAAATATTGAGATGTAAAAAGTCTGAATGGAATCGGATGTTATGTTCGAGTCTTATGAACTTCATAAATATTCAAAATTTTGACCCTTTGTGGGGGAGGAACCAGGAGAAGTGGACCGATATATCCCATCTTCAAATCAGATCTTGAGCTAGTACAAATAATGGGATGTGGGAAATATGAAGAGAACTTATTTCGAATTTTATGATCGTTTTGGTTGTTCAAAGCTCAGACCTTTGTGGGGGAGGTGCCAGAAGAAGAGGTCCGTTCTCTACCATCTTCATACCAGATTTTGCGTTGATGGAAATATTGAGACGTGCCACGTCTGAATGGAATCGACTGATAATTTTGCGTCTTATAAGCTTCATGGATATCTACGCTACATTCAATCTTAACAGCAGATCCTGTGTTAGTAGAAATAATAGCATATGTGAAATATGAACAGAACCGGATGCTTATTTCGGATATTATGATCGTTTTGATTGTTCAAAACTTTGACCCTTTGTGGGGGAGGTACCAGAAAAAGACGTCCGATCTCTACCATCTTTATAGCAGATCTTTCGTTTATCAATATATTGAGATGTACCAAGTCTGAATGGAATCGGATGTTAATTTCGAGTTTTATGACCTTCAAGGATATTCAAAAGTTTGAACCTTTTGTGGGGAAGGTACCAGAAGAAGCGGACCGTTATATTCCGTCTTCACACCAGACCTTGGGTTAATAAAAATATTGTGAGGTGTGTAATTTGAAACCGATCGGACTCTCACATCACATTTTAGAAGAGTTATAATTATTCAAAATTTTGCCCCTTTGTGGTGGAGGTACTTGTTGGAGTGGGCCGATATTGTCTGTTTTTGCACCTGACCTAGCAATGATGGAAATGTTAAGAAGTTGGAGCAAAATCTGATGATCCTTTCTCTTTCTGTGCAGTAAAATATGTTACGAACTCGATCTAAGTTTGATAATAATACTACGATGTACCAAGTTTGGACCAAATCGGATACGCCCTTCGAGAGTTGTCGTGAGCACCATCCAGACAAACAGACGGATGGAGGAACATCGCTAGATCGAATCCAAATGCCCTGAAACGGATTTAATCCAATGAGACCTAGGGTCTAAAATCGTTATTCCGATAAGGCACGTTTTGGCCGCATTAAATGATATATACCCTCTCTAGCCATATGTTTGAGGGTATAACAAGCAAATTGCCGTATTTGGATCAAAGACTACATTTTGAGGGGATACCTGAAATCATTGTTTTACGTGGATAAACCAGCGACGATTGATGCTTTGAACCACTAAGGTGTTATTGTTGAAATACGCACTCAAATGCTTGAAGAGGTAGACCAAAATTTGACCTCCAGAATGGCTTAATGACGATTGGAGCTTTGGAGCCCAATATTCAAGAAGCTATTGTTAAAATACACCCACAAAAGGTGGTTGAAAATTGGATCTCCAGAATGACTTTTGTGCAAAATAGTCGTGTTGGCCCGAAATTGTATTGAAAGGTTTAACGACAAAAAATATCTACCAAACAAAAACATTTTTGGATCATTTCATATTTTGGCATGTGTTTTATTAAAATTTCAAATCTGCAAGCTCTTAAAAAACACCCTTTATATAACTTCATTTAATTTGAAAGCTTTTCCTGTTGTCTGCCCTAAAAACGATAAATTCAAAAGATAGTGAAAATAAATGGCATTCTTGATTAATGCCATTTGTTGTCTTAAAATTGTAATTTCAACAAATTTCAAACTCTTGGTCTTTTTTGCATACATACATCCCGGTCTAATCACATTTTCAAATCTATGAAAATTTATTACATTTTTTAATGAAACTTATTCCCATTTGTTGTTAACGCAAATGTACCAATTAGATTTATGACTGATTAAAAATTGCTCTCTGACATGCGCTGGCAAGATGTGTATGCGAGGAGATGTGCTGCCTGTCTGCCATCTTGACACAACAACATATTCTGGCATATATTTGAAATTAAAAAATATAAATTTAACTTAATCTTTAACAACTGACATTTATTAATTGTGAAAAATTCATGAAGGCTTAATGAGAAATAAAATCTCCCACTAGCTTTTTATAAGAGTCTCTCCCGTCTACCCCTTTGTCAATCAAAGGGCCAAGCAAACCACAAAAGCAAATAATATCAATCATTAATTTGATGAAACCACTGACACTGACTTCTATTATTAGTCGCAGGCTTTCATTTGCCTCTTGTCTCCGGAATCACGAAACGAAAATGAAAAATGTTTTAATATCGGAAAATATCATCATAAAAATTATGGCCCGCAGAATGAATAAATAAATTGGATGGATGAATGGACGGTGGAGGCGGCGGAGGACAGGCTCCACGAATCCACAGGTCAACCATTCAACTCAAAGGTCATAATTAAACTCGTTTGCTATTTCTTTTATTTTCTGTGACTTCATCATCATCGCCGTCGCCGTCGTCTTCATCATTTCTTTTCATTTCATTCCAAATGTAAAATTAATGAAGCATAGAACACATTTCCAAAGGGAATCACACAAAATGACAGAGGGACAATGAATGCCGTACACACACTGTGTTGCCCAGCATGAAATTGACGTTTACTTTGGTAATTGCCTCCAGTTGGGTGTAGAGCAGTTACTCTAAGGCCAAGGGATATTTTGGGGATTTTTTTTTTACAAATTAAAATTATAGAGCTCCCATTCTTTTGAATATGAAGATGGCTGATTAATTGTTTTATCGAACTGGAATAAACAATACAGTGGTTCAAAGAAATGAGATCTACTACTTTTTCGGCTATTATAAAGACAGAAGACCATACCCTATCCTTCCAAGAGACGGGAAAATATATAAATAGACGAGAAAATAAATGTATACGGGAAAATATTTATTATATCAGTAAAAGCGTGTATTTTTGAACGAAATAAAATTGAACTCAGATGTATGTTGGGTCCGTAGAATTGGTATGAATAATTGGCTATATATGTCGACGTTTCGGTATATTCCCCTTAGAACTATACCAGACAATTTAGGGCGTTTCAGTTATATTTTTATACAGAACGTGCTTTCAATTGACAGTTTGTGTTCGCAGTAGGTTGCAAAGTTTGTGTTAGAAAAGGTAGGGTATATAGGCAGAGAATGGACCAGGGTGCGCACGCCCGTAATAATAAATTTTTAGATATTTTTAGGACAACAGCAATCCCCCACCCCCGAAATGGTCTCGAAAGGCGTTTCTGGCTACGTCTGTGATCAGTACATCTAGGTCCAAGTTATGATATAGGCCCAATATATCTGTACCTCCAGTTATTCGGTGTTTTGAGAATTTGTATTAGACTTTTCACAGGAATAATTTAAAGTTGCTTTTCGGAGCTCGAAATGGATACTACCTTCGGTGACAGAAAATATCCTACGCAGGTCTACATTTTCATTTAGCCCCATATAAGGGTGCCACTCTATATTCGGTATTTTGAAGGTTTTAAGCCACACGTTTCAACGGAATTATTTCAAATAAGGAATTTGGAGTCCGTCTTATAACAAAATCTCCCTATATTCATTTCTGACAGAAAATTATATATAGCCACAAATTTGTATATCCCCATATAATGGTACTTTCAGATATTCGGTACTTTGTCGATTCAGGTCGAAACATCTGAATCAGAACAAAGGTCCTATTACAGAACTACAACCAAAAATAGACTTTTACACGATTTCTCTTCTAGGCCTGCAAGACCAACGACCTTTCACCTATTTTTCTGCAGACAGAAGACCGTTTACAAATCTCATACAGTCAGAAGATCCTGTAAGGGTCTTTCACAGCTAGAACTCCGTTTACAGGCCTTTTAGAGACGGAAGGCATTTTACAGATCTTCCATTGATTGAAAAGTACTTTCAAAGATTTTATATAAACAGAGGACCCCTTTTTGAAGTCTTCTATAGACTGGGGACCTATCAATAGACCGAAGACCTCCAAGGAGTTCTCGACAGACACAAGATCTATTAAAGGTGTATTTTATAGATAGAAGACGATTTACCGGCCTTCTATATATGACTGATCTTTCTTCGGACAAAGGACCTCTTCCAGGTCCACTCAGACAGAAGAACTTTCACAGGTCTTCTATTAACAGACAGGAGATCTTAGTTAGGCCAGCTACAGGCGGAACTATCTTAGTACGACTTCAATAGGCTGAAGGCCTGTTACATATCTTTTATGTAACGTGAATTCTACGGACGCAACATACATCTGAGTTAAATTTTATCAACCAACCTCATTTCGTTTCTGCAGAAGACCGTTAAGAGGGCATTATATTGTATACAGGACTTCTAGATTCAAGTCTTTTGTAGACAAATTATCTTTATTGGGTGTTTCATAGACAGAAGATATCTTACAGGCACTCTACAGACAGATGATCTTATGCAGGCCTTATATACCACAGAAGACTGTTTATATATCTTCTATAGACTGCAGACCTCTTACAATTCTGCTTTGGACAACAGTAATTAAACAGGATTTCTAAGTCCAGAGGATATTTTGTTATATACCCTTTGTATGGATTCTGGAGATCTTTAACGGACTTCAATAGATCTTCTTCAGACTTAGGACTTCTTACAGATCTTCTATGGACTGAAGGCCTAAAATACGGATTTATAGACAGTAGATCTGTTACAGATCTTCACACAAAAGAAAGACCTCTTACAGATCCTTCAAAAACAAGATACCGTTTACATGTCTTCTACAGACAAAAGATCTTTTAGGGGACCTCTGAGATAGAAAAACATTTAAAAATCTTCTATTAACCGAAAGAAGATCCTTTAAAGACCTACTACAGATGGATGTCTTTCAATACGTTTTTAATAAACTGAAGGACTGTTACAGGTCTTTTAAGGCGCCTTCAATAAACTGAAGGAAGGAGTTATAGGTCTTCTACAGACAGAGGTTCCTGCAGACAACAATTTTTTAATAGAACCTCTCGGATTGAAGAACATTTACGGGTCTTCTATAAACAGGATTTCTTATATAGGTCTTTTTAAGAGAGTAAAAGGGCTTTCTAAAGATCGGTAAATTTTTACAGGTCTACTGCAGACAAAAGACCATTTTGTATGTCACCCGGACCTCTGAGACAGAAAAACATTTACAGATCTTCTATTAACCGAAAAAAGACCCTTTAAAGACCTTCTACAGACGCAGGTCTTTTAATGCGTGTTCAATAATTTGAAGGGCTGTCACAGGTCTTTTAAGGCACCTTCAATAAACTGAGGGACAGGGTTCCTGCAGATAAATATTTTTTTAACAGAACCTCTCAGACTGAAGCACATTTACGATTCTTCTATAAACAGGACACCTTGTATAGGTCTTCTAAAGGGCTTTCTAAAGATCGGTAAACTTTTAGAGGTCTACTACAGACAAAAGACACTTTACAGGTCTTCTACAGATAGAAGACCATTAATTGGATCACCCTAAGACAGAATTATATTAACAGATCTTCTATTCGAACTTCGGACAGCAGAGATTTACTATGGTTTCTGCAGACAGGGTTTCTAGCGACAGGAGATCTCTTAGATGGTCTCTAGGACAGTAGGTATTTTAGAAAACCACTCGGTCAGAAAAACATTTATTATTTAACAGATGTGACGTCTCTAAAAGTGTACTACAGATGGAAGAACATTTTCAGCTCTTCTACAACCAGAAGACTTTATATCTTCTAAGGAGAGTGAAAGGAATTTCTACAAAGACGTGACCTTCTATTGGAAAATGTAAACCGTTTATAAGTCTAGGTCTACCGTATGCTTTTTATACGTCTAGGTCTCCTTTGGATGAATTTTAATGACCCATGACCCTTTACAGGCCTTCTATAACCAGCATTTTATCTAAAGCTATTTTTTAATGTGTGTGTAGCAGGGTTGCAGGTATTTCCCCCTCTTACACATTTTATAAATACAAACATTAAAACTAACCTTAATACTTTATTAAATACCTTCCATGCCATAGCATTCAAAAATCCACAAAATGTAATCCACTTACCTAAAAAGAAAAAAAAGAAAACAATTTTAGTAATCAATATTTGAAAAATAACAACTATCTAAATTCTTTAAACAAACTAAATGCATTTGCATAAATTCACAAATAAATAGCCTAAAAGTATGTTTTAAAAAATTATTAGGTTACATATATGCCCAATAGGTATGCAATCACTTTGTTATCAATTAAATAATAAAAAATAACCCAATTCAATAAAAAATTAAATAAACATAAAAAAGGTCTGTTTACATACCAACAAGAAAACAAGTATTTACAATAAAATATAAATATATTTAAATTTGTGTGTGTGTTTGTGCACACATACAGTGAACTGAACTGCATCGGGCAAATTCAACCTAATTCCATTAAGAGCTATAGTTTTCCTTCTCTTCAACAGCTTTTGTCATTCGTTGCAAAAAGACGAACTAATTGAACTGCACTTAAATGGAATGACAAACTTGTAAGCAGGGCAAAGCCAGGCCAGGCCAGCCAGCCAGCCAGCAAGGAATGAGAATAAAAGTAATAACGACAACTAAGAACTAGTCACAAGACTGCAGCAAGCAATAAGTTTTATTGCTGCTTGATTCAGCTTATGATATTTTTGTTGTTGTTGCTCCGAAAATGACCTCAAGAGCAAGAGAAGATAAAATGCAGACAATGTAGAAGAAGAAAAAAAACTTCAATTAAAATTACACTCACACACTCTCACCCAAAAAGTGTTGATCAAGTGCATAATAATGCAATTCAAAGGAAAGGACAAGCAAGCTTTGCTAGGGAAAAGAATCCAATTCATTTTCAAAAATTTTAAATACCCAAAAAAAAAAAAAAAATTCTCCACTTCCATTTGAAAAGACGACAAAGGGTTGCCTTTGTCTTTTGTGTTGTTTGAAGTCAGTCAGGGTGGTTCATAGTTTTCTTCATCCAAACGAATGCCATGAATGGTTTGTTGCGTTGCATTGCGTTGCTGGGCCAATGTCTTTGGCCACCACCGCACAGCGAAAAAAATGCAGGCCCATAAATCATAAACTGTGCAACGCTGTCAAAAAGAGCGAGAGAATGAACTGTGGCACGCACATTGGGCAGTGGCGTTGAATGGACTATAGAGCAGTGTTGAATAAATTGGTGTGTAAAAATATGCACAATTCTAAATTTCGGAGGGCAGCAACAAAACAACAACAACAATGACTGCAGCAGTCAAAGGAGATCACAAACAATTTTAATTGAAAGAGGCCAGGACAGAGTTGACCCAAACGGCAAATTGTATATTTAATTTTTGTTGTGTATTTAATTTTTGCGAATTGTTAAATGAATAAAAATGTAAATTTGCAGAATAAATTTTGCGTAAATTAAATTTTTGTTGTTTTAAAATAAAATTTAGAATAAAATAATTATGATGTCAGTTTTAGTAAGGCAGCTTACTTTAAAATGTGGGGATTGAGTTCGAATACGAAAAATACAAAATTCAATTTGATGACTCAGTGTTTCGCTGCATTTTTATATCCTACAGCACTACGTTGTGGGGGTAATATAAGTTTGATTGGGCCAAAAATTATGAAACACATAGAAATATTGGTTTCCCACATAGGAAAGTATATATGGGTCTTCCTAGCTCGCCGAGCTGGGTAGATCTAGCTATGTATGTCCGTCCGTCCGTCTGTCCATGTTAATTTGTAATCAAGCTACAGATCGCAATTATGAACCGATCCTCATGAAATTGAAAATGGAGGTGGGGTTATGGTCAGAATAGAACCCTATTTTTGGAGATGATCGCACTATATTTAGGACTTGAAATGGACCACAAACAGAAAATTTTCCTGATTTTGCAGTTGCTCTATAGGCCACAAATATGAACCAATCGACGCGAAAATTTACATGGAGTTAGAGTTTAGGAGTTGGCAGAAACCTACCAATTTGGGTGGACATCGGACAATAATTAGCGGGTAAAATAGACCCTAATTTTTACATAAGAAAATAGGAAAATGTCCACTAAACCGCGAATATTTTCAATCTCAGCCAAACCACAAATACATTAAAAGATCACTTCTGACCATTACAGTGATGCTAATAGCCAAGAAATCGGATATATAGCAATGTAGGTACAATAGATATGTAAAGGAATTGATCTTATTTATTCTGCTTATAAATCAAGAACCGCTGGGCGATTTTCACAATTCCCATCAATTCGGAATGATCTCTTGCCAGAAAACGATAAAATCTAAGAAAATCGCAGAAAAATATACCAATAGAAAAGTGAATATCTTTTGTCGATTTTTTTTTGTTAAATTTTTGTCACATTTTTTATCGCATTCAATTTTTTCAATTTGACTTACAATTTTGAATTGTAATATCTCTAAATTTTTACACCCCCCCAACACTACGTTTTGAGGGTATTATATGCAAATCGCAATTATCGTCAGATTATCATGAAATGGGGTTGGGTTAAGGTCAGAATTAAATCCTATTATTCTAAAGATCTACATTTAGAGGTGCAAATGGACTAAAAAAATAATTTTTTTCTAATTTTGGAGTCGCTCTATAAGCCATAATTGAAAACTAAACGACACGGAATTTCGCATCAGAAGAGAGTTAAGGACAAGGAAGAAGTCTAGCATTTTGGATGACCATTGAATTATATTTAGCTGTAAAATGGACCACAACTTTCGTGTGAAATTGTTTTGAATACTTAACCACACTACGGAGTGCATAAATATTGGCCAAATTCTCCGGGTCAAAAAACTAAAGGTAACCTCTGGGCGGGGCTATTTGACATTATTTCAGAAAATGGATTTGGATATAAGGGGACTTCGAATATATTGTAGTGTTGTAGGGTATCACATAGTCGGCCCCGCACGACTATAGCCTTCGCTTGCTTGTTATACCCTCTTCCGCCATATTATGGAGGGTATATTAAGTTTGTCATTCCGTTTGAAACACCTCGAAGTATACATTTTAGACCTCTCAAAGAATATATATATTATTGATTAGCATAAAATTCTATGTCGATTTAACGATGCCCGTCAGTCTGACCGTCCGTCTGCCTGTGGAAATCACTCCAGTTTTTTAACGTATTGAAGTAGGTTGATAAAATTTTAGTCAGATGTGTGTTTTGCCTGCAGGACTTTTAGCAATGAAAATTAGCTATATAAGTCCACATTTCGGTAAAGTCAGTACCATATAACACTACCTCCCTATATTCGGTATTTTGATGATTTTTACGACATTATCCAACGGAATTGTTTCAAGTTCCGTATTTGAATATTGTGATGGCCTAAGACAAAACTTGCCTATGCAGGTGTACGTCTTCATATAGACCCCAATATTACGGTAATACCCAATATTCGGTGCTTTTATGATTTTTATACCCTCAGCCTATGCCTACAAAGTCGAACGCCATAATTTTTATATATTTTTTTAATTTTATTAAATGAAAGCAAAATAATGTCGGCAATTGCAACAAATTTTAGAAAAAGTTTAGTTTTGTTCGAGCTGTTCACCTTTGGCACGAATTATGGCCTTCAGACGGCCAATGAAACCGTCACACGCTGCCCGAATGTTGCTCTGCGGTATTTTGGCCCATTCCCGGCGAAGCGCTTGCTTGAGGTGATCAATACTTTGGTATTTTTTAGTGCCAACCTTGCTTTCCAAAATACTCCAGACACAATAGTCCAACGGATTGGTAGCCAGAGATGTTGGTGGCCATTGTGAGTTGGAAATGAAGCGAGGAACCTCATTTTGTAACCATTCCTGGGTGGAGCGTGCTGAGTGCAATGGTCTGTTGGAATGTCCAAGGTCTGCGAACAAAATGTTTGCATGCCCAAGGCTTTAATACACCCTCCAGAATATTTTCGCAATAATATTCGGTATTTATTCTGCTGCCGCGGTAGATTAGAACGAACGGGGAGCGAACATCGGCTGTTATGGCGGGCCGCACCATCACTATGGCCGGCTTGAGTTTTGTTGTCTAACCGAAGGTGCACATTTTCAGCTGACCTCTTTGGCAAGTAAACACGATCATTTGTTTATTTGCGAACTACTGGACAACGAATGTTTTCTCATAGGAGAAAACCAAATTCGGCAGTTCACCACTTTCGGCCAAGCGAAGCAACTCTTTAGCTCTTTTGAGTCTATTTTTTTTCTGTTGCGGAGTAAGTACTTGCACTTTTTGAAATTTCAATGGCCTTACCCCGAGCTCATTTTTCAATGTTTGCCGAATGGAATATTGCGATATGTTCAGCTCATGAGCAATTTTTCGGCCACTGCGATGAGGTTTTCGCTCAAGTCGCTTCTTTGCCGTTCCACCTCCTTGACGTCGGGCCACGCTGCAGTATCACGGTAACGAGCGATAGTACGAGACACAAAAGATTTATTCACATTCAAATGCTGGAGTGCTCTAACGATAGCCATTTGTGGTTTTCCAGCCAAATAGAAAGAAATCACACCATCATGCTTAAATTCCATCACGAATAACTTTTTTTTCTGGAAAATTCTCACCAAAATTCTTTTGTACGCTTGTAAACAATATAATGAGCTGTCACTGGAATAATTTTAACAGCTATCGGACGAGTGGCTCAGAAATGACAGCAGTCTAAAATTCATTATAGTTTTTTCATCTTACCCTGTATACGATCTCATAGCTGAGGGTAAAAAAAAAGAAATAGTTGCAAGAATGAACCAGGTGTAGCTCCAGTAGTTCATTACGATTATTTTCAAATGACGGAAGAAGGACTGTTGGACCTAAGCTGTCCTTAAAATTTAACCACTTTCCCATATAAACACTACATGTTCGGAAAAGCCTTGATAGAGCTATAATTCCAATAGCTCCAATTAGATCGCACAAGAACAACCTCAAAATGTAACCACTTTACCTTTCAAAAACCAAATTTCAAATGAAAAATTTAGTTTTCCATAACCTAATTATAATATCAGTTACGCCCAAATATTTCAATTTCCAATTTAAATTGTGTACACAGAAAACACCAAAACCAAGCAACAAATAACAATGATTATAATTTGTTGGTTTAAATTATTTCATCAAGTTTAATACATAATTTTCACTTTCTCTGCTGCTATGAGTCGAGACATAAAGGCACTGAACCAGTTAAAACTATGACCAAACTGCAAACCAAGCATGTCGCTTGTTTGCCTTAACAGCCGTAAAGACAAAACTTTAGTGGAACAATCATAAATTACTTTATTTAAGTTCTATTGTTGTTTAAAGTATGAGTTGGATGTTCGGAAGACATTACCGCCAAAGAAAATAATGTGTTCATTTAAATGGGAAAACAAGTGAAAATGACAAGAGGTGACAGTTGAGGTACAGATGAATTTTTATAGCAAATAATTCCAAAAGAAATAATACTGAAATAAATCTCTCTCTAAAAAAATGAAGTGTCTAGCTTCATCAAGAACCAACTAGTTCAATTAACTAATGTGCTCTAAAGACAAGGGATTTTTAAATTTCCAGGTCGAAACTTTCGATCAAATTAGTCTTTAAAATTTTTCAGACAGATTTGATTTGATATTTGCTACAGAAGGTCTGAAGTTGAGGGCAACTTAAAGTCAAAGAACCAAAATTTCTTCAAAGTTGTCGACAAATTTTTATTCCTTTTCCTAAAAACTTTTGAAAATATTTCCAAACTGTTATTGCAAAATAGTCAGGCTTAATCCCATTGTTGTTGTTATACCCTCCAACGTAGAATGGAGGGTATATTAAGTTTCGTCATTCCGTTTGTAACACCTCGAAATATACATTTTAGACCCCACAAAGTATATATATTCTTGATCAGCACAAAATTCTATGTCGATTTAGCGATGTACGTCCGTCTATTCGTCTGTGAAAATAACTCTAGCTTCTGAACGAAATGAATTAGGTTGATAAAAGTTTACACAAATGTGTATTATGTCTGCAGGACACGTTTTGGTATAGCCCCCATATAACGGTACCTCCCTATATTCGGTATTTTGATGATTTTAGCTACATTATTTACCGGAATTGTTTCAAATCTGGCATTTGAAGTTCGTAATGGATACTGCAGCCTAAGACAGAAAATGGGCCATGTAGGTCCACGTCTTCGTATAGTCCCCATATAATGGTACCTCCTGATATTCGGTATTTTAATGATTTAAGCGACGTTATTTACCGGAATTGTTTCAAATTTGGTGCTTAAAGTTCGTAATGGATACCACAGCCTAGGACAGAAAATGTTCTGTGCAGATCCATGACTTCGTATAGCCCCCATATAACGGTACCGCCCGATATTCGGTATTTTGATGATTTTAGCGACATTATTTATCGGAATTGTTTCAAAATTGGTATTTGAAGTTCGTAATAGATACTACAGCCTAAAACTGAAAATTGTCAGTGTCGGTCCACGTCTTCGTATAGCTCACATGCAACGCTACCTCCCGATATTCGGTATTTTGAAGATTTTAGCGACATTATTTATCGGAATTGTTTCAAATATGGTATTTGGAGTTCTTAATGGATACTACAGCCTAAGACAGAAAATTGTCAGTGGAGGTCGACGTCTTCGTATAGTCCCCATATAATGGTACCTCCTGATATTCGGAATTATAATGATTTAAGCGACGTTATTTACCGGAATTGTTTCAAATTTGGTGTTTGAGGTTCGTAATGGATACCACGGCCTATATAACAGAAAATTTTCTGTGCAGGTCTACGTCTTCATATAGTCCCCATATAACGGTACCCCCCATATTCGGTATTTTGATGATTTTAGCGACATTATTTACCGATATTGTTTCAAATTTGGTAATTGAGATTCTTAATAGATACTACAGCCTAAAACAGAAAACGAGACACTAGGTCCACGTCTTCGTATAGCCCCCATATAAGGGTACCCCCAATATTCGGTAATTTGATGATTTTAGCGACATTATTCACCGGAATTTTTTTCAAGTTTGGTGTTTGAAGTTCTTATGGATACCACAGCCTATGCCAGCTCATATAATGGTTCCTCCCTATATTCGGTATTTTGATGATTTTAGCTACATTATTCACCGATTTTTTTTTATTCAAGTTTCGCATTTGAATGCATGAATGCATGAATGTCGTATAGACCCTAACATAACGGCTACATTCGGTATTTTTAAGATTTTAACAGAAATTTAAACGGATTTTATTTTTTTGAAAATTGCCAAAATCGTTCCAAATTGTGGAGGGCTCGACCGAACTTACAGCTTTTTACTTGTTATTTTTATATATAAAAACAACGTTTGTTTATTAGTGGAAAAAGATGGTAATGTTTACTAGGGGGTAAGGCAGGAAATACCTAGGTTTCGGAAAGAGCCACCAATTCTCATCAGTTCCCTTGTTTTTGTCTGGGATATTTTCCCCAGGAGTTATTTTAAAAATAACTTCTATGGCAAAAAAAAACAGTTTCAAACTAAAATCTCCGAAATGCAAGTCAATAAAAGGTTTGCTGGGTTATTGTGTATTATATCGCTCGCTCGTGCCATTTTAATAAACTTATATCTTTTGTACTTCTTGCCAATTAACATCAACATCGTTACAATGCTGCTTTCAATGAACTTATTTAAGTTCTATTCAAATACATATTTAATGATATAACAAAAATCAAATTGTAGTTTTGCGGTTTGGCTTATTAGCATAACCATGGCGACAGGAAGAATTTCGCACAAAAGACACATTAATGTGGTTCGACCGGAAAAGTTGTTGGGTAGTTCACCATAGATATTAAAGAATCGTTTTAAACGCAGGGAAATATTGTAAAAATGTTTTTGATGACCTAGCCCAATGTACAGTTTGAAAATGTATGCCAGCTACTTTATTACATTTGCATAAGCAAAGGAGGAGTTCACTGATATTTATGGGTTTTTCGAACTCACTATAAAAATATGTTGAAGTGATTTATACTTCTTTTTTAAGTTTTTATTTTAGAATGTAAAAGAGTTTCAAATAAATGAAAAGTTGATTTTACTAAAAAAAGTATCAGTGGGTTTTGCCGACAAATGTTCGATTATTTAAATATATTTTGACTTCTGATTATTCAAATTGTTGACCCTCTATGGAGTAGGTTCCGAAGGAATGGGCCATTATTGTCCATTTCGTATCGGTCCTAAATAAATACGATTTAAATATTGCGACGTGCCAGGTTTGGTTCACTTTATATGAAATATGTGATAGTTTTTAGAAAATTTTAAAATGCTTGCTTTTTCACCTTTCTTTTTGAAAAATGAGTATTTAAGCTTCTTGCCCTAAATCAACGGCTCTATTAAAGTTCTATTGACGTTATTACCCAAATGTTTTAAATTATTTACGTTCGTCCTAACGTTTCTAATTAACTCAGTAATAATGTCACTCAAGGACAATTGTTTTCTGTCCTTTACTCTGCATTTGTGTGTTTGTGATTAGATCAATTAATGTTGTATTTTGTGACTAATTAACTAAAGTAGTAACAACCTATTGAGTGTAATTAATAACTAATTACTTTGACCACAGAGATACTGTTTAGACAGCAATGGCAACGACTAATTGAATTGTAAAACAAATACTTTACTTCATTATATTATTCAGTATGACGAGTAACTAAATCTGATATTTTTTGTGGTGTATAAAGGCTCCATAGACAATGAAAGCCTCATGACTTCAGAGAGTGTATATCATTCAATACGGCCATGATATTGGTTGAGATGAAAAAACTGCAACCAATTTCAGACTATTGTCATTTCTAAGCCACTCGCCCGACAGCTGTTAAAATTATTCCAGTGACAGCTCATTATATTGTTTACAAGCGTACAAAAGCATTTCGGTAAGAACTTTCCAGAAAAAAGTTATTCGTGATGGAATTCGAGCGTGATAGTGTGATTTCTTTATATTTGGCTAGAAAACCACAGGTGGCTATTGTTAGATCACTCCAGCATTTAAATGTGATTAAATCGTTTATGTCTCGTACCATCCTCTCGTTACCGTGATACTGGCAGCGTAGCCCGACGTCAAGGAAGTGGACGGAAGAAAACAACAACATCAGCAGAAATGGTTCGAAAAGTAAAGAAGCGACTTGATAGAAGCCCGAGTCGTAGTGGCCGAAGAATGCTTCCTGAGCTGAACATATCACATATTCCATTCGGCAAATTGAAAATTGAGCTCGGGTAAAGACAATGAAATTCCAAAAAGTGCAAGAACTTACACCGCAAGGCTCTAAAGAGTTGCTTCGCTTGGCCGAAAAAGTAGTGAACTGTCGAATTTGGTTTTTTCCGCTCTGATGAGAAAGCATTCCTTGTCCAGCAGTTTGTAAACAAAACAAAATGATCGTGTTTACTTGCCAAAGAGGTCAGTTGAAAATATGCACCTTCGGTTGGCCACCAGAACTCAAGCGCCGGCCATGGTGATGGTGTGGGCCGCCATAACAGCCGATGGTCGCTCTCCGCTCGTATTAATCGACCGTGGCATTAGAATAAATGCCGAATATTATCGCGAAAATATTCTAGGGGGTGTATTAAAGCCTTGGGCACGCAAACATTTTGGCCGCACACATGCTAGTTCCTACATTTTTTTGTTTTCATTCAATAAAATTAAAAAAATTTAAAGTTATGGCGTTTGACTTTGTTGCAGTTTTTTATCTCACCCTGAAGTGAAAAATTGGAAAATCTCTTCCAGATCTTATACAAGAAGATTTCCTTCAGATCTTCAAAAAGAAGAATTTCTATATGAGAAGATCTCCAGATCTTTTAAGAGGAGACCTTGGATTGGATCCTTTGGGAGAAGATATCCAGATCTTCTATTAGAAGATCTCCAGATCTTCTATGGAAAGATCTCCAGATCTTCTATGAGAAAGTTTCCAAATATTTTAAAAAAAGATCCTTAGATATTCTAAAAAAATATCCCCAGATTTAATATGACAAGATCTCAAGATCTTCTACTAGAAGATCATATATCGGAATAACTATAGAAGATCTCGAGATCTTCGATAAGAATACCTCCAGATCTTCTATGAGAAGATCTATAAGAAGATCTCTATATCTTTGAGACGATCTACAGATCTTCTATGAGATCTTCCGATGAGAATATCTGAAGATCTTCTATGAGATCTCCAGATCTTCTACGAGAAGATATCCATATCTTTCTTCCGGAAGATCTTCAGATCTTTCCACGATAAGATCTTCAGACCTTCTAGTGGATGATCTCAAGACCTTCTATAAGAAGATCTCCAGATCTTCTGTGAGAAGATTTCCAGATCTTCTTCTATGAGAAGACCTCCAGAATTTTCTACGACACGATCGCCAGATCCTCTATGTGAAAATCCACAGTTTTTTAGATTCGTTATGAGAATATCTCCAGATCTTGTAAATAAAATGTCCAGATCTTTTAAAGTAGATCCGCGGAAGGAAGATTCTCACTACTACTACTTTTCTAGCAGAGGGAAATCTGAGATTTGGTCTCCTATTGAACTCTAGAATTAAATTTGTTTGTAATGTAATGTAAGTGAATCACAGACGGGAAACGGCTTGTCTCCAATGTCGGAAATCGCAACCTTATCTTAAGAGTGTAATTCCTTATCTAGACTGAGAGACCGACAATGGACATTGTCAGTTGTAATGCGTTGATTTCAATGCGAAACTTATTAGAGGTTTCTATATACAACAGTGATGTCATTAATTGAAAAGTCAAAGTGACAGATAAAATTCTGATAAGATTAAAATGTCATTGGCATTTGTTGTACTTGGTATGATTGATATCAAAAATGATTGCTTATAAAATTGTTGAGGTAAGTTACACATACAGAACCTTTTTTATAAAGAGAATCATTTGTGTGTTTTTAAAATAAAAAAATAAATAACTATAAACTTTTGGGAAATTAATAATCCAAAAAAAATTTAAGACTAAACAAAGATAAGGAAGGAAGAAATTTAAGTCCATATTTAACCAACTTTTCAAAATGTATTTTAATTGTTTCTTGGATACAAATGTATAAAGGAAACACCAAACACAAGTTTTTTTTTTTTTTTTTTTTTTTTTGTAAAATAACACCTAAACCCCTTCTTGTTTAAGAATGGAGAAAACTTTTTCTTAACTCAAAAAAAAAAAAAAATAATTTAACAAACAACAAGCAACAATTTTTTTTATTTCCATATTTACATTTCCATTTTACAGGTAACGAAGTATCCGAATGACACTTTATCAACTTCAAACTTGAAAATGTTTTTCCTTAAAATTTTATGTGTGAAATGGAAAAAAGGCACGCACGAATGTGGACAGACAATGTCGACACTGGAGGAGCCACAGATGCACGACAATGCTTGGCAGACAGGCATCCTAAGGGTAAATAATGAAAACATGCAACTAAACTTGAGGAAGGAACATTAAACAGTCAACTAACTCTTTGATGAGTTTTATTTACCCAAATCACAAACACACGAACACACACACACACACAAATGAAAAATGAAACAAAAAGGGAGACGACAAGAATTGTAGAGTACTTTTACCTAGGGTCTAGGCAGTGGCATAAAGACTCTTCTGCCGTATAAATACAATAAAAGTCTAGGCAATTAAAACAAAACTGGAAGATTTAAAAAATGAAAAAAAAAAAAAATGGAAAATGAAAAACGGACAACAATAATACCAAAAGCCCCTTGATTCTGTGTTGGTCTCCTCTTTCTGCTGTTGTTGTTTTGGCTTCTTCTTCTTCTTTTATTTCTGTAACATCAACATTAAGACAGCCAATGAATTGTGAATGTCGACCCATGTTATGAGAATTGTTGTCTGTCTGTCTTTGTGTGCGTTTATTAGTCAGTCAGGCTTTCTGTCGGTTTCTCGGCAAAAAAAGTAAAGAAAAACCTTTGTCCATAAACTTTTTAAAAGCGTCAAGTAAAGCTAAATTGCCTTTAACTAGGCACAAAACAAATAAAGGATTATTGAAATGGTGCTGAAGGTTTGGGCAAGGAGTTTGAGGTACCGTACAAAAAAATTGGAGTATCAGTGAGCGGTTTATGTGGATTTCCAATTTGTTCCAAAGTTGGTAACTGAAGCTGTATGGAATTGATGATGTAAATTTACATTTTGCTACGCTTGGGTTACAACTTTGTCTAGTTATATTTTAGAATGTGGTAAAAACAAAAAAATACAGTTTTGCTTAGCTCGTAAACAGCTCCTCGTTTATGACCAGGATTGATTTGGTCATAAAGAGGCCACAGGTCTTACCATGCTTTATTTTAATTAAAGGTTTGTGAATTCTTGAGTTGGACATGCAAGCAATGCAACTACCCTCAACACTAATTGAAAAAATGCAGAAAGTATCAGCAAGTTTGCCGAAGTTCCAATACACATATATCCTCAGCATTTGACCAAAAATTCAAAATTTTTACATATCCTGGGGTAGGTACCAGAAGTATTGGTCCGTTCCAGTCTATCTTCATACCAGTTCTATGGGAAAATTCATGTTATTCAATGAGATTATCTCCAGATATTTCATGAGAAGATCTTCTACAAGAAGATCAACAGATCTTCTCTGAGAAAATATCCAGAGCTTCTATGAGAAAATATACAAGGCTTCTATGAGAAGATCTCTAGATCATCTATGAGAAGATCTCTAGATCTTCTATTAGAAGATCCCCAGATTTTCTATGAGAAGATCTCTAGAACATCTCTAGATATTCTATGAGAATCTTTTAAGAGAAGATCAGCAGAACTTTTTTGAACAGATCTCCAGATCTTCTATGAGAAAATCAACAGATCTTCTATGAGAAGATCAATAGATCTTCTATGAAAGGATCATCAGATCTTCTATGAGAAGTAATCAAGATCTTCTATTGGAAGATTTTCAGATCTTCTATTAGAAGTTCAGTCTATCTTCATACCAGATCCAGGGTTGGTAGAAACATTGGGATGGATTATTCTTATTTCACATTTTACAAGAATTATGATTATTTCAACTGTTAACCCTTTGCGAGGGAGGTACTAGACCAAAGGAGGTACCGGTTTTCCGGTACCGGGTTCTTTAATTGACCCCCCTCCCTACACCGTTTATCTGAAATTCGCATTTGTGTAAAAATATCTACAGATATTTAAAAGCATAGATCTATGATTCATTATCTGTGATGACATTTTTACTACACCCAAATAGGCACGTAGTTTTTTATCTTTAAATTAGTTACGAGTCAACTAAGCAAATTTTTTCCGCAGTCAAATGAAGAGATCAAAAGGCGATAAAAATTTGCAAAATTTTATTGTTATAATCGGAAAATGTTTGCATCAGAAGTGATTAATAGTTTTCAAGAGATAGTTTAAACTGCCGGTCAAATGATAAAAAGTTCTGAAGTTAAATAAGTAGACGCCTTTAAGTTATCAATTGAAATATGAAAAAAAAATTGGATGGAAGCTAAATTCGACAGAGTCGATCTTTTATTTTCCACCATATTGAAGGAACTTAAAAGATTTCCAAAAACTTCCATGGAAAAATACCTATAAAAGTACCGAATATAGGGATGTACCGTTATATGGGGGTCATACGAAGACATTGGCCTGTATACGCATTTTTTGGTCATGGGCTGCAGTACCCATTACGAACATTGAATACTAAATTTGAAATAATTCCGGTAAAAAATATCACTAAAATCATATCGGGATGTACCGTTACATGGGGGATACACGATGTCGTAGACCTATACAGGGTGAGATAAAAAACTGCAACAAACTTTTGTTTTTAAATTTTATTGAATGAAGCAAAAAATGTCGGAAATAGCATCAAATTTTAGAATAAGCTTAGATTTGTTCGAATTTGTCACCTTTGGCACGAAATATGGCCTTCAAACGACCAATGAAATCGTCACACCCTGCCCGAATGTTGCTATGTGGTGTTTTGGCCCATTCCCGGCGTAGAGCTTGCTTGAGGTGATCGACACTTTGGTATTTTTTAGTGCTAACCTTGCTTTCCAAAATACTCCAGACACAATAGACCAACGGATTGGTATCCGGGGATTTTGGTGGCCATTGTGCGCTAGAAATGAAGCGAGGAACCTCATTTTGTAACCAATCTTCGGTGGCTCGTGCTGAGTCCTGTTGGAATGTCTAAGGTCTGCGGCCAAAGTGTTTGCGTGCCCAAGGCTTTTATACATCCTCCAGAATATTTTCACGATAATATTCGGCATTTATTCTGATGCCATGGTCGATTAATACGAGCGGAGAGTGACCATCGGCTGTTATGGCGGCCTACACCATCACCACGGCCGGCGCTTGAGTTCTGATGGCCAACCGAAGGTGCACATTTTAAGCTGACCTCTTTGACAAGTAAACACGATCACTTTGTTTGTTTACAAACAGCTGGACAACGAATGTTTTCTCATCGGAGCGGAAAAAAACGAAATTCGGCAGTTCACCACTTTCGGCCAAGCGAAGCAACTCTAGCTCTTTTGAGTCTATTTTCTTTCTGTTGGGATGTAAGTTCTTGCACTTTTTGGAATTTCAATGGCTTTACCCCGAGCTCATTTTTCAATATTTGCCGAATGGAATATTGCGATATGTACGACTCACGACGCGGGTTTCGATCAAGTCGCTTCTTTACTTTTCGAACCATTTTTGCTGATGTTGCTGTTTTCTTCTTCGGTCCACTTCCTTGACGTCGGGCTACGCTACTAGCATTTCAGTAAGGAACGATGGTACGAGACACAAAAGATTTATTCACATTTAAATGCTGGAGTGCTCTAACGATAGCTACTTCTGGTTTTCCAGCTAAGTATAAAGAAATCACACTATCACGCTTGCATTCCATCAAGAATAACTTTTTTTCTCGAAAATTCTCATAAAAATGCTTTGGTACGCTTGTATAGAATATAATGAGCTGTCAATGGAATAATTTTAACAGCTGTCGGACGAGTGGCTTAGAAATGACAGAAGTCTGAATTTGGTTGCTGTTTTTTTATCTCACCCTGTATGCATATTGGAAATTGCACCCTCTGCGTATTAGAAAAAAATTGACGATTTTCAACAAATTTTTTATTCAAAGAAGGTCTGTAAAGGTATTCGAAGATCTGAAGTAGGTCTCTTACCAACAAAAGACATTCTTTTGCCAGAATTTGTCTAAAAGCTATTATATCTATAGATGACCTCAAAAATTATTACTTCTTAAAAAGACCTTCATATAAGTTTACTAAGAATATTCGAAAACAAAAAGGCACAGCATATAACCTTTTTAAATTTTGGATATCAATGCACGATTTATGCCAACTTCCCCAACTTATGTTTTTTTTTTTTTTTTTTTTTTTTTTTTTTGTAAAATTTTATTGACTTATAGTTCACAAAAAATCGGGTAATAGCTTCCATGATGATCTGAAGCCAAAATTTCCAAAATTTTTACTTCAACTCTCATGACCACATCCTCTCTCTATCCATACATTTAAGGCTATAAAAATTGTTAATCCTCGCAGAAAATATCCCTATTCCGAACGCAAAGAATACAAATAAATTGTGCTTATGTCAATGCCGTCATTTAAATGCTGCTAAGAGCCATTGCTGGTTGTCTTGTGCTTTTGTGTACAAGCACCGGAAATGTCTAATGATTGCATCAAAAGCCACCAAACAAACCATCCAACCAACCATTCAACCAGCCAAGCCAACCATCTTCTACAGCAAAGTCACTCCTCCTTTGTGTATGTGGGCTACTGCCGCATCCCAGCGTATAAATATTAACACCTGCTTAGTGTACAGAATGGATGGACGAATGGAGCCAAAGGTAGGCAAACATTGGTGTAATGAGAAAACGTACAAGAAGTTCAACACAATGGTGCGCTCCCTCCATCCCAAGGAGGAATATTTGCATTTGTAGGAGGTACAATGGTTGGCGACGAAGTCTTCTCCCCCCACCAATTCATAATGAGGTGTATTTAGAGAATATCTTGGGCGCTGAATTAGAGCAAAGGTAGGAAAAGGCAACTTTTTTTATTGTACACTAAGTAAATAATAGAAAATTATACCCTTGGGAGTAAAATTTTCGGCAGCTAAACTGCTTTAGAGGAAAATTTGAAATTCTTTTCACAAAGAGTTTGGCAAAAATTAGTATTAATAAAAATATTTATTTTCCACAAAAAAAAAAAAAAAAAGAAAAAAGGAAAGAAAAATGTTTGCATAATTTTTTAACTCTAGTGTAAAAGGTCCCACAGCGACTCACCCCTTACAAATGCCAATAATAAAATATGCAGCAGGCCAACAAAGAAAAGTCAAAAGAAACGAAATGAATTCCGAATACCTCTTAGCTGAATTGCTAACTGCGTGTGCCCAAGTGGGCAAATTATGTGCAATCAAAAGAAAAGGTGCAAATGCAATAGTCAGAGCAAAACAAGAAAAAAAAATGGAAAGAGAACTAAAGAAGAAAGGGCAATGAAAAAAATTATCCAAGTGTAAGGAAGAACACCTCAATCTATTCAGAAATGCAACCAACAGGAAACAAGAACTGGGAGAAGAAGAAGTGCAAAAGTACAATTCAAGAAGTAGCAGGAAGGACATAAGAAGACGTGTCAATGTCACACAGTTTGGAGAAAAAAAATTTAAAGAGCACACGAACGACGAGCTGAAGGATTGACAATAAGGACTGTGTATATTTTATTGTTGTACTTTAAATTGTTGTTTATTACAATTGCATGTTTTTGAATTTGAATGCATGACAAGCAAAAAAAAAAAAAAAACGGAAATGCTTACAAATAATTTAACTTTAATATTTGTTCATTATTACGGAACCGGTCGGAAGGGACATTGGTAAGTAATGATGTAGATATTATTTCATGAGAGATTTATTATATGTTTCGACCTTTCTAAGAGAGAAGTGTACCCATGAAGATAGTATTGTAAAGAGAATGTAAAATCCTGTCAATCCAGGGAGATGTTGTGCGGGAGGAAGTGGGCGATTTTTGTACATGTCCTAGATATGATTCAAGTATCACGATATGTCAAGTTTGTAGTAAATCGTGGACTAAGTTCGTTTCATATGTGATTTGCTATAAAAATTCTTCCATTTATAAATATTTAATTTTTATCTGCCTTTTCAGAAGGTACCACTAATCGGAGACAATGTCCTGCAACATTGATAAAAAATATCATTATAAAAGTGTTAGGAATTATTATAATTTTTCATTTAAAATTTTCATCCTGCAATCCCACATAAATTTCAAAATTTCCATTTCAATATAATTATATGCCAAAACATTGCGGGTTTTGTAAACACAATTCATTCAACCATTGATATTGATTCGTAACCATTGATCTGTAAAGAGTATCCAAATTTGTCTATAACAATAAATCCTATTAAATAAATGACCTGAGCGCGAAACCAAAATATATTTAGTATTTTGTTGCGCCAAAAGTGAATAATCAAGCATATATACATACGTACTTAAATCAAATAATGTTAATGTGTACAATGTATGTGTGCGCGATTGTGTTTGCTGCAGCACAGTGGAATGGGTTAGCTTAATAAAGAAGAGTTCACTTTTTAGTACCATATCCAAATCAGTCTACACCTCTGCCTCCTAGACATCAACAGTGATACAATATTAGTATCAGAGAGCAAGTCCTCAATATTTAATTTTGGCAGTCCAGCTCTATCAAAAACTACATTTATATCTCAATTCTAGATACCAGCATAGACCTCAATATCAAATTTCGGGACTCCAGCACTATACATTCACCCAATACCAAATTTAGTAATATTTAGTTCTTTTCATATAATTTTAGTACTCATTTACAACGGTTCTACGTCTCAACTAGACATCACAATTTCAAATTTCACGGTTTCAACTCTATCCCTTTAGATGAAAAAACTGCAAATTCCTACTGCTGTCATTTCTAAGCCACTCGTCCGACAGCTGTTTAAATTATTCCAGTGATAGTTCATTATATTGTTTACAAGTGTACAAAAGCATTTTGGTGACAATTTTCCAGAAAAAAAAGTTATTCGTGATGGAATTCACGCGTGATAGTGTGATTTCTTTATATTTTTGCTGGAAAACCACAAGAGGCTATCGTTAGAGCACTCCAGCATTTAAATGTGAATGAATCATTTGTGTCTCGTACCATCGTTCGTTACCGTGATACTGCTAGCGTAGCCTGACGTCAAGGAAGTGGACAGAAGAAAACAGCAGCATCGGCAGTACGAAAAGTAAAGATGCGGCTTGATCGAAACCCGCGTCGCAGGGGCCGAACAATCGCAATATTCCTTCCTGCAAATATAAAAAAAATGAGTTCGGGGTAAAGCCATTGAAATTCCAAAAAGTGCAAAAACTTACACCGCAACGAAAAAAAAAATAGACTCAATAGAGCTAAAGAGTTGCTTCGCTTGGCCGAAAGTGGTGAACTGCCGAATTTGGTTTTCTTCGATGAGAAAACATTCGTTGTTCAGAAGTTTCTAAACAAACAAAATGATCGAGTTTACTTGCCAAAGAGGTAAGCTGAAAATGTTCACCTTCGGTTGGCCACCAGAACTCCAGCACCGGCCATGGTAATGGGTGTGTGGATCGCCATAACAGCCAATGGTCGCTCTGCGCTCGTATTAATCGACCGTGGCATCAAAATAAATGACGAATATTATCGCGATAATATTCTGGAGGGTGTATTAAAGCCTTGGGCCCCCAAACATTTTGACCGCAGACCTTGGACTTTCCAACAGGGCTCAGCATCATCGCGCTCAAAACGCGCAACCCAAAAATGGTTACAAAATGAAGTTCCTCGCTTCATTTCCAGCGCGCAATGGCCACCAAAATCTCCGGATACCAATCCGTTGGACTATTGTGTTTGGAGTATTTTGGAATGCAAGGTTGGCACTAAAAAATACTAAAGTGTCGATCACCCCAAGCAAGCGCATCGCCGAGAATGGGCCAAAATACCGCAGAGCAACATTCGGGCAGCGTGTGACGGTTGAATTGGCCGTTTGAAGGCCATAATTCGTGCCAAAGGTTACCAATTCGAAAAAAATCTAATCTTATTCTAAAATTTGATGCTATTTCCGACATTTTTGGCTTTCATTCAATAAATTTTAAAAAAAGTGTACAAATTTTGGCTTTCAACTTTGTTGCAGTTTCTTTATCTCACCCTGTATATATATACAGGGTTGCCCATATTCGACGGACCTTTGGGCCCGTTTCAATCGACGAGGCTTGTCCGCAGGCAACATTCTTTGCGTCAATTGAATTTTGTACGGGAACAAATGCAAATCAATGCGAATAATCCGTTGTAAAGTGGACCGAGCCATGCCCAACTGCTGAGAACGGCGTTTTTGGGATGTTCTTGGGGACTTCTCAACACTGCCTCGTACGGCAGCGATATTCTCGGCCGATCGCCTTGGTCGACTTTTATATGGCCTCTTCGGATTAGAAAGAGCCTTACTAGTCGAAAAATTTTCGTATAAACGCTTAAAGGTGTTCTTAGAAGGCGCACTTCTCACATTTTTTAATGTTTTAAAAGCACGTTGAGTTTTCACAGTTGACTTCTTCTGTTGAATGTAAATTTCAACTATTTCTCGTGGCGTGTATTGGTTCATGGTAAAAATCTGCTTGGACTGACGCTTCAAACGCGGTATGTCATTAAGCGATGTGACATCTCTGTCAAAAGTTATGGCGTTGCCAGATGGGTCCGTCGAATATGGGCAACCCTTATGTACACACTTAGTATATATTTCCATAACCGCCTTCATATATCAAACTTACGTTCCAACCTCGATTCTCATACCAAGTTTTAAGCTCTCTACGTTCATAATACTAAATGGTACCTTTTTGAAGTTTGGTACCATTATGGTACTTTTCGTAATTTTAAAGTTCGGATTTCCTCCTCTTTTAAATACAGCATCTTGAATTTTGGAAAATCTATCTGAGACAACATCAAATACCCTCATTTCAAATTTCAGATATTTAGTTGTATGAAGGGGATCCACAAATACCAAATTTTATACAATTTAATACTTTTCATATATTTTTTCAAAATGATCTCCAAATCTCAAATCTCTTAGGTATTCCAATACCAAATATAGTACCATTTGATGCTTTTCGTACATGAATAGTACACATTTCCAAAAACTACCTTCATATATCAAACTCTCTTTCCAACCTTCACTTTCATACCAAATATCAAGTCTTTAGCTGTATCCGATTACATAATACCAAATGATAACATTTTAGACGTTTACTACCATTTCAGAACTTTTCGTAATCTTAAAATTCGAATTTCCAAAAACACTTTGGTACAACTATTCTGCATTACATCAGTGACTCTCATTCGAAATGTCAGAGTTCTAGCTCATTCCTCTGTCCAATACAAAGTATTGAATTTTTAGTAATTTTCGTACCCTTTTAGTACGAATTTCCAAATACCCAGCCTTATCACACGCCTACGCACCAAGACTGACGCTCGTGTAAATTTTCCAGATTCTAGCTTCAGCCGTTTAATCTGGATTTTCAGGGTTGATTCTCAGTCAGTCATACAGATCCGATTCTGCTTAATTTTTTATGTTGCACAGTATGATGTTAGTTCGCCGTGTTAATTATAAACACTGGTAATGCCAAGGTAATAACGTATCCATTACTTGGTCATAATTCAGGCGACCCATCTAGAAACAATTCATTTGTTTACGATTTTTTTGCTAAGACAAATATTTGCTATTTTTCGGTGACAAATTTAAAAAAATAACTCATTACTTTTGTCTCCATAAGGAAGTAACTAGTGTTCATTACTTGGTAATGTGTACAGGTTTTTTTTTTTTTTTTTGAGACTACCAAATGTTTCCCCCGATTAAAACCCACTGTCCGCCTGATTTATATTTTGATTTTGTTGGTTATGGATTGGCGAATTGCATTATTCTCTCAACTATGACGATGTTATGCACATTATGGAGCTTTGACTAAAATAGACCATAAAATATTTGAAATGTATTATAAATTTGGTTTAGCCCAACGCGGGTTGCATCTAAAGAGACACACACACAGCTCACTGCAACGGCAATGCAGCGATTTTGGCCGCAGTAATAACAGCAACAAGCAACAACAATAAAGATCAGCAGCACCTAAATAAATTACAAAATAAAGTATCAGATTACATTGATTGCTTGCTAGTCAGGCTGGCTTTGCAAATAACAAAAACAACTACAAAAAACGGAATAGCAACAACAACAACAAATATTTGCCGACCATGGCTGGTAGTTTTGATGTTGGAAACATGTGTATTTTATTTAGGCACTCAAACAAATATGTTTTGGTGGTCGATACGGTTTGACTAAGGGGGCTGGCTGCCTTCTGCCCAATTCCACTCTCCGTATATCGATGCACAATCATTGCCTTTCCAAACCAACAACAACAAAAGAATGCAAACCATATTACTGACACTATTGCCGCTGCAACATATGCCATGGCAGGACCACACCGCACCATCATCATCATCAAGGCTCTGCCACTGAGAATAGGGCGTACTAGATAGAGTAACTAATAAACGAAAACTAATATCCCGCAGTTACAAAAAGGATAGATGATTGTGGTACTCCTACCACTATTGTTGTTGTTGTTGCACACATCACACATAGTTGTTATAGCATGCCACAGCTCGCTGCATGTGTGGTATTTACCACACAAACAATGTCAATCCATAGAGTAACCAACCATGGCCATGGCTGGTTGTTGGTTGGTTGGTTAGAAGAGGTCAACTGTGAAAATAATACAAAGTTTGTTGAGTTTTTTGGGTTGGAAAAAAAAGACTGCAGAATGGGTACTGCCTCCGCCTGCTATCCATGTGTTATTGAAAGGATATTCTAGCAATATTTTATTTTTATGTGTGTGAGTCTGCGTGTGTGTGTGTGAGATTGTTTGTCGTATATCTTCCTGTATAAATATCATTGACAAACAATGGGATGCGGATACCAAGAGTCGGTGGTATGTGATTTTTCTTTACAAATATATCCCATTGGAATTTTTTTGCGCACATCATAGCGGGAGTCTAGAGGATGCTGGGCGGCCATTGCTTTTCGTAAGGATATGGGATGTATTGTTATTCTATATTAAGTTAATGCTGATTATTGGATAAGATTCAGACGATTAGGCAGCAGATGGTTTTGAAGAGAACCAATAATAATACAGGAACTATCTACCTAGATGTATGTAAGAGAAGTCGAATAATTGACTGACTGACCAAGAATAATAGTCCAGTTCAAATGGCTGAAGGCAGAATCAAGGAATTTGGCACGAGGGTCAGTTTTGTGTGGGGTTTTCGAAATTTTAACGGGAAGGTACCAAAGCCACTCCCTCGGCCAAAAGGAAAAGAATTTTGGTATGTGGAATTAGGGCCGCTGATGGGGTGCAGGATTGATGTTCCAAAGGGTTTTTGGAAATTGGAACTTTAACGTTACGAAAAGTTCTAAAATGGTACTACATTTCTAAAATGGTACCATTTGATATTATGTGAGCGGATAGAGTTAAAAACTTGGAATTCGGTATGAGAACCAAGGTAGGAAGGTAAGTTATGATATATGAAGGTGGTGGTTTTGGAAATATGTACTACATGAGCGAACTGTACTAAATGGTACTAAACGGAACGGCTAGGTTTAGGGTGAACGGATGAAGCTGGAATTTCGAAATTTTGTATTGGGGTTCATGTTGGTTACAGGTTTGTGATTAGGAAGTGGTTTTAGAAATGGATACTACAATGCACGAAAAGTACTAAATAGTACTATATTTGGTACAATTTGGTATTGGGTGAACAGATAGTGCTTGGAATCTGAAATTTGGCAGTAGGATTGCTGTTGGATATGGATGTGGTTTCGGAAATGTGTCGTATAATTGTTCGAAAAGTACTAAATAGTACTATATTTGATATTGGGTGAAGAGATACATATAAAATTCTGAAATTTGATATTTTGATTGCTGATGGTATCTGTGTTTGAGATTTGGTGGTTGTTTGGAAATGCGTCGGGGGGAAGAGGTAGAGATAAAATTCTGAAATATGATTTTTATATTGCCGATGGTATCTGTGTGTTGAGATTTGGCGGTGTTTTGGAAATGTGTCCCATATTTGTACAAAAAGTACTAAATGGTATTATAATTGGTATTGGGTGAAGCGGGTAATGCTGAAATTCTGATATTTGATATTAAGGTCTCTGTTGACATCTGTAGTTCAGATATGGATGTGGTTTTGGAAATGTGTACTATAATTGTACGAAAAATGCAAAATAGTACTAAATTTGGGATTGGATGAAGAGATAAAGCTGATATATTGAAATTTAATGGTGTGTTACTGTTAGTGTCCGAGGTTGAGTGAAGGAGCTGATTTTGGATATGCGTACTACAATTGTAGTAAATGATACCATATTTGATAATGCGTGAAATTAAAGAGCTGAACTCCTGAAATTTCATATTAAGATCACTGGTGGTATCTGAGGTTGAGATATATGAAAATTGTTTTGGAAATGTGTACTAGAATTATATCAAAAACAAGTAAGCAAAGGCTACAGTCGAGCGGGGCCGACCGTTGAATACCCTACAACACTATAATAAACGATACAGTTTATATAGGCGAGATACTCGAAAGAATTCCACAAGATATTGTGACAAATTATAAAAGAAAACCATCAGGTTCCGTTCTCTAATTTTCGAATAATAGCAACTTAAACTAATTTGCTCATCTCCAATTTGTTGGCAGATGGAACCAATATTTCCCAAAGACCTATAATCTCTCAGAAGTGGCAAAAGATTAACATTTATTATTGGTTTTTGACTGAAACGCATATATATGAGATACAGACATTTGACTATATCCTTCAACGAAATCAGCGTTAACGAAATAGTTAGAAGTGCGTCTTTCCTGTATTTGTGAATTCTCCAAAAAGTCACTGGAATGGACATTTTCGTATTTTGTCTACAAAAGTTGGCAAACTATTTCGCACATTGAATATTTTTGGATGACCATCCAAAACTGCTTGGCTCTTGCAATGTCCGGTAACCCCCATTCAAATGTGCGTGAGGGTCGGGCGATAATTACGACCTGCTGACAATTTTGCAGTTTTTTGGTCCATTTCAACCCCTAAATATATGGCGATCATCTCCAAAAAGAGTAGGCTTCTATTCTGACCCTCATCTGATCCCCATGCAAAATTTCGTTAGGATCGGGCCATAAATGCGATCTGTATATGATATACTGATATCCTAACTACTTAGTTTTGTTAGCTGTAGAAATATTACCAAATGTTTAATTCAAAATGAAAATATGCCAAAAATATGACAAAATTGAAAAAATATGAGAAAATTTTACAAAATCAATATTTTCATCTTTAGAGAGACATTTTTATGCGATTTTTTAGACGTTGTTTCTTTCCTACCAAGAGGCCATTCTGAATTAATAAGAACTGTCGAAATCAGTTCACCCGTTCTCGACATATAAGAGATCTTTCAAGCATATCTCCTTTGATATACATATATATCGCACATAATTTGCTATATATCCGATTTGTTGGATAATAACATCAACGTAAAGGTCAGAAGTAACCTTGTGATGGCTTTGTGATTTCGCCGGGATTTAAAATATTCGCGGTTTAATGAAAATTTTTGAATTTTTTCAACACAAAATATATGGTCTATTTTACCCGCTAAATATTATCCGATGACCACCCAAATTGGTAGGCTTCTTCCCCGCCCTAAACTCTAGCTACATGCGAAATTCCGCGTCAATTGCGACCTGTATAGCTACTGCAAAATCCGACATTTTTTCAGTATTTGGTCCATTTCAACCCCTAAACATTTGGCGATCATCTCCAAAAGAAATAGGGTTCTATTCTGGCCCCAGACCCACCTCCATTCTAAATTTCGTGAAGATCGGACCATAATTGCGACCTGTAGAGTGATTACAAATTAACATGGACAGACGGACAGACGGACGGACGGACATACATAGCTAGATCAACTCAGCTCGGCGAGCTAGGAAGATCCATATATACTTTCCTATGTGGGAAACCAATATTTCGAGGTGTTACATAATTTTTGGCCCAATCAAACTTATAATACCCCCAACACATAGTGTTGTAGGGTATAAACACTGAATGTTAATACATTTCGTATTGAGTGAAAGCATAGAACTGGAGTCCCAAAATTTGATATGGAGGTTAGTACTTTAATAAATAATAAATGGTGTTAATTTTAAGTCATTGTTAGTATCTAGGATGGAGAGATGATGTAGTTTGTTTTCAATATTTTTTGGGTATCGTTTCTAGGGTTCATATGGTTAAAGTAAACTTTAAAATTAAAGATTTTGACGACATTTTCCTATGATTCTTCCCGAAAATTAAAACATGAATATTATACATGAAACCTTCGAAGTGTGGACATTTAGAACGATGCACGAAATTTTGATTAAAAAAATGTTAAAAAGGCCTAAGACGGATAAAAAATGCTGCCGAAGAGGAGGGTACCTGCTAGTATAAATATATATTAATATTTTATAAATTCTACAAAAAAATTAAAAACATAAAAAAAACTAAAAATTCATTAAATCTTTAAGTAATTTAATGTTTGAAAAATTTTAATGTGAATATTTACCGCGACTGTCCCTTAAAAGGTCCGACCGTTTAGAGAAATTTTGTCATTTAAATCACCCTTTAGTATACTACAATGCGTTTCCTTTTCGAGTACAAATTGTGGAGGGCAGCTAAATCTATGTAATTAAAATGCGAAAAATAAATGTGGAAAAATCACATTCCATATGACCCTTACATGTAGTCTAACCCCAAATGTGTCTAGAGTCACCTGTGTGTTTGTATGTGTAGGTTTGCACAATTATCTAAATGTTGTTGGCAAACAACATGTTTGCAAATGAAAATTCTTTTTCATATGTGAAAATGAAAATGCATTTCATTTCGAAAATCGTTAATTAATATTTGATTTAGACTACACGAAAATAGGGGATCACAAATGCAATTGCACTCTAATCAGTGATTTCGAAATATGTTTTTGGGGGGAGCAGATGATGTAAATAAACAATTGTTATTTACCAATCAATATCAAATTGAGATGGGGGAATTTTGACATATTCCGATACAATGGGTAATTTAAAATTAAATATTGCAAAAAAAACAAGGTTGCAAAAATTTTCGAAATTGAGGATTTAAGCTACGTCAATAAAACTTCAGTGAATTATAAAAGTAGGGCCAAAAATATGAGACAAGTCTATCAGCGCCTTGAAAGTTTGTATAGCAAATTTACCTAAAAAGATGGGGACAAGTTTTTAACTCATTTTTAGAAAATTTTGGATTAAGATTCTTGGAAACCAGGCTTTTTGGGTACATGATGGTAAAATTACTGATACCAATATGAAGATTACAAGCGAGTCATCAAAGGGTATTTTCAAAATACGGTTAAAAGCTCCATTTAAAGTCAAAATATTCTACAAATTTATTTGTCATAAAATTCTACTGTAGGTCGCAGACGACTTCAAAAGTGTAAGAAAATCATATATACACAAGGTATCATTATTAGATTTATGCTCCAAAAATCCATGTTAAGGCCGACTGTAAAACATGACCAAGACCTTCCCAACATTATTCGGGTTGTACCAAAACAACAATTTCTTTCTAGTAGAGTTCCTACCGTACTTACATAGGGTTATTATGTAGTTATTAACTGGAATTGTCTCAAATGATAACCTATAATAAAAAAAATCGTTGTGCAGGACCACGTCTTCGCATAGCCCCCATATACAAGGTGAGATGAAAAAAACTGCAACCAACTTCAGACTGAAAACAGCAACATCAGCAGAAGTGGTTCGAAAAGTAAAGAAGCGCGGGGTTCGCGTTGCAGTGGACGAAAAATGGCTGAATATATCACTGAATATATTTCATTCAGCAAATATTGAAAAAGGAGCTCGGGTAAAGCCATTGAAATTCCAAAAAGTGCAAGAACTTGCACCGCAACAGAAAAAAAAATAGACTCAATAGAACTAAAGAGTGCTTCGCTTGGCCGAAAGTGGTGAACTGCCGAATTTGGTTTTCTCCGATGAGAAAAGTTTGTAAACAAACAAAATGATCGCTACTCACTATTAAAGTGTCGATCACCTCAAGCAAGCGCTTCGCCGTGAATGTGCCAAAATACCGCAGAGCAGCATTCGGGCAGCGTATGACGGTTTCATTGGCTTTTGAAGGCCATAATTAGTACTAAAGGTGACCAATTCGAACAAATCTAAACTTATTCTAAAATTTGATGCTATTTCCGACATTTTTTGCTTTCATTCAATAGAATTTTAAAAAAATGTAAAAATTATGGCGTTTGACTTTGTTGCAGTGTTTTATCTCACGCTTTAAAAGTTTTCTTTTGAGCGGTATTTTCCTTCAAAATGGTGCTGATCTTTTACTTATTCGTATTAGGTTACATTTAGACTTTTCATGTATTCAGGAACCTTGAAATGTATAACAAAAAAATTTAGAGAATATTTTTACTCTCTACGATCTCGTTAACTTAACTTGTCGAAAACACTATTCACATAAAATACTCGGTTTCCAAGGAATCTTAATTCGAAGAGAAGGCAGAGTGGGGAAATTTCGCTCTATTTTGGTTATTTTGCAAGATAAACTATCAAAACGTCAATAAATTTACTTTTTTTTTGTATGATTCATAATCTGCTGAATTTTTCATGTACTTGTGGAAAAGTAATTCTGTCCCACAGTGTAATTGAGACCTGCGTTTATCTGGAAAGATTCATATTTGTAGTCAATTTAAACCTCTAAATATTTTGCAAGAAATAGGCTGTAGAGTGATTACAAATTAATGAACACGCGACGGACATACATAGCTAGATCGAATCTACTCTGTGAGATAGGAAGATCGATATATTACGTGGCCACACTTAGTTCATGTCCGAGTTGAAAGAAATTTAGTTTTATCATCCCGCCGTACGAACATGGTTGTGTATACGCTCGAACAATGCTTGGAAAGACTGCGACATTACTTAAAAAAGCATGGTAGGTAATTTTCCAGAATGTGTGCGAAAATTGAGTACGAATTTTGGAAGAAGAGCAGTAACATCAGCTCCGTATGCAAACAAGCAAAATTGTCGCATTTAGGGCATAGCAAATCCACCCGCACGCAAACAGCCGATGCACGCCAAACTGTGTGGTGCGGATTTTGTTCTAGAGGCATAATAGGGTCAATTTTTTTTCGAAAATGACAAATGAAAGAGCCCCTTTGAACGAATTTAAAAAAATTGAAGAGGAGGATATTGACAACATTTGTTTTCAAAAAGGCGGAGCTACTTGCTACGCAGCCCAACTTATTTGGCAGACAAAAAAAAAAGCAGCCGCATAATTTATGGGCCACCCTGTATAGCAATCAAAGAATTTTGCATAAAAAAAAACACCCGACATAAATATGGATATTTGTCACCAGCGCAATTTGCCATTCTCATTCATTAACCATTAATGGAGACCACAAACGCAGACCAGTTCGCAAATAAACGTTGTTTTTGCTTTCATCTTTAAATTCAATCAATTTATCAAACGGAATTAACAAAACAAAGACAACAATTTTTGATTGCAACCGGCAAATGACCAAACAATATAAACAAAAACTAAACAACAAACAAAAAAATATGTATACAATATTAAGTAATCTAAACAAGAACAACACAGAAAACAAACAACAACAATAATAACAATTTGCCAATTATCAACAAATGAATGGGGATGAGAATAGTTTCCTATGGAGGAATTGAATTGAATGGTTTGGTTTGATTGTGGGTCGGTGGTCGTCGTCCGTTCATTCCAAAACTGCTCGATATATATGTGTATAACATCCCATACAAACTTGGAGGAAAAAAAAAGAGTAAATGACCTCACAAAACACAATCAGATATAAGAAGTATGGCAGAAATGTCGGACCACACAGAGATAGAGAGATATAAAACAGAAAAAAGCTAGACAATATCAAATGGAATAGGAAAAAATTGGAAAAACGGAGGAGAAGAAGAAAAGACAGCAATGCAATTGACAATTAATAGTAAACAAATTGAAAATGGGAAAACATGTAAACAAATTGCAAGGCAATGTGCATACCAAAAACGAGAAGGTAAACAAATACAATTACCCTAAAGAAGCTAAGTAAAAGAAGGGCATGAATTGTTTGGTTCAAGTGAGTTAATGTCCGAATGCAGTCAAAACAAATGACAATGGCATGGCATGGAATGGAAGAGGTAACAAAAGAAAACGAAACGAAAAAAATCAATTCACATATAGATGCCAAAAATGTTGTCTGCACGTGGCATATAAATATTGATTTTTAGCGAACGAGGCTGAAGTTCAAGTTTATAGGGCATTTCAAGGAATTTTGGGAATGTCTGAGAAAATAAAATGAACAAAACATAATGTCATCAGCAAACAACGTGTCACTGAGTTTTGTCTGGACCGAAATGTTTACCCACACTACACGTGGAACATATCCAGACCCATACTGAAAAATGTATAACGTGTTAGAATTACAAACACACAAAATAGCAGTAAGACCTGTAGACATGTCGAAGGGTGGCTATAGCAAAAGGTAGGCCTGCATTGACAAATTTAATCTGTTTGGAAATATCTCTGAATTCCAGAAAATGTTTAAATAATAAAATTAGTATGTTCACAATTCCAACTGTTGCCAAAATTAAATGAAATATATGATATTAACCGAAAAAATTGCTTGAAATTGAACGTTATACATACAAATTATACCAAAAGTGGGCCGACATGTACCATATTTGATACCAAATGATTCTTGAAGTAATCTAAAGCTCCCTATAAATTTTAAAAGCTCTATATTAAATATTGCAAAATATATATCTCAAAATACGGTCACGACGACAAAAGGTCATGTCACTTTCTTTGGATCTTAGGATAGACTCACTTTAAGAGCCTATTTATGCATGTCAATCCGTATGTCCATGTATTTTTGTGAAAAAAATGCAGGTCCCATTTATTATCCGGATGAGATGAAATTTTCCAAACAATTTTTTTGGGGGGCAAGGACGAACGGTATTGAAACTGGGGAGAATCGGTTTAAATTCAGATATAGCTCCCATGTATATGACCAACCGATTTCGGGTTATTTGTGCACCAATTGGCCAATACTAGTCTAAATGACAAAATGCATTTTGGCACATCCGACCCAATTCAGTCTAGGAACAAGTACATAAAATTTGGAGAAAATTGGTTCAGATGTAACTATAGCTCTCATATAAGGGCAAGATAAAAGAACTGCAAATTTTATTGAATGAAATCAAAAAATGTCGGAAATAGCATCAAATTTTAGAATACGTTTAGATTTGTTCGAATTGGTCAACTTTGGAACGAATTATGACCTTCAAACGACCAATGAAACCGTCACACGCTGCCCGAATGTTGCTCTGCGGTATTTTGGCCCATTCCCGGCGAAGCACTTGCTTGAGGTGCTCGACACTTTGGTATTTTTTAGTGCCAACCTTGCTTTCCAAAATACTCCAGACATAATAGTCCAATACTCTAACGGATTGGTATCCGGAGATTTTGGTGGCCATTGTGCACTGGAAATGAATCTAGGAACCTTATTTTGTAACCATTATTGGTTGGCGCGTGCTAAGTCCTGTTGGAATTTCCAAGGTATTCTGCCAAAATGTTTGCGTGTCCAAGGCTTTTATACACCCTCCAGAATATTTTCGCGATAATATTCGGTATTTATTCTGATGCGGCGGTCGATAAATACGAGCTGTCGTGGCGGCCCACACCATCACTATGGCCTGCGCCTGAGTTCTGGTGGCCAACCGAAGGTGCAAGTAAACACGATCATTTTGTTTGTTTACAAACTGCTGGACAACGAATGTTTTCTCATCGGAGAAAACCAAATTCGGCAGTTCATCACTTTCGGTCAAGCAAAGTAACTCTTTAGATCTTTTGAGTCTATTTTCTTTCTGCTGCGGTGTAAGTTCTTGCACTTTTTGGAATTTCAATGGCTTTCCCCCGAGCTCATCTTTCAATATTTGCCAAATTGAATATTGCGATGCTATGCGATGTTCACCTCGCGATCCATTTTTCGGCAAATGCGACCCGGGTTTCGATCAAGTCGCTTCTTTACTTTTCAAAATATTTCTGCTTATGTTGCTGTTTTCTTCCGTCCACTTCCTTGACGACGGGCTACGCTACCAGTATCACGGTAAAGAGCGATGGTACGAGACAGAAAAGATTTATTCACATTTAAATGCTGGAGTGCTCTAACGATAGTTACTTGTGGTTTTCCAGCCAAATATAAAGAAATCACACTATCACGCTTGAATTTCATCACGAATTACTTGTTTTCTGTAAAATTCTCACCAAAATGCTTCTTTGCGCTTGTAAACAATATAGTGAGCTGTCGCTGGAATAATTTTAGTAGCTGTCGGATAAGTGGCTTAGAAATGACAGCAGTCTGAAGTTGGTTGCAGTTTTTTTCATCTAACCCTGTATGTTGATCTGGTACGAGCCCGTTCAAAGGGAGTTTTTAAATATAATATAAAAAAAAAACATCATTTTTGTGAATCACTTGAGGGTTAAGCTCTTTGACCAAAAAATCCTTTTATTATTTGTAATATTATAGAATACACCATATAGCTAAAATGCAGGAATTTCAAGAAATATATATTCGAAAAAATCCAAAAATATGGAATTTTTAGGTTACTTTGCGATGTAAGCGTTGAAAACGCCGATACATGTTTGTTCAATTTTAATCTTTACTTTTTTAATCTGATGGATGTGTTTTACAATTATTTTTTGTGATGCACAGTGTACTAGTGTATTGAGATTTTATCAAAAAGTGGACAATTTTTCGTGCTGCGAAGTTTTTTAACGAGATCCAGAAATGGTTGATTCCAGTCAGTTTGGTTGTTGAGTCATTGAAATTAGAGAGAATCAAAACCTAAGGCTAAAAATCCCTAAAGCCAAACATTTTTTACAAAATTTAATGGATTTTTTTTTAATTTTATAATTACTCCCTTTCCTTGGTATGGTTTTAAGAGGTCCAAGTAGTTTTCCCTTTTCCTGATTTTTCAGAAAAAAATATTCTTTAGATTTTCTTCAAATAAAATCTCTGTTAAGTTGTTTGCATGTATTAAATAACAATAATATGTGAGCAAATTTGTTTATTCTTGATATTGAAAATGACACTTTAGCGAAACACCTATCCATTTTACGCCAGTAAAACATACAAGCGTGACATGTGCGATATACATATCGTTGTGAATTTTTTTCCCGAATATTAAATTGCCTGGGAAAACGTGTTCCGCAAACAGCAATAATAATCATAACAACAAAATACTAAAACAACAAATTATTAGAGAATACTTGCAGAACAGCAAATCGCGCGCATAGCAATGCGAAACGGGAAAAATAAAGTTATGCAAAAATAAACAAAAATATTTGCAATTTCTGGGAAATTACTCATATTGCTTGATAAACCAGATCTAATAGAAGGCAACAACAACAGCAGCAACGCCAAAGTCATAGAGAATGTATAATAATTCGCCAAATGGCCATTCATAAAAAAAATATGAAGCACTTTTAAGAGTTGCCATAAACGAAACAGAGAATTTCATGATTTTGAGAAATTAAAACAAAAAATGTTTTTCAACATAAAAAATAAAAAAAAAAATGATGTGGGAATGACCTTTCGTGAAAAAATCATATTTTATTTTTAAATATGTAATAAAATTCTTTATGTTTTTAAATTTCTAAAAAATATGAAATTCATTGCAATCTTATTACAACATATTTCAGAAAAAATGAACATTAAAAGACTAAATAGTTAAAGAAACAGGAGGATTGTCAGCAAGTCCGTCAGCTCTATTTTCATGCTCTACGACTCGTTATATGCTTTTTGAAACCCATATCTATATCTATGAAACTTCAAAATTATCAGTGCGAAGTTGAATGAAAATCGGCTATTACACTTACATCTTATGAGCATTACGATTATATAAAATGTTGGAGATTCTAGAAGAAATAGACACTTTTTCAAAATACAAAAAAAAAAAAAAAAATCAACAAGATAGGATTTTCGCTTTCTATGAGAAATTTAATTTCTCTTGATGTTTTTGAACTTTTGTTAGGGGAAAAGGTGTAAAACAATATTTCCATCTTCGGACTTGATCCATGTTTGAAAAACATATATTTTGATATTGGACATGTTCCGATATTTCCTTCAAGCCGGTCAGATCTTTCCACATATATATGGGACCTCCAATATATGGGGGAATATTAAATGTGATATCTACGAAAATAAAATGTACAGGGTGAGATGAAAAAACTGCAACCAACTTCAGATTGCTGTCATTTCTAAGCCACTCGTTCGACAGCTGTTAAAATTATACCAGTGACAACTCATTATATTGTTTACAAGCGTACAAAAGCATTTTGGTGAGAATTTTCCAGAAAAAATTTATTCGTGATGGAATTCAAGCGTGATAGTGTGATTTCTTTATATTTGGCTGGAAAACCACAGATGGCTATCGTTAGAGCACTCCAGCATTTAAATGTGAATAAATCCTTTGTGTCTCGTACCATCGTCAAGGAAGTGAACGGAAAACAGTAACATCAGCAGAAATGGTCCGAAAAGTAAAGAAGCGACTTGATCGAAACAAGCGTCGCCGTGGCCGAAAAATGGCTCGTGAACTGAAAACAAAAGACTCAAAAGAGCTATAGAGTTGCTTCGCTTGACCGAAAGAGGTGCACTGCAGAATTTGGTTTTCTTCAATGAGAAAACATTCATAGCCCAGCAGTTTGTAAACAAACAAAATGATCGTGTTTACTTGTCGAAGAGGTCAGCTGAAAATGTGCATGTTCGGTTGGCCACCAGAACTCAAGCCGATGGTAGCTCTCCGCTCGTATTAATCAGAATAAATGCCGAATATTATCGCGAAAATATTTTAGCCTCAGACCTTGGTCATTCCAACAGGACTCTGCACGCGCCAACCAAGAATGGTTACAAAATGAGGTCCTCGATTCATTTCCAGCGCACAATGGTCACCAAATCCGTTGGATACCAATCCGTTGGACTATTGTGTCTGGAGTATTTTGAAAACCAAGGTTAGCACTAAAAATACTAAAGTGTTGGCAGCGTGTGTCGGTTTCATTGGCCGCTTGATGGCCATAATTCATGCCAAAAGTGACCAATTCGAACAAAGCTAAACTTATTCTAAAATTTGATGCTATTTCCGAAATTTTTTGCTTTCATTTAATAAAATTTAAGAAAAAAAATTAAAATTAATAATTTTGAAAACAACGTATGCATATTTCGCATTCGATTTCTTTTAAATTTCACACATCGACAAAACAAAAAAAAAATGATTTTATGCACTCGATTTTGGAACAACTCTAGTTTAGTAAAAACTATTCGATTTTTACGAATTTTTTTTCAGAAGTAGGTATTTTTACCTTGATTCCAGAATTTTTTTTTTTTTTTTTTTTTTTGGGTACGGACCTGGGATCCTACATTTTTTGAGCCGAAAGTACGGATTCAGGATCCGGTCTAGACGCAGATCAACACACCCGATGTAGACAATATAAGTATAGTTGGTTCGAAAGTTGTAGTCAAATTATCGATTTTTTGGACTCGGATTTTTATAAAACCCCCAAAAAGACGAAAAAGGGCTCATTATGGGGGTCAACAAAATTGATGTTAAGTTATAGCTGACACTCTTGCCTTTCCAAAATGCTACAATCGGTACATTCGCGTCAAAAATATGGGGTCCCGGGTCCGTCTGCAAAAAAAAAAATAGTTTCCCGGAATCCGGGTTAAAATACCTACCACTGGAAAATATTTAGAAAAACCCGAAGAGTTTTTACTAAACTAGAGTTCTTTCAAAATCGATTTCGAATTGACAGTTTTTACCAAACTACCAAAATTGAAGGGTTTTTACCAAACTAGAGTTAAGACATGATTTTAGTCGACTTTGGTTTGGAAAATTGAAAATCGATTATTTTTTTTGCCAATTTTTTATCAGAGAATCGAAAGACTAAAAGTTTAAAAATTATTTAAGAATTTATTTAAATTGAATACTGTTTCTATCCCTCTTTTTTAAAATATCATTTTAAGAAGTCATTACCGCCAATTTTGAAAGATATGCAAACTATTATGGCACCACTGGTCAATTTTTTCTGCTTTACAAAAAAATATGTATTTATCACAGAAAGGGGTGACAAGACACCATTAAAATAATGCTTTTCCGGGGAAAAACTAATTCTCACGTTTCAAATCGAGAAGAAAGAAAATATAAACAAGCAAACGATTTAAAACCACTTTTCTAATAGTTTTGTCGCTTGGATTTTCCAAGAAAAACTTGGGATTTCACAGCAATAGCAACAAGCACGTTGTTGGGGATTTGGTAACAAGTGGTGATCACAACAACAACGACGAAAACGAAGCGTCAACACAACATTACAAACATTGGATGACAATGGTGATGATGACACCATCACATTTGGACACTGGCAATATGGTCAATTTAATAAAAACCAAAAAAAAAGTACGTCAGCACATTTATAACCGACTGGGAATTTCTGTCAATTAAGGGGTAATGCAAGGGGCGCTGAAGAGATAAGGAGTTAACATTTGTTGAAATGTTTTCGATTTTTTTTCACAATTTTAATTTTTTTTGATGAAGAATAACATAAAGCTTACCTAAAGAATGACAGCTGTCGAAATGCAAGCAGAGCACAAAGATTGTTAAGGTAATCCACAAATGAATCTTTGACATTCTCTGCTGATGGAATATTCGTTGCAGCACCACCACCTTTTGTTGGTCGTTGGATAATTTTGAGTAGCTGGAATGCTGCCGCCTTTCTAGTTCTTCCATTTTTGTTTGTTTTTGATTTGTTGTCGTTGTAGTTTTTTTTTTTATTTTGTTGTTGTCAATGATATTGCACAAAATATGCAAATTGGGATGATGATGATGATCGGGTTTTGTTGTGCTACTCTTTTGGTTAGGGTTAATGTGAACTTTTTCTGCTTTTGGTAGACACCACTATTTTCATTTGCTTTGCTTTATTTCTTCCACTTTTGTTGTTATTTCATATTACTTTTTTGTTGTTGAATATTTCTTTGTTTGTTTTGTTTATTTCAAAGCACACTCTTGAGAAATCTGAGTAGGGAGAATAAAGGTAATTTTTGTTGTCTCTCACCACTTGGGCAAATAATGGTAGGTGAACACAACACAGTTAAAGATCTTTTGTGATCTCACTCTCAAACTGGCTCTCTCTCGCTCTCCCTCTATGTGGTTTGAGAATTTCTTATTGAAACACACCTGCCTGCCTTCTTTATTTAGGCGCTTAACTTCTTTTTTTTTCTTCTCACAGATGACGTTTACGTACACAAAAGATAAAGGTGAATAAGAATGAAGCACAAAACAAGAACAACAAAACACACAAAATGTTGTCGCACACTCACACACAGGTAGGTAACACAAAATAAAATAAACAACAATTTACATGTATTGGAAAAAGATCGTTGGTTTGGTCGTTGTTAGTTGGGTAAATTTGATGAAAATTCCACTTTGAAAATTAATATTTGAATGGTCAAAATTATTGAAAATTCTTGCACAAAACCTGGAAAATTTCAACACAAATAATTAATTTCGAAATTTGCATTTTACGTTTGAATTACACATTAATTATTCAAATATGTGATCTCCACAACAACACCATTGTTTCTAAACACCATATTTCCACTGCTGATATTGTTGTTGTAGTTGTTTCTTGGCCGATGATTAATACCAACAAACAGAGACGGAATTTTGTGCTGCTCTTAACCAGAAACGATGTGTTTACCAAACTGGTCAAACAACTTTTTGTTGTTGTTGGTAGAATAAAGGTATAGATATCCACTTCTCACATATTTTGTAGTTAAATTATTTTGTAATTTTAAATATTAAATATTCTTTAAATTATTAACACTTTTTAATTATTGAAAAATAATAATGATTTGTTTCGATTTAACAACCTTTTTCTTCCAACTTAACACTTCTTTCTTCTTCGTTTGCTGTTGTTGGCCCTTTTTCACTGGTCGTGGTAGGTACTACTTGGTTCATTTGTACAACAATTGTAATGCTACCACACAACACAACAGCAACAACATTCACTGAGAGCCATCATCAAAAACATGCAATGCCTCTATCACACTAACCGACCGACATGATTTCACCCGACCAATGTTATTCACGCAAAGAAACACAAAATACGACTGAGTGACGAATGAGCATGGTTGGAAATTGTGAGTGCTCACTGTTTGGTTGTCGAGCAAGCAAACGGCCCCAAAACACACACACACACATGCTCGCAGATGAGCGCAACCAAAACATTGAGTGTTTCTGAGATGAGTGAGTGCGAAAGAGTATTGCCTGTTAATGAAATATATAAACAGAGAACTTCAATGCAATTCTCCACAATAAATGGACATTATTAAAATAATAAAATATATACAACGAATACCAATATACAAATTATTAATTCACTAACAAATATATATTTTTTGTTTTAATTTGATTTACGGTTAATATTTGAAGCCGGTATTTCATTTTCTTTTTTACTTGTTTCATTGTTGTTTGGTTATTTGTTTACATTTGTTAGGGGCAGTGTTGCCATTGCTTGAAAATTAATCTCATCACATGTGGAATGAATGTGAGCATCACAATCTATACTACTAAACAAGTAAAATAATATCAGTCGGCTTTGCCGACAGATGTATGCCCCCGGCCTTGAGTTATGATTATTCTATGTATTCCATTTTCATACTTTATCTAAATTAGAATATTGGTACATGCAAAATTTGAAGAAAATCGAACTTTTACATCCAATTTTATGCTAAGATTTTTGGTTAAGAGAAATATATAGATATAGACAGTTGTAAAGAATCGCCGACTTGTTTCGCAAAGTTATGACATGTATTGGAAATTGTGACCCTTTGTGGGTGAGGTAGTTGAATGCTTATTACGCTTTCTTTAAGCGTTTTGGTTTTTCAAAAATTTTGAACCCTATGTGGAACAGGTAGCAAAAGAAATGGTCCGATATCTACCATCTTTATAACAGATCTTGTGTTGATGGAAATATTAAGATGTACAAAGTCTTGAATGGAATCGGATGTTAATTTTACTTTTTATGAGGTTAATGGTTATTCAAAATTTTGAGCATTTGTGGGGGAAGTACTAGAATGAGTGGACCGATATGTGCATCATCATATGTGTGAAATATAAAGAAAACCTGATGCTTATTTAGGTTTTTATAATAGTGTTGGTTATTCAAAACTTTGACCCTTTGTGGTGGAGGCACCAGCAGAATTGGTCCGATCCCTACTATCTTTATAACAGACCTTGTGTTGATGGAAATATTGAGATGTGCCAAACCTGATTGGAATCGCATGTTAATTTCGTGTTTTATGAGCTTCATGAATATTCCAAATTTTGACCCCTTGTGTGGGAGATACCAGAAGGAGTAGACCGATATATTCCAACTTCACACCAGACCTTGGGTTAATTAAAATATTGTGATTTGTGTAATTTGAAGGCAATCGGAAACATTTTATAAGAGTTATAATTATTCAAAATGTTATAATTATTCTACCTTTCTGAGGAGATACTTGATGGAGTGGACCGATATTGTTCACACCTGACATAGCACTGAGGAAAATATTAGGATTTGCAAAGTTGGAGCAAAATCGTATTATCGTTTCTCTTTCTGTGCCGAAAATATATTTTTTGAAAATTTCGATATTTTGTGGCGGAGGTATCAGAAGGATTGGACCGATATTGCCCATCTCCGAACTGGATCCAAGTTTGACAAAAATATTATAATATACCAAGTTTGAACGAAATCGGATACTCTATTCCGTATTATGTTAACGGTTAGAGCTAAAAACGTGGAATTCGGAATGGAAATCAAAGTTGAAAAGGTAGTTTGGAAATGTGTATTCATGTATATGAAAAGTACTAAGCCGTACTAAATGTGGTACAATTCGGATTTGGAGGAACAGATAGACCTGGAACCATAACATTTGAAATTAATATTACTGGCGTAGTGTAAGATTGGGATATTGAGATAATTTTCGAAATTTGTATTTATGTGCACGAAAAGTACTAAATGGTACTAAATTTGGTACAATTTCGATTGAGGTGAACCGATAGAGCTGAAATTTGGATATAGGGTTACTATTGCATTGTAGAAATGAGGTATGTAGGTAGTTTTGGAAATTCGTACTTAATGGTACTAAATTTGGTACAATTTAAATTTTGGGAGAAATAAGATTTCTATTGAACTGTATGATGTGGGCAGTTATGAAAATTTGTTTTCATATGTACTAAATTTGGTACACTTTGGATTTTGGGTGAAGCAATATAGCTCGTATCCAGGAGGTTGGAAAGTTATGGAAATTTGCACTTATATGTACTTAATAGTACTAAACCTGATACAATCTGAGTTAATTTAAATTTTGGGAGAATTAGTTGAGTTGGAATCCTGAAAAATGGAAATGAGATTTCTGTTGAACTGTATGATGTGGGCAGATATGGAAATTTGTTTTCATATGTACTAAATAGTACTAAATTTGATAATGATGAAAATTATGAAATTTGGAATTAAAATTACATTTAGAGTGTAGGATTGGAATGTGGAGGTAGTTTTCGTAATTCGGACTTATGTACACGAAGGGTACTGATACTAAATTTTGGTATTGCGTGAAAGGATACTGCTTGAATTCTGAAATTTGGCATTACGATCACTCTTAGTGTGTGGGGTTAAGATTTGGAGGTAGTTTTGGATATAGGTACTAAAAAGTACTAATTGGTAATTGGATAAGGGATTGAGTTGGAAGTCAAAAATTTGGCTTTTCTGCGGTTTGGTTAATACGGGGGATTTTGAAATACATACTTAAAGTAACAAAAGTTCTAAATAGTGTTAACTTTGTTATTTGGGGAAGCAATATAGCAGAAGATCTGAAATTTAGAGTAAGAGTCTTTGATGTTGTTTATGATAGACAAACTAACGGGTTTTTTTCGAAATTCGAACAATACCTTTACCATAAGTGCTAAAATTTACTATATTTGGGTCTATTTAGAATTATGTGAATAGATAGTGGTAAACAATTGAAACGTGGTAAAAGAATTAATCGTAGAAATAGGATTGATATAAGTAGGTTGTTTTGTAAATGTGTACTAAGTGTAACAAGTGTACTAAAGGGTAATAAATTTTATAAAGATGGAATACCCTACAACACTACATTAAGTTAGAAGCCCCCTTATGTCAAAATCCATTTTGGAAAATTGCGCTTTTGAAATGTTGTCATAGAGCACTGCCCAAATGTTACACTTAGCTTTTAGATCAGGGGCATTTGCCCAGTATTTACACACTCCGTTGTTTTGTTATGTATCGAAAAAAACATTTCACACAAAAATTGTCATCCAAAAAGCTAGACTTGTGCCCTGTCCTTTACTCTCCTCTCATGCAAAATTCCGTGTCAATTGGTTTTCAATTGTAACCTGTAGAGCGACCGCAAAATTAGGAAATTTTTGGTCTATCTCTATTGACTTCAATTCTGAGCCTAACCCTTCCCAATACAATATTTCGTGAGGATCGGACGATAATTTGAGAGGTGTAGAAAAACTTCAGAAAATGTACAATTACAAAAAGATAACAAAACAAATAATCAGTTCAGCGGTTCTTGACTTATGTCCAGAAAACTAAGATTTATTTTAGACGGAACGTCGGACTTACATGGCTGGATCGACTCAGTTCGGCGAGTACCCTCAAACATATAGTGTTGTAGGGTATGAGAATTGTAATACTCACATAATGAACGGTTTTAACCCTAAATTGTGTTTTTGAGTCAGAATTCTTGGAGTTTAAGTATGATTTGAAATTTTGATGCATTTTATTGAACATTGAGATAATTTATTTTCATCCTAATCCTAATATTCGAAATAATATACTAAAATAATACCCGCAACAAATAGTGTTGTTTGATTTAAAAATTGAAATTAAAAAAGTTGAACTAAAAATTAAATTTAACGAATGTCAAAGAATCATCACAATTATCCAGGTACTTCGTTGTTCAAAACCCTAATCTCACGCTGCAATCTAATTTTTTTACTCAAAACATAAACATACCAAATAAATTTGTTGATACTTTAAGTGCATCAAACAACACGTGTTACAAGGACATCTAACTCTCCAGTTTCTTACGTTCCTTAACACATCACCACTTTGTTGCTTTCCATTGTTATTGAGTTTAACTCAATGTTAAAACAACTCTCCAATTGTGATACTGCGCTCTATCACATGCCTAAAAGTATGCAACAAGTTGCATGTTCTATTCTCTTTTATGCATTTCTATTGATATCGTAATTTGATGAGTAAAATTTTAAGATTTACCGTATTTAATTTTTGTAGAGAATATCGTAAGTCGTGTTGTTTTTTATCGTTGCATCAATTACGTTACATCAAACAATTCTCGTATTTGATTATCGTACGAAGTTTTTCAATAACGAAAATCCATATTTGTAGTGTAAATATGGCAATTTACCGTATATTATTTTTTGCTATATCGTAGGTACCAAAGGGATGTACAACTATTGCTACAATTATCGAAAACATTGACTATGGGGTTTTTCTTCAATTTCACGAAAAAAGGACCTACAATACCAAATTAGGGAAAAATTAGTTGAAAATTTGCCTAAAATAAAAAAGAAAACAAAACACATGAAATATTTCGAGAAAATCAGACGACAATTGCGACCCGAATATAATACTCCGAACACATGGTGCGGTAAGGTTTTCACCATTTAAAAACATTAGTTGTGTTCCAGAACCTGCAAATTAGTACTAATTAGCACTAATTCTGCTACAACGCGTTCCAGTACTCCAAAAACTAGCAAAACTTGCAACTCTCTCGAGAAAAAAATGGCGCTGAGTGGTGCACATTTCTGCTTGTTTTAGCTACATGAATTTGGCCGAGCAGAAATGTGCATATCAAGGTAGATGTACTAGGTAATCGCATCAGCCCAGCTGACGACACCATTAAATGTCAAAACAAATTGTTGTAATGAAGAATTCGCCCTAAATGAATGCAACAACAAATTTGTTTATGTTGTTTTCCCAAAAGTACCTTTTTATAATGTTTCAAATAATTTAAGAGCAAGTTAAGAGTGAAACCAGTAAAAAAATTAAAAGAAAATGAAGGAAGGAGGTTAAAATGGAGTGCAACTCTAAGAATTAAGTTAACCTCAACATCTAAGATTCCCAAAGCACATCACGGGAAGTAGTGCGAGAATTCCACTCTTGTCATTTGCAGTTCCGGAAAACTTTCGGCTTAAACCAGTAAAATATAGTCATTATAAGTTTCTTGGTTTAAAAAATATCCCAATACTACAATTAATACTTATTTTACTCTTATTTGTTTTACAATAAAAACGACGTTCGTTTACGACGAGAGGCACACAAAATAAAATGTAAACAAACACCTCATTTCTGATTGGTTGAAACAAATTTGCCGCAACCTTTAAATGTCATGGCGAATCTATGTTTTCGCCTTAGATGCCAATTTTGACATTTGAGGGGACCACAAAAGTTGCTTTGTTGTAGCAATTCGCCGATGCGGTTACCTGTTAGATCTACCTTGGTGCATATTGTAAATTTGACATTTAATTGGCAGGGCTAACAAGGTTGAAAAATGTATTGATACATTTCAATAAAGAAAATTATCTTTTCAGTAAGGTTTCACAAGTCCGATTTAGGCTGTTTACTTTTGGAATTTTGACATTTTATCGCATTTCTGCTAATTTTCCGTTCCCTTATTTTTTGAGCAAACCTAAATGAGAATGACATTTCGAACTGTTCTCTCTTCTGCTAGTTTTACTACTAAAAAAGTACTGGAACACAACTATTATGTCCGGACTGTCCGATCTTTAAGTAGCAAGAAAAAAATTTTATATATAAAAGTATCTGGATTAAAACGTGTAATAATATATAATACCAATTTTTTGACAAACCTGGACCTTACAGGTATATGGGAACTATACGAAAACGTGGATCTATATATACAATGTTCCGCCATCTAGAACCCTTTACGAACTACAAATACCATTTTTAGATAAATCCGTGGAAAAAACCTGAATCTATTCTGCAAATGTTCTAACACCAGAGGTAGAATCCGTTATAAACTCTTAATTTCAAATTTGGAGCAGTTCTGAGGAAAAATGTGGCTAAAATCATCAAAATATTGAATATCGGGTAGTACCGTTATGTGGGGGCTTTACGAAAATGTGAACCTATATATACAATGTTCCGCCACCGGATTATTAGAGACAATTAGGGTAAAACCATCAGAATACCGAACATCGGCTATAGTCCAACATAGACCTATAAAGCCAATGTTCTGCCACCAAAGGTAGAACGCTTTACAAACTCTAAGTATTAAATTTGAAACGATTCCGTGAAAAAATTTGGTTAAAGTCATCAAAATACAGAATATCGGGAAGTACCGTTATATGGGGGATATATTATATATACTTTATAGTGTTTACGACATATATGTAGAAGAGTTACAAACGGAATGGCAAATTTTATATCCAAGGTGGAGGATATATATACAAGTTTATAGGGAGGTACCGTTATATGGGGGCTATACGAATGAACCCGAACCTGCATAGACCTGCATAGACAATTATGTCATAGGCTGTAGTATCCGTTACGTACTTTAAATACGAAATTTGAAGCAATTCCGTTGAATAATGTGGCTAAAGTACCGAATATTGGGAGGTACCGTTATATGGGGGCTATACGAAAACGTGAACCCACTTATGTTTTTTTTTTTGATAGATAGATTTATAGATGATAGATTTTTCGTTTTTTTTTTTAGATAAAAGTTATGGTCTGTTTCACCCACTGAATATTATTTGATGACCTTTCAAACTGGTACCCAGTCATAAATTCGAAACTCCGTTTCGACCTCATTTTGAATAATTTACGATCATCTCTACAATTTGACACCAACCCAACCTCCATTTTAAATTTCGTGAGGGTCGGGCCATAATTGCGACCTGTAGCGTGATTATAATTTAATATGGACAAATGGACATACATAGCTAGATTGACTCAGCTCGCGAGATAGAAAGATCCAGATATACATTCCTGTGTCTTTGACCAATATTTCGAGGTGTGGGTCCAATTAAATTTATAATACCCTTAAGACGTAGTGTTGTAGGACATACAAATGAACCTTTAATTTGTTGTTTTTTAAGTAATTTTTTTTTACCTTCCATGTGTGTAGGGTATAAAAACCCTATGCATAATATCACATTTTACTCAAGAAAAAAGTTCATAAATTCGCAAAATATTCAATTTAAAAGTTGTCAATTCCTAGAACTTATTTATTTATTTTTCTTGCGAAGCTCATTTTGCATTTTCCAAAGAAATATTATCCAGAATAACACACAAAATCACATACACACACATTATGATAAATCTTCAAGTGGGTTACTGTGTGTATATTACTTATGTATATATGTTTATATCAACCTCCCAGCTAGTATTCGCATTACTCCTGCGGTTACCATAACTCAGCTCATTTTAATATCCTTTAGATTTACACAATCACCCCCAAAGCAAATAAAAGTGAACAGGTGTTTTGCGAGAATAAAGTGAATATGAATTCATAACAAAAACAATGAATAACATTAAAATCATTTAAATTATTCATACGTCAGACAGACAAACAAAGTATGTGTGTGTACGTGTACGTTAATGTGTTGTTTTTGGGTTTGTAACGAGAAATATAATAGGGTATAGTTAGTAGGGAATATATTAAAAATGTATATAGCTTCAAATTTGAATTGTACCGAAGAAGGATATTTGTGATAGATCGTTAAAGAATTTTAAGAGAGAGTGAAATAGCTTATTATCCGATAATATTTAACAAATTACGAATTTATAATACATCCGAATTAACATGAACCAGTTTAAATTGTTAATATTGAGCACTCATAAATCTACATAATACTTCATTAAAAGGCATTTATGAATTGGACTTTCTGGTCTCGCTGCCTCTGTTGGAAAGATTGAGCTTCCTTTGGGTATTCAGCCAGTATTTATACAGCGAAGAGCTTTTGCCCCTAGCAAACATTTGGTATGTATATATGTCCCATTTAGAAATGTTATCCATATTTTGGCAAATCCTATGGCTTTATACCCACACAAAACGTGCTCCGTTTCAGGACATTTGGGGTCGATCTAGGGGTATACGACCTGTCTATCTAGCTGGTTGGTGCGCACGATAACGATAAGAGAGTATCTGATTTGACCCAAACTTGGTATATCGTAATATTATTGTCAAACTTAAGACGAGTTCGGAGATGGCAAATATCGGTCCACTCCTTCTGGGACTTTCCCCACAAAAGGTCAACATTGTCAAAGAAAACAAGTTAAAAAATATCAGCCGGTTTGCCGACAGATGTATTTAAATATATTTTTTGACTTCTGTTGATTATTTAAATTTTTGATCTGCTATGGCGTAGGTTCCGAAGGAATGGACCAATATTGACCACTTCGTATCGGGCATAAATAAATATGATGAGGTACCATATATAGGTGACCGAAGTGAAGATGGAATATATCGGTTTACTCCTTCTGGTACGTTCCGCACCAATGGTCAACATTTTGTATAATTATATCTATCATAACATGCGGAAGAACTTAGCGATTCCATGTATCTGAATATTTTTCGTTTTTATACCCTACGCCACATAGTCATAATTATACCCTACACCACACAGTGGTAAGGGTATTATGCCTTTTTGTATTTTTTGTAACATGCGAGACAGACCCATAGGATTTTCATAGAATCACTTTCTCGTCCCGTCCGTCTGTCCATGTATTTTCGTAAACAGAAAGCAGGTCACATTTAATATCCGATTGAGGTTAAATTTTCCACAAATCATTTGCTTGGCCCAAGGACGAACCCTATTGAAATTGGTTAGAATCAGTTCAAATGTAGATACAGCTCCCATATGTACCGATTTCGGATTAACTGTGCACCATATGGCCAATATCAGTCCAAATTACCTGAATTTAAGCACATCCGACCGATTTAAGTCTAGAAGAGAGTACTTCAAATTTGGTGAAAATCGGTTCAGATATTGCTGTAGCTCCCATATATATGTTTCATCCGAACAAGTGATTCAAATTTTGTCAATATCGGTTAAGATTTCGATATAGCTCCCATATATATCTTTATCCGATTTCAAGTTTCACCAAATGGCTAATATTAGCCCAAATGGACTGAATTTTGTCACTTCCGACGGAATTCAGTCTAATAGCAAGTATTTCAAATTTCGGTTTAAATATAAATATCGCGATTTCAACAGACAGACGGACAGACAGATGGACATCGTTAAATGTATATATATATATATATATATATATATACATATATATATATATATATATATATATATATATATATATATATATATATATATATATATATATATATATATATATATATATATATATATATATTATGGGGTCTACGACGAATGTTAAGGGATGTTACAAACGGAATGACAAATTTAATATACCCTCCTTTCCAAGGTCGAGGGTATAATAATGGTTTATCTAAATATTTTTTTTGTGTTCTTACGAGAGCAGTACTTTTGGAACCTTCCTGGGTCGACATTTTAAATAAATATAATCCTTTTAACATGCGAAAAAAGTCAGCGATTAAACCAATTAATAGATATTAAAAAAATAATAGAAAATTATAGAAAATAATAGATATATATCAAATCTGGCACCTTGAAATAAGTATACCAGACTCAGGTCAGATAAGAAATGGATAATATTGGCCAACCTTACTGAACGTCCCTCAAAAGAGTCAAAACAAACAGATATTGTCTGATGCTATACATCCCTACATTATACTGATAATAGATAAAAGACTGATACTTTTTAACTTGTTATAGTACCAGAATAAAAACAAAATTTATTCGTCCTCCAAAACAGATAAGTGCTTTGATTTTATTAAAAAAAAAAAAAAAAAAACAAAACGGAAGAAAACAAATTTTGAATGTTTATTATTATCCTCTTCCGCCTTTGCTACTTGTCTGCCATAAAATGAGATACACTTGCTCTAATGTTGAATGGCAAATAAGGTCAAGTGCTGTGCGAAGAGCATGGAGTTAATTATCTGAAGGAATTTCTTCCTGTCGAGAGTGGCAAGCATGTGTGTGTGTGTGTTTGTAGTTAAGTAATTAATTAGTGGTTGCTTCCGCTGCCGACAGCATCAACATGTTTATGGTTCGTAATCTCAACAATGTGAAATATGTAACTAGGGTAGAAGCATGTATAGATGAGATGCGCCTTTGGTATGTGGTAGAGGCATTAAGGCGTAACTACACTTCGAAGGTGTTTATTAATGTGTAACTAACTAACATCTCTAATTCCCTAATAAATATTCATTCTTTAATAAATATTACAGTTGGCTGGAGGAATTAGCAGAAAAAAAGAAGGAAGAAAAACTACTGTTAATAGGCAGAGGTGGGAAAATATAATTTCAAGGTGTTGTAATCTGTATTAATTATTAATAAAGTTGTTTCGTAAACTATTATTTACAGATATTTATTGATTATCAGAACGATAGATTTCTTAAGATTCAAGTGCTTGTACATAATTATATGGGAAACTTTGAACCAAATCTTCCTCTCCGTATGTATAGAAAATAATTACTTTCTGCACTATAAGTAATGACATGTGACAGATTGAGCACACCTACCGCTACACATCGACACATCTGCGCGCCCGCAATCAAACAAATAATAAAAAAAATATGTTGCCAGACAATAATTAATGTTCGTTGCAGTGACTGAGTGCTTGATGTGCTCGTGTTCCAGTCAGAAGATCGCCAACTCATCTCCTCCATCAGACAGATAAAATAAACTATAAAACATTTGAGCACTGGCTATAGTCATGTGGCGCCGACCATGTGATAAGCTACAACACTACAATATGTGGGAAATCCTTCTTAAGTCCAAACCCATTTTAGTCGATTTTTTAAATAACGTCAAACAGTCCTGCACAAATGTTACTTTTGGTTTCTGACCTGTGCATTTGTCCTATACAGGGTGAGATGAAAAAATTGCAACCAAATTCGGAGTGCTGTCAAATTGCAACCAAATTCGGAGTGCCACTCATCCGACAGCTGTTAAAATTATTCCAGTGACAGCTCATTATATTATCTACAAGCGTACAAAAGCATTTTGGTGAGAATTTTCCAGAAAAAAAGTTATTCGTGATGAAATTTAAGCGTGATAGATAGATAGATAGAATTAAAGCGATATATTGGGCTGAAAAACGACAAGCGGCTATCGTTAGAGCACTCCAGCATTTAAATTTGAATAAATCTGTTGCGCCTCGTGCCATCGCTCGTTACCGTGATACTGTTAGCGTAGCCCGGCGTAAAGTAAGTGGACGGAAGGAGACGGAAGAAAACAGCAACATCAGCAAGAATAGTTTGAAAAGTAAAGAAACGACTTGATCGAAACCCGTGTCGCAGTGGCCGAAAAATGGCTCGTGAGCTGATCATATCGCAATATTCCATTCGTCAAATATTGAAAAATGAGCTCGGAGTAAAGCTATTTAAATTCCAAAATGTGCAAGAACTTATACCGCAACAGAAAGAAAATAGACTCAATAGAGCTAAAAAGTTGCTTCGCTTGGCCGAAAGTGGTGAACTGCCGAATTTGGTTTTCTCCGATGAGAAAACATTCGTTGTCCAGAAGTTTGTGGTCAAACTCTTGTGCCAAAGAGGTCAACTAAAAATGTGCACCTTCGGTTGGCCACCAGAACTCAAGCGCCGGCCATGGTGATGATGTGGACCTCCATAACAGCCGATGGTCGCTCTCCGCTCGTGATAATCGAACGTGGTATCAGAAAAAATGCCGAATATTATCACGAAAATATTCTGGAGGGTGTATTAAAGCCTTGGGCATGCAAACATTTTGGCTGCAGATCTTGGACATTCTCAGCACCATCGCACTTAGCACGCGCCGCTCAAGAACGGTTACAAAATAAGGTTCCTCGCTTCATTCCCAGCGCACAATGGCCACCAAAATCTCCGGATACCAATCCGTTGGACTATTGTGTCTGGAGTATTTTGGAAAGCAAGATTGGCACTAAAAATAGCAAAGTGTCGATCACCTCAAGCGCTTCGCCGGAAATGGGCCAAAATACCACAGAGCAACATTCGGGCAGCGTGTGACGATTTCATTGGCCGTTTGAAGGCCATAATTTGTACCAAAGGTGACCAATTCGAACAAATCTATTCGAATCCTATCCAGATAAAATTTTGCACAAATAATTTTTTTGGCCCAAGGACGAACCCTATTGAAATTGGAGATAATCGGTCAAAATTTAGATATAGCTCCCATATATATCTTCGTCCGATTTGCCTCTTATTATGCACCAAACGTGTAATATCAGTCCGAATAGTATGGAATTTTGCACGTACGATCAGATTGGACCTCAATCGGTTCAGATATAGCTATAGCTCCCATATATACTGTTCATCCGATTTGTCATATTTGTTACCCACAGCCGTAATATGCACTCCATAACAACGATATTCAGGGAAATATATCAAATACAGCTCAGTAATATCTTTGTTAAATTTTATGGAGATCGGTTCCGATTTGGATATAGCTCCCATATATATTTTTACCCGATTTCAAATTAATTGTGCACCAAATGGGCAATACAAGTCCGAATTTAAATGATACAAATGCTTCGACATATTTAGCCCTTTGAACTTTAAATTATAACTAAAATCATAGCGTGTATGATAGAATTCTCCTATAAAAATTTTTAATTGTTATGCGCAGCTCTACTAAATTAGCAAAGTGGTGAAGGGTATCATAAAGCCGGCCCCTCCCGACTTTAAGACATTTTGTACTGGTTTGAAATTACGACCGGGCACTATTAAAAATGTGTTGCAAAGGCATTGTTCCTACGATATTGTTCAGGAGGAGGTATTGTTATATGGGTGCGATACCGAAAACCCATGTAACGGTACCTTCAGATTTTAGGTATTTTAGATTTTTCTGCATCCATTTTCAACCAAATCACCGCAAAGAAAAATCAATGTGTGTCCAATTTTTGCTGTACTCCCATTCAGAATTCTCAAGTTTACCAAGATACCAGTTCCCAACCAAATTAGCTAAAAATATACAATTCTCCTTCTAAGTGGGAAGTTTAACTCCTCTCAATAATATTTAATCTAGGTCCACTTTATGGGATAGTCAGAATATCACGACAATTTCCCATTTTGCATGCTTAAAAATCTCTAGAAAATAATTAATCTCCCGATTAATATATTATCAGCAAAACCTATCCAATCCATTCACTCATTACGGCTCATTTGCGAAAACATGAAGTACTTTCAGTTCAGGTTAAGAATCATGTTCTTGTTATACCCTCTATCATACTATGGAGGGTATATTAATTTTGTCATTCCGTTTGTAACTCCTCGAAATATTCATGTCAGACCCAACAAAGTATATATATTCTTGATCAGCGTAAAATTCTAAGACGATTTAGCGATGTCCGTCTGTCTGTCTGTGTGTCTGTCTGTCTGTCTGTCTGTCTGTCCGTCTGTCTGTCCGTCTGTCTGTCCGTCTGTCTGTCTGTTGTAATCACGCTATCTTTCGAACAAATTGAGATAGAAGACTAAAATTTTGCACACATGTATTTTTTCTCAGTAGGCAGGTTAAGTTCGTAAATGGGCCATATAGGTCCAAGTTATCATATAGCCCCCATATAACGGTACCTCCCGATATTCGGTATTTTGATGATTTTAGCGACGTTATTTACAGGGATTGTTTCAAATTTCGTATGTGAAGTTCGTAATGGATACTTCAGCCCATGCCAGAAAATTGTCTGTGCAGGTCCACGTCTTCGTATAACCCCCATATAACGGTACCCCCCATATTCGGTATTTTGACGATTTTAGCTACATTATAAACAGAATTTTCTTCAAGTTTCGCATTTAAATATTGTAATAATTTTTGACAAAAGTTGCCTATGCAGGCCCACGTCGTCGTATAAGCATTCGGTATTTTTAAGATTTTAACAGAATTTTTAACGGGTTTTATTTTTTGGAAATTGCCAAATTTGTACCAAATGGTGGAGGGTATTAAAAGTTCGGCCTGGCCGAACTTACAGCTTTTTTACTTGTTTTTACTGTCCTTTCGACACTGTAAATGCATTGTCGAGACCCATTTTGCAGCACGTAACGATGCATAACTGTCCTCCTCATTTCACTTAAATTAAGGAAAGCCTTTGCATGTAAGCTGACAACTGCTCTTATTTATGGTTCATATCCTGCGGATGTAAAGTTATTTCCGGAAAATCCTCGATATGCACACATTTCTGTTTACATGCCAGCTTTGACCTGACAGCATATAGTAAGTCAATCAGCTCATGACTGATGACACATATCCGAGGACATTCACTTTTACTTAAATTCATAAGTCAATCAACTTTTCCAAATAATTTAATGTTGTAGAAATTTCAAGTGAAAAATATAAAAATAATGTAAAGAGTGCCTCGAAATATAATTAAAAGTGTAATTTGAATATGTGCTTCTAATTTTAGGTTTAGAGCCGAACAATGATTCTTTAAATTACCTCTTACTCCCACATTATCCAAACATTGCCTATGGGGAAATATGTGAAACTGTATCCTAATTATCGAAATCAAACTCATTCATTACAAAGTGTACTCCGCAGCACAACACGCAACCACACACACGTTCTCACCTACACAATACCTGTCACATATTCTTCACTTGTCGAAGTTATGACATCTAATTATCCCCTCCCTTTATTTTCGCAACATTTCGAGAATTTACCGATAATGAGTTTCAAGGAAATAAATCCAATATTGCCCATGTTGGAAATAACGAAGCTTACCGTTGATGCCTTTGGTTGAGGCTTAGGGTTTTATAGCGGCGTGGCATTGTTGAATTGAATATGAATCCAAGGTAGATTTACATACTTGTCACTTGGCTCGTAAAGAAATGTTAAATTTGAACATGATATATGAATATCTACAGCTATGTGTAAAAGGGTTTTTTTGTTAATAAGAGACAAACAAGAAAAGGTTTTAAAAACAAAATGAATGGTTTGAGGCGAATCAGTCAAAAACAAAAAAAAAAAAAAAAAAAAAAAAAAACAATTAAAAAAGCAGTAAGTTCGGCCGGGCCAAACTTTGAATAACCTCCACCATTATGAACGAATTTGAAAATTTTCGAAAAAGATAAAATTCGCCAAAAATTCTGTTAACATTTTAAAAATACCCAATATATTAGGGCCTGTACGACGTGCACCTACATAGGCATTGTTTGTCACAAGCCATTACCATTTTCAAATTTGAAACTTGATACAAACGGTGAATAATGTAGCCAAAATCATCAAAATACTGTACATAGGGATGTACCGTTACATAGGAGCAATACAAAGTCCTGGACCTGCATAGATAATTTTCTGTCACAGGCTGTAGCTTCCATTACGAACTTCAAATACGACATCTCAAACAATTTCGGTGATCATTGTACCTACAATCGTCAAAATACCGAATATAAGGAGGTACTGATATATGGGGCCTATACGAAGACCGGGACCTGCATAGGCAATTTTCTGTCACAGGCTGTAGCTTCCATTACGAACTCTAAATACGCAATTTTAAACTACTACGGTGAATAATGACGCTAAAATAAACAAAATACCGAATATTGGGAGGTATCGTTATATGGGGGCTATACGAACACGTAGACTTGCACAGACAATTTTCTGTCGAAGGCTGTAGTATTCATTACGAACGTCAAATGCCAACTTTGAAACAATTCCGGTGAATAATGTCGCTAAAACCATCAAAATACCGAATATCGGGAGGTACCGTTATATGGTGGCTATACGAAGACGTGGACCAGCACAGACAATTTTCTGTCATAGGCTGTAGCACCCATTAAGAACATCAAATACCAAACTTGAAAGAATTCTAATAAATATTATCTCTAAAATCATCAAAATACCGAATATCGGGATGTACCGTTATATGGGGGCTATACCAAAACGTAGACCTACATGATTTTCAATACCAAAAAGTCCTGCAGACATAATATACATTTGAGTAAAATTTTATCAATCTACTTCATTTAATTCGGAAGACGGACAGCTAAATCGACATTTATGCTGATCAAAAATATATTTACTTAATGCGAATTTGTCAAAAAAGTTAACATTGAATGGCAATGATTCGGTTGACGCAAAATTCCAATGAAAATATCATGGACTGATATATAATATCTTCGACACTTTGTATAATTTTGGTATATACAATTGGTTTAGTTTTAGAAAAATCGGGCTAACGTTTGCTTTTTAGGAGTGTTATGTTTATTCCCAACTTTTACTATTTATACCTTACAACACTATGTGTCTGATCGTTACGTAGATGCCGATAGTAAATATATCGGATATATGTAGCGAAATATATACAATGTATATATACAAAGGAAGGGGATGTTAGCTAGAATGCTGATATCTCAGGAATGGCTGAACCAATTTTGATAAATTTTGTCAATTCAGAATGCCCTCTTGGCATAAAAGAATAAAATCTAAAAAAAATCGCATAAAAAGATGCCAATAATTTTTTATCGCATGCGATTTTTTCAATTTGACTTACAATATTGATGTGTATATTTTGTAATGTTTTTCCACCATATAACACAGGTTTGGGATATTATATAGAGATTACAATTATCGTCCGATCCTCACGAAAAGGATAGGGTTAGGCTCAGAAGGGCTAGGCCTATTGTTTTCAAAGATGTACGCAATATATTTAGGGGTTGAAATGGACCAACAACTAAAAATGTTTCTGATTTTGCAGCCGTTATAAAGGTCATAAATAGAAACCAAAGGACATGAAATCTCACATGAAGTTAGAGTTTAGGACAGCGGGTAGAATGGACCACTATTTTTGTCTGAAAAATACCAGCATTACTTACAGGCGATATCCGAAATACACAAAAGGTGAACTTCTGCCTTTTGCTGATTTCGTTGACGAATATAGCCAAATATCGTAGACAAGCAAATCATATAGATGAGTCTAAATTTGGAGATACAGAGGGGCCTCTTGCTTTTGGAGATGATCGCAAAATACGACGGAGTGCGTAAATATTGGGCAAATGTCCCTGGCCAAAATGCTTAGGGTGTTTCGTGACATAATTTCAAAATCGAATTTTTCCAAAATGGATTTATACATAAATGGGGCTTCTAACATATTGAAGTGTTGTAGGGTATCACATGGTCGGCCCCGCTCGAATATAGCCTTTGCTTACTTGTTTTGGGGATATAGTTGACAAGATATAGTTCATTTTCACATCTGATAAAAGTCAACGTTTGTACACCAGCCAGACAGACGGACAAACATCGCTAGCATTGGTATCCGGAGATTTTGGTGGCCATTGTGCGCTGGAAGTGAAGTGAGGAACCTCATTTTGTGACCATTCTTAGGTGGCGCGTGCTGAGTGCGATGGTGCAGAGTTCTGTTGTAATGTCCAAGGTCTGCGCCCAAAATGTTTGCGTGTCCAAGGCTTTAATACACCCTCCAGAATATTTTCGCCGGCGCTTGAGTTCTGGTGGCCAACTGATGGTGCACATTTTCAGCAGACCTCTTTGGCAGGTAAACACGATCATTTTGTTTGTTTACAAACTGCTGGAAAACGAATGTTTTTTCATCGGAGAAACCCAAATTCGGCAGTCCACCACTTTCGGCCAAGCGAAGCATCTCTTTAGCTGTTTTGAGTCTATTTTCTTTCTGCTGCGGTGTAAGTTTTTGCACTTTTTGGAATATCAATGGCTTTACCCCGAGCTCATTTTTCAATATTTGCCGAGTGGAATATTGCGATATGTTCAGCTCAAGATCCATTTTTCGGTCACTGCGACACGGGTTTTGATGCAGTATGATCAGTATGCAGTATGATGCTGATGTTGATGTTGTTGATGTTTTCTTACGTCCATTTACTTGACGTCGGGCTACGCTACCAGTATTACGGTAAAGAACGATGGTACGTGACACAAACGGTTTTCCAGCCAAATATAAATAAATCATACTATCAAGTTTGAATTCCATCACGAATAACTTTTTTTCTGGAAATTTCTCATCAATATGCTTTTGTACGCTTGTAAACAATATAATGAGCTTTCTGACGAGTGGCTTAGAAATGACAGCATTCTGAAGTTGGTTGCAGTTGTTACATCTCACCCTGTATGGATCTTTCTATTTCACTCCACTGAGTCGATCTAGTTATGAGTGTCCGTACGTCTGTCCATGTTAAGTTACAATTATGACGTGATCCTCACGAAGTTTTGCATGGAGGTGGTGTTGAGGTCCTTTATACCCTGCGTCATATTTCTAGATAGGTTATATATCCTATTATACGGTCAAAACGTGCCTCATCGATATAAAGTTTTTAGACCCCAGGTCTCTTTGAAACAAATCCGTTTCAGGACATTTGGAGTCGATCTAGCGATGTCCGTCTGTCTGTCTGTCTGGTGCGCACGACAACTTTCGAAGGGAGTATCCGATTTGGTTCAAACTTGGTACATCGTAATATTATTGTCAAACTTAGATCGAGTTCGGGGATGGGCAATATCGGACCAATCCTTGTGGTAATTCCCTCACAAAAGGTCAACATTTTCAAAGAATATAATTTATATCATAGAACAAGAAAAGATCATTCGCAAATTTTGCAAATCCCAATATTTGTATCAGTGCTCAGATCAGGTGCGAAAATGGAGAATATCGGTACATTGGATATTCCACCATAAAGGGTCAAAAATTTGAATAATTACCACTCTTATGAAGTGTGAAATAAGTGTCCGTTTTTCTTCAAATTGCACAAATCCCAACATTTCAACTAACACAAAGTCTGATGCCAAGATTGAATAAATATGTTCTCTTCTTCTGGCACCTCCCCCACCAGGAGTCAACATTTTGAATAATTATAACATGCGAAACAAGTTTAGGATTTTTATTAAGCTCCGTATATTTCAATTTTTTTTTACCATAGATCTAATAAATATTGCGGCCTACTCATCTTTTTGCACATCCTCCTTAAATTTTCCAAATCCTAATATCTTTATGAGAATTGGATGAAGTGGAATAATTCGGTCCAAATATATATAACATTATATATGTCTGCAGGCAAAACCGCCTGCTACTTTTTAACATGTTTTTTTTATAAATTTCGTGAGATCTTAGTGTGATTTATCGTCTTCAAAATTGTATTTGCTTCGTAAATTCTACATAAAACGCAAATTTGTAAGCACGTCCTGACATCGATTTAAAATCGTGATGTCCTGAAGTAGAAGAAAACTAACAAACAAAAATGTACTATACACATGTAAAAATATGCTTAGAATAGAGATGACAACTTCAAACTTCTCTTAGTAATTTTCAAAATAATACCATACGAACAATTCATTGCGGGTAATCAATGCTCAAATTTTAGACCAACAAATTCTAATCCTAATTGAATTTTCCAATAATACATCTAGTTACGGCACCCCTACCTCCTGCAATATGTGACACATTCTTCGGGATTTCTTCATCTGCGTTTGGTATGTGCAGCATGTCGGGAGCAAAGACTTGTAAAGTATTTACAAACATACTAAAGTATCTGTGATATGCATGCGGAATTGTGGCAACAGCAGCAAAAAAAATCGAAATGCACTCGCCTGGAGAGGATAATGCAGGGAATAGCATTTGAATAACATGGCATTTGTTTGTGCAAATATGTACGTATGTGTGTGGAAGTAATCGCTGGTGACAAGTGAATTGAGTAATAGAGAAAATTGCTTTCGATTTATTTTACAATTGCTCGGTGTTGTGTCAAGCGCTAAAGCTAACATGCTCACATAAAGTTAACAAACAGAGATTTTACAAAAAGGTGCAGAGGCATTAAATTGTAACGGAACATGATTGGAATGTGATGAACTAAAGTTTATGGACGACGGTGCAATATTAAATTGCTGTTCATTTTTTATACCCTCAGCGATATGGCTACAGAGGGTATAATCAATTCATTCCAAAACGTGCCTTATCGAAATACCGATTTTAGACCCCAGGTCTCTTTGAACAAAATACGTATCAGGACATTTGGAGTCGATCTTGTGATCCGTCCGTCTGGCTGGTGCGCACGATAACTCTCGAGGGGAGCATCCGATTTGATCCAAACTTGGTACATCGTAATATAATTGTCACACTTAGATCGAGTTCGGAGATGGACAATATCCTATTTTCAAAATAAATATTTTACTGCACAGAAAGAGAAAGGATAATCCGATTTTGCTCCAACTTTGCAAATCCTAATATTTACATCAGTGTTAGGTCAGGTGCGAAAATTAAGTACCTCCCCCAGGGGAAAATTTTTGAAAGGGCAAAAATGTTGAATAATTATAATTCTTAAAAAATGTGATGTAAGAGACCGATTGTCTGCTAATTACACACATCACAATATTTTTGTTAACCCAAGGTCTGGTGTGAACATTAAATATATCGGTCCACTCCTTCTAGTACCTCCCCCACAATAGCATGAAGCTCATAAAACGGGAAATTAACATTCGGTTCCATTCAAACTTTGCACATCTCAATATTTATATGAACATCAGATTTGTTACAAAGATGATGGAGATAGGGCCATTCCTTTTGGTACCTCTCCCACAAATGGTCAAAGTTTTGAATAAACAAAGCGATTATAAAATCCAATATAAGCATCCGGTTCTCTTCATATTTTACACATCCCATTATTTCTACTAACACAAGATATGCTGTGAAGATGAGATATATCGCTCCACTCTTTCTGGTACCTTCCCCACAAAGAGTCAAAGTTTTGAATATCCATGAAGCTCATAAAAAGCGGAATCAACATCCGATTCCATTCAGACTTGGTACGTCTCAATATTTCGATCCGTTTCGTCTCAATATTTCGATCCGTTATAAAGATGCTGGAGATCGGGCCATTTCTTCTAGTAGCTCCTCCACAAAGGTTCAAAATTTTGAATACCCAAAACGATCATAAAATCCGAAATAAAATCGGGCCATTCCTTCTGGTACCTCCTCCACAAAGGGTCATAATTTTGAATACCCAAAACGATCATAAAATCCGAAATAAGCATCCGGTTCTCTTCAAATTCCACACATCACAATATTATTTATTAACCCAATGTTTGGCGTGAAGGTGGGATATATCGGGACACTCCTTCTGGTACCTGCCCCACAAAGGGTCAAAATTTTGAATATTCATGAAGATCATAAAATACGAAATTAACATCCGACTCCATTCAGACTTGGTTCATCTCAATATTTCTATCAACACAAGATCTGCTATAAAGGTGGTAGAGATCGGACCATTTTTTCTGGCACCTCCCCCAAAAGGGTTAAAGTTTATAATAACCACAACGATTATAAAATCCGAAATAAGGATCTGGTTCTCTTCAAATTACAAATATTACAATATGTTTATTAACCCAAGGTCTGGCTTGAAGGTAAGATATATCGGTGCACTCCTTCTTGAACCTCCCCCACAAAGGTTCAAAATTTTGAATATCCATTAAGCCCATAAAAAGCGAAATTAACATCTGATTTCATTCAGACTTGGTACTTCTCAATATTTCTATCAGCACAAGATCCGTTATAAAGATGGTAGTGATCGGGCCATTCCGTCTGGTACATCCTCCACTAAGGGTCAACATTTTGAATACCCAAAACGATCATAAAATCCGAAATAAGAACTAGGTTCTCCTCACATTACACACATTACAATATTTTTTATTAACCCAAGGTCTGGTGTGAAGGTGGGATAATCGGTGCACTCCTTCAGGTACCTCCCCCACAAAAGGTAAAAATTTTGAATATTCACGAAGCTCATAAAATGCAATAATAACGTCCGATTACATTCAGACATGGTACTTCTCAATATTTTCATCAACACAAGAAATGTTATAGCTCCTCCACAAAGACTGGTAGCTCCTCCACAAAGGGTCAACATTTTGAATACCCAAAAAGTCATAAAATCCGAAATAAGCACTCGGTTCTCTTCTCCTCCACAAAAGGTCAAAATTTTGAATATTTATGAAGGTCATAAGACGTAAAAATAATGTCCGAATTCATTCCAGACTTGGTACATCTCAATATTTCCATCAACACAAGATCTGTTATAAATATTGTAGAGATCGGACCATTTCTTCTGGCACCTACCCACATATGGTTCAAGATTTCAAAAAACAAAAGGCTCAAAGAAAGCTACGAAAAGCATCCAACTCTCTTCAAATTTCACGCATATAAATATTTTTTCTAATAAGAGATCTGTTGTGAAGATTATATGTATCTTCAAACCCCTCCTGGTGTCTCACCCACAAAGGATCACAAATTTTCAATAATTTTACCTGCCATAACTTGTGAAAGAATTCAGCGATTCTTTACAACTAAATATTTCTCTCAACTAGAAATCTGGGATGAATTTGGAATTTATGATTTCGCATTAAATTTGATATAAATGTTCCGTCATTATGTTCCGTTACAAGTGCTGCCGTCAACTACATCTGGTACCTCACATAATCTAAAAACTATCACATATTTAATACAAAGTAAAAATAGGCAATATTGGCCCATTCCTCTAGAACCTACTCCATAAACGGTCAACAATTTGAATAATCATAACACAAGTCAAAATATATGTAAATAATCAAATATTGACTGAGGTTATACATTTGTCGGCAAAATCGACTGATATTTTTTAACTTGTTTATTACAAAGTGGAAAATTGATAAAGAAAAAATTATCACTAAATTCGACCCAAATATTTGTAGCAATAAAAACCTTAATCCATTTATTATAACCCCCTCCCGAAAAATCCTAACATACTGAATAATCCTATAATAAATTCTTCAAATAAATACCATTCATCTCACACCCCACAGAATATTGTTGTATAATTTGTAAATATTTCGATTGAAAAAAAAAATGGAATTTCCATTTTTCTCATTCCTTTCTGTGAAATTCTTCTGCAAACAGATGTCGGCACAAATAAATTGATTAATTCCACATGTCTTTTTAATTACATTAAATTGTCAAATTTAGAAATAATTGTGATTTATATTAAATACAGCTCAGATTCTGTTCACTCATTCGAAAAATAAATACACATTTGCTGAGAGAAAACATCAAAGGATAGATATCCTCAAAGAGCAAATGTTTTTTTGTCAATCAAACGGAGATTGCTTTAAATCGCTGTTTGGATTGTTGTGACATTCATTTGATGGGTCAGTTGCAATTAATGCCGTATTTGTGACATGACATGTGCAAGATATAAACAATAATTAATTTTCAAATAATATACAGATTGCAAATTAAATGCAAATCATAATAAATAGTAGAGATTTGTATAAATACACATGTGTGAATATTTATTATCTAGGAGTGATATTTTGATTTAATTATACCCTACATGGAGGAGGAAGCAAGATAGACTCATAGTTACTTTTGAGGATCTTCATAGAATCACTTTGTGAGTCTGTCTGTCCATGTATTTTTGTGAACAACGTTCAGGTCGCATTTATTATCCTATTGAGATGTAATCTTCCAAACCATTTTTGTTTGGCCCAAGGACGAACCCTATTAAATTGGTAAGAACCGGTTCTAATTTAGATATAGCTTCTATGTATACCTTCAAGCGGTTTCGGATTAATTGTGCACCAAATGGCCAATATCTCTCCAAATGAGCTGCTAATTTGGGGAAACTCAGTTTAGATATAGCTATAGCTCCAATATACATGAATCATCTGATTTGGGGTCTTACGTCCCTCACATGCGTAATATGCACTCGGCAACAATGATATTTGGTACCAAATAACTAATCGAGCTCAAAAAAAGCTCTGTCAACTTTTATAGAGATTGGGTCAGCTCCCATAAATATCTTATCCGATATCAGATTTATTGTGCTCCAAATGGCTAATATCACCCCATATGAACTGAATTTCGGCAATTCCGACTGAATTCATCCTGGAAACAAGTGCATCAAATTTGGTGAAAATCGGTTCAGCTATAGTTCCAATATATATGTTTCATCCAATTTGATGTTAAAGTCTCTCACATGCGTAATATGCACTCCACAACAATGATCTGCCAAATTTTAACGAGATCTGTTCAGATTTTACAGTTTCTATGTACATCTTCATCCGTTTTTACGGATGAATTTCAGCTAAAATTGAATACGTTTTTTAATTTTCAACCAAATTTTACCATTTGGTGAAACTCGGTCCGGCATAACTATTGCTCCAATAAATATTTGTATACCCTCCACTATACATGGTATCGCAATTTAATTGCCTGAAAATGCACACAAAGAGATCCTTGTGAGTACTTTACCCCCTGAAAAGAATTGTATAGGTCCACGATATCGTATATCCCCAAAATTATGGCACCTCCAGATATTCAGTATTTTGATGACTCTAGTCAGATGATGTTGTCTGAAAATTCTCACAAGGTGTTTCTTTACCCCAGAAGAGAATTGTCTATAAAGGTCCACGATGTAGTAAAGCCCCCCAAATAAGGGTACCAAACGATATTTGGTATTTTGATGATATTTGCGATATTATTCACCGGAATTGTTTCAACTTTCGTATATAAATTTCGGAACCGTTACTACAGTCTATGACACAAATTACTTATGCAGAACCGCGTATAATGCTTTTCATTTGAGCGGTATTTTTCGACGGAATTTTTTTTTGAAATTTTTCAAGTTTCTACTAAATAGTGGAGGGTTTAAAAGTTTCGGTCTGGCCGAACTTAGCGGCATTTTTACTTGAGCCGACTTTTGAGCTTCTTTACTGATTTTCTTCGTGGTTGACAATAAAAGTCAAAAGCGACCATGGAGGTGAGGTTCCTGACCAGAAACTCACACGAAGACATTGTGGACTTCTATATTAAGACCTTCTTCTGGTCTTCTATACGAAGACCATCTTCTGGTCTTCTATACGAAGACCATCTTCTGGTCTTCTATACGAAGACCATCTTCTGGTCTTCTATACGAAGACCATCTTCTGGTCTTCTATACGAAGACCATCTTCTGGTCTTCTATACGAAGACCATCTTCTGGTCTTCTATACGAAGACCATCTTCTGGTCTTCCATACGAAGACCATCTTCTGGTCTTCTATACGAAGACCATCTTCTGGTCTTCTATACGAAGACCATCTTCTGGTCTTCTATACGAAGACATACTTCTGGTCTTCTATACGAAGACCTACTTCTGGTCTTCTATACGAAGACCTACTTCTGGTCTTCTATACGAAGACCTACTTCTGGTCTTCTATACGAAGATCTACTTCTGGTCTTCTATACGAAGACCTACTTCTGGTCTTCTATACGAAGACCTACTTCTGGTCTTCTATACGAAGACCTACTTCTGGTCTTCTATACGAAGACCTACTTCTGGTCTTCTATACGAAGACCTACTTCTGGTCTTCTATACGAAGACCTACTTCTGGTCTTCTATACGAAGAACTTCTGGTCTTCTATACGAAGACCTTCTGGTCTTCTATACGAAGACCTTCTGGTATTCTATACGAAGACCTTTTTGCTTGTATACGAAGACTTTCTGGTCTTCTATAGGGAGACCTTCTGCTCTTCTATAGTTGGACCTTCTAGTCTTCTATACGAAGACCTTCTGGTCCTCAGCTATAAGAAGTCCTTCTGATCTTCTTTTTAACGAAGACCTTCTGGTCCTCTTCTATACGAAGACCTTTTGGACTTCTATGGGAAGATCTTTTGGTTTCCTACGCGAAAACCTTTTGTCTTTTTACAAGAAAATTCTGGTGTTCTATACGAAGACCTTCTTGTCTTCCATACTTAAACTTTCTGGTCCAACATTCTAAGACCATCTGGTATTGGACTTCTAGTCTTTTACACGAATACCTTCTGGTCTTTCAACTTGAAGGCTATCTTAGGATTAATTAAATCCATATTCTTACATAATCACTTTTTTCCTATCATCTTTTCATAGCTGTGCCGCATATTTCAATTTCGTTATGTCTCTCTCGTCCAAATTCCAATTTAAAAATAATGTAATTTGCCTAACCTACCATAATTGACTTCTGCCACCATTCAGAATAAATTGAACCTATTCCACTTTGTATCAAATCGAATTGGATTCATATATTTTTTCCATTTTTTCTTCATTGTCATAGCTATTTGCTTCTTAAAGAAGTTGCACAAAGATAAACGATGCAGACGAACCCGGCAATCTATTAAAATGATAAATGATATTCAACTGTGGCATGGCGGAATAATTTGAATATTTTTTATTCCATCCATTTATGCAAAAAACAATGGCCTTTGACATCTTGAGTTGAATCGAGAATCGCAATAAAATGAGCCAATATATTTGTTATTTTGTATGCCTTCAAATAATTTCTATTAAGAGATAATGTGGTTACTAAAAGGTCATTGACTAGCGCCCAAATAAGAACTTTCACATCTGGCAAAAAACTCATAAATTCTAATAAATTAATGACTTTACCCTCAACATCACATATCCTTTCCTTTCGCTAATAGAAATCTCTGAAACTAAGAACTTTTTTACTCACATTTCACATTCGTTATGGCAATAATGAGTCTTAATTAAATAATCATTATAAGCTCAATAAGTTACTCCCAGTTAACCAATTAATTAGCATTGGTCTAATGGCCAACTTTGAGTTGAGATTAATTCTGAATTATTTTCATTCATAGATGTTTGCCCTTTTCATTGCTAAAGATTAGTCATCAACCATAAATCGTAAAAAGTATAAAGTTTGGTTTTTGCTCTGCAGAATTTTCTCTTTAACTGTATGGGCGTAATTCCAGTTTCATGGTTAATTTAGGTAAATAACGTCAAAGCGTTAGTTTGTAGTTAATAGTTCAGAAAGTTTATATCACATTTGCGGTGCCTAAGTTTGTGATGGCGTTAGTGAAAAAAAAAAAAACAGTTGAAAAGCAAAAGGTCATGTCAAAGAAGTCCGTCAAAGGGTTTGCTATGTAAACAGAAATTCGTTTTATATGGTCAGAGAAGAGCAGATACCACAGGTTCTCTAGAGGAAAAGAACATATTTTTCAAGAAGACCAGAACACCTTCATATAGAAGACAAGAAAGTCTTCGTGTAGAAGACCAGAAGGTCTTTGTATAGAAGACCAGAAGGTCGTCGTATAGAAGACCAGAAGATCTTCGTATAGAAGACCAGAAGGTCTTCGAATAGAAGACCGGAAGAAGGTCTTCGTATAGAAGACCGGAAGAAGATCTTCGTATAGAAGACCAGAAGGTCTTCGTATAGAAGACCGGAAGAAGATCTTCGTATAGAAGACCGGAAGAAGATCTTCGTATAGAAGACCAGAAGGTCTTCGTATAGAAGACCAGAAGGTCTTCGTATAGAAGACCAGAAGATGGTCTTCGTATAGAAGACCAGAAGGTCTTCATATAGAAGACCAAAAAGTCTTCGTATAGAAGACCAGAAGGTCTTCGTATAGAAGACCAGAAGATGGTCTTCGTATAGAAGACCAGAAGGTCTTCGTATAGAAGACCAGAAGGTCTTCGTATAGAAGACCAGAAGGTCTTTGTATAGAAGACCAGAAGGTCTTCGTATAGAAGACCAGAATTTCTTCATATAGAAGACCAGAAGGTCTTCGTATAGAAGACCAGAAGGTTTTCGTATAGAAGACCAGAAGGTCTTCGTATAGAAGACCAGAAGATGGTCTTCGTATAGAAGACCAGAAGGTCTTCGTATAGAAGACCAGAATTTCTTCATATAGAAGACCAGAAGGTCTTCGTATAGAAGACCAGAAGGTTTTCGTATAGAAGACCAGAAGGTCTTCGTATAGAAGACCAGAAGGTCTTCGTATAGAAGACCAGAAGGTCTTCGTATAGAAGACCAGAATTTCTTCATATAGAAGACCAGAAGGTCTTCGTATAGAAGACCAGAAGGCCTTCGTATAGAAGACCAGAAGGTCTTCGTATAGAAGACCAGAAAGTCTTCGTATTGAAGACCAGAAGGTCTTCGTATTGAAGACCAGAAGGTCTTCATATAGAAGACCAAAAAGTCTTCGTATAGAAGACCAGAAGGTCTTCGTATAGAAGACCAGAAGATGGTCTTCGTATAGAAGACCAGAAGGTCTTCGTATAGAAGACCAGAAGGTCTTCGTATAGAAGACCAGAAGGTCTTTGTATAGAAGACCAGAAGGTCTTCGTATAGAAGACCAGAATTTCTTCATATAGAAGACCAGAAGGTCTTCGTATAGAAGACCAGAAGGTTTTCGTATAGAAGACCAGAAGGTCTTCGTATAGAAGACCAGAAGGTCTTCGTATAGAAGACCAGAAGATGGTCTTCGTATAGAAGACCAGAAGGTCTTCATATAGAAGACCAAAAAGTCTTCGTATAGAAGACCAGAAGGTCTTCGTATAGAAGACCAGAAGATGGTCTTCGTATAGAAGACCAGAAGGTCTTCGTATAGAAGACCAGAAGGTCAGAAGGTCTAGAAGACCAGAAGGTCTTCGTATAGAAGACCAGAAGGCCTTCGTATAGAAGACCAGAAGGTCTTCGTATAGAAGACCAGAAGGTCTTCGTATTGAAGACCAGAAGGTCTTCGTATTGAAGACCAGAAGGTCTTCATATAGAAGACCAAAAAGTCTTCGTATAGAAGACCAGAAGGTCTTTGTATAGAAGACCAGAAGATGGTCTTCGTATAGAAGACCAGAAGGTCTTCGTATAGAAGACCAGAAGGTCTTCGTATAGAAGACCAGAAGGTCTTCGTATAGAAGACCAGAAGGTCTTTGTATAGAAGACCAGAAGGTCTTCGTATAGAAGACCAGAATTTCTTCATATAGAAGACCAGAAGGTCTTCCTATAGAAGACCAGAAAGTCTTCCTATAGACGACCAGAAGTTCTTCCTATAGAAGACCAGAAGGTCTTCGTATAGAAGACCAGAAGGTCTTCGTATAGAAGACCAGAAGGTCTTCGTATAGAAGACCAGAAGGTCTTCGTATAGAAGACCAGAAGGTCTTCGTATAGAAGACCAGAAGGTCTTCGTATTGAAGACCAGAAGGTCTTCATATAGAAGACCAAAAAGTCTTCGTATAGAAGACCAGAAGGTCTTCGTATAGAAGACCAGAAGATGGTCTTCGTATAGAAGACCAGAAGGTCTTCGTATAGAAGACCAGAAGGTCTTCGTATAGAAGACCAGAAGGTCTTTGTATAGAAGACCAGAAGGTCTTCGTATAGAAGACCAGAATTTCTTCATATAGAAGACCAGAAGGTCTTCGTATAGAAGACCAGAAGGTTTTCGTATAGAAGACCAGAAGGTCTTCGTATAGAAGACCAGAAGGTCTTCGTATAGAAGACCAGAAGATGGTCTTCGTATAGAAGACCAGAAGGTCTTCATATAGAAGACCAAAAAGTCTTCGTATAGAAGACCAGAAGGTCTTCGTATAGAAGACCAGAAGATGGTCTTCGTATAGAAGACCAGAAGGTCTTCGTATAGAAGACCAGAAGGTCAGAAGGTCTAGAAGACCAGAAGGTCTTCGTATAGAAGACCAGAAGGCCTTCGTATAGAAGACCAGAAGGTCTTCGTATAGAAGACCAGAAGGTCTTCGTATTGAAGACCAGAAGGTCTTCGTATTGAAGACCAGAAGGTCTTCATATAGAAGACCAAAAAGTCTTCGTATAGAAGACCAGAAGGTCTTCGTATAGAAGACCAGAAGATGGTCTTCGTATAGAAGACCAGAAGGTCTTCGTATAGAAGACCAGAAGGTCTTCGTATAGAAGACCAGAAGGTCTTCGTATAGAAGACCAGAAGGTCTTTGTATAGAAGACCAGAAGGTCTTCGTATAGAAGACCAGAATTTCTTCATATAGAAGACCAGAAGGTCTTCCTATAGAAGACCAGAAAGTCTTCCTATAGACGACCAGAAGTTCTTCCTATAGAAGACCAGAAGGTCTTCGTATAGAAGACCAGAAGGTCTTCGTATAGAAGACCAGAAGGTCTTCGTATAGAAGACCAGAAGGTCTTCGTATAGAAGACCAGAAGGTCTTCGTATAGAAGACCAGAAGGTCTTCGTATAGAAGACGAGTAGGTCTTCGTATAGAAGACGAGTAGGTCTTCGTATAGAAGACGAGTAGGTCTTCGTATAGAAGACGAGTAGGTCTTCGTAGAGAAGACGAGTAGGTCTTCGTATAGAAGACGAGTAGGTCTTCGTATAGAAGACGAGTAGGTCTTCGTATAGAAGACAAATAGGTCTTCGTATGGAAGACGAGTAGGTCTTCGTATAGAACACGAGTTGGTCTTCGTATAGAACATGAGTAGGTCTTCGTATAGAACACGAGTAGGTCTTCGTATAGAAGACCAGAAGGTCCTTGTATAGAGGACCAGAATATCTTCGTATAGAAGACCAGAAGGTCTTCGTATAGAAGACCAGAAGGTCTTCGTATTGAAGACCAGAAGGTCTTCGTATTGAAGACCAGAAGGTCTTCATATAGAAGACCAAAAAGTCTTCGTATAGAAGACCAGAAGGTCTTCGTATAGAAGACCAGAAGGTCTTCGTATAGAAGACCAGAAGGTCTTTGTATAGAAGACCAGAAGGTCTTCGTATAGAAGACCAGAATTTCTTCATATAGAAGACCAGAAGGTCTTCGTATAGAAGACCAGAAGGTTTTCGTATAGAAGACCAGAAGGTCTTCGTATAGAAGACCAGAAGGTCTTCGTATAGAAGACCAGAAGATGGTCTTCGTATAGAAGACCAGAAGGTCTTCATATAGAAGACCAAAAAGTCTTCGTATAGAAGACCAGAAGGTCTTCGTATAGAAGACCAGAAGATGGTCTTCGTATAGAAGACCAGAAGGTCTTCGTATAGAAGACCAGAAGGTCAGAAGGTCTAGAAGACCAGAAGGTCTTCGTATAGAAGACCAGAAGGCCTTCGTATAGAAGACCAGAAGGTCTTCGTATAGAAGACCAGAAGGTCTTCGTATTGAAGACCAGAAGGTCTTCGTATTGAAGACCAGAAGGTCTTCATATAGAAGACCAAAAAGTCTTCGTATAGAAGACCAGAAGGTCTTCGTATAGAAGACCAGAAGATGGTCTTCGTATAGAAGACCAGAAGGTCTTCGTATAGAAGACCAGAAGGTCTTCGTATAGAAGACCAGAAGGTCTTCGTATAGAAGACCAGAAGGTCTTCGTATAGAAGACCAGAAGGTCTTTGTATAGAAGACCAGAAGGTCTTCGTATAGAAGACCAGAATTTCTTCATATAGAAGACCAGAAGGTCTTCCTATAGAAGACCAGAAAGTCTTCCTATAGACGACCAGAAGTTCTTCCTATAGAAGACCAGAAGGTCTTCGTATAGAAGACCAGAAGGTCTTCGTATAGAAGACCAGAAGGTCTTCGTATAGAAGACCAGAAGGTCTTCGTATAGAAGACCAGAAGGTCTTCGTATAGAAGACCAGAAGGTCTTCGTATAGAAGACCAGAAGGTCTTCGTATAGAAGACGAGTAGGTCTTCGTATAGAAGACGAGTAGGTCTTCGTATAGAAGACGAGTAGGTCTTCGTATAGAAGACGAGTAGGTCTTCGTAGAGAAGACGAGTAGGTCTTCGTATAGAAGACGAGTAGGTCTTCGTATAGAAGACGAGTAGGTCTTCGTATAGAAGACAAATAGGTCTTCGTATGGAAGACGAGTAGGTCTTCGTATAGAACACGAGTTGGTCTTCGTATAGAACATGAGTAGGTCTTCGTATAGAACACGAGTAGGTCTTCGTATAGAAGACCAGAAGGTCCTTGTATAGAGGACCAGAATATCTTCGTATAGGAGGCCAGAAGGTCTTCGTATAGAAGGCCAGAAGGTCTTCGTATAGAAGACCAGAAGGTCTTCGCAGAGAAAAAAAGACCAGAAGGTCTTCGCAGAGAAAAAAAGACCAGAATGTCTTCGCATAGAAGAAGACCAGGAGGTCTTCGCATAGAAGAAGACCAGACGGTCTTCGCATAGAAGAAGACGAGAAGGCTTTCGTATAGAAGGAGACCAGAAGGTCTTCGTATAGAAGATTAGAAGGTCTTCATATAATTGACCAGAAGGACTTCGCAAGGAAGAAGACCATACGGCAAGATCTTTGTACAGAAGACGAGTGGTCTTCGTAGAGAATGTCATAACGTGTTTGCAGATGGCTTCTTCGCATAGGTGACCAGATGATCTTTGTATGGTCTCCTCAAAATTTTGCTTTTGCTCCTGTTAGGACATTGGTGGTCGAATTACTAAACATATCATTCAGAACAAAAAAAGGTCAACTACATTAAATTATTTAGATTTGACCTCACATATTTTGTTAACCTTAAGTTAATAACAAACAAAAGATTTATCCAAATAACCCGCAACATTATAAAAATAAGCCAAGCAGTTCATATGTATGTATGCATACAAACATCATCGGAAGACCGGTTGATGGGTCAAAAGTAAACATACATACGAACAACATGTTTATTATTAACACACACAGACCAACAACAACGACAGCACAAATGCGACCCGAATGTTGTTGTCCTTGCCATCAGAGAATAATACATTTGATACTTGATATTTCAATTAGGCCTATAATCTCTAAGGGCTCTTCATAACAGATATTAGCCTCTGCCACAAAGTACCCTAAATGTACCAGAAGCCGGCGGATGGAATGCGAACAAATGAGAGTACCAGTACCAGAGTACCAGAATACCAGCTAAAGAGTGGCATAGTTTTAGGTTTATTAGCCAATCCATGTGTAATGGCCAGTGACAGAAAGCGGAAGGAGGAAAAGTACTTTTCTACAGTTATTTATGTACTTACGGAATGGTGTTATGTGTGTGGATTATGTCCGTGGAGAACATAACAAAAATGCTGTGATTTCAGGGTCACAGTATTGGCCAGTTGGCTTATGTCACATAAAAACCTATTCAGCATCGATTAATCCCAGATGTTAGAGAACATAACGGGAAAAATGTTAGAAGCTGTTACTTACAGTTGTTTGCGATGGCGAACCTTAAAACAATGTCTGCATGGAAATACAAATGAAAATATGAGAGAATAGGAATTGGATTGTGATAATCGAGAGAGAAATTTAGGAATCGCTCATCCTAAAACGACTCTATGTAAGAAAATATTTTTTTTAATATTTTCTGGAAAAGTCCAGCATAGGGTCAAAGTAGAGCTAAAATAAAAGACACATTTTCGGTGTTTTATATCGCAAATAAACCTAAATAGAGGTTTATTTCGGATTAAGATTCCTAGGAGTCCTTATACAGGATGAGTTGAAAAAACTGTAAACCATCTTCAGACTGCTGTCATTTCCAAGCTACTCGTCCGACAGTTATTAAAGTTATTCCAGTGACAGCTCATTATATTGTTTACAAGCGTACAAAAACATTTGCGTGAGAATTTTCCAGAAAAAAAGTTATTCGTGATGGAATTCCAGCGTGATAGTGTGATTTCTTTATATTTGGCTGGAAAACCACAAGTGGCTATCGTTAGAAATTTGAATAAATCTTTTGTGTCTCGTGCCATCGCTAGTTACCGTGATACTGGTAGCCCGACGTCAAGGAAGTGGACGGCAGAAAACAGCAACATCAGCAGAAATGGTTCGAAAATTAAAGAAACGAATTGATCGAAACCCGCGTCCCAGTGGCCGAAAAATGGGCGAAGTTGTTTATGGGAGCTATATCCAAATCTGAACCGATCTCGATAAAATTTAGCAAATGAATTTCTAAGATGTATTTGATATATTTCCCCAAATATTGTTATTACAGAGTGCATATTACGGCTGCGGAGGACAAAAATAACAAATCGGATGATCAATATATATGGGAACTATAGCTATATCTGAACCGATTTTGATCAAATTTGGCATACACATTTTCAGGCTTAATCTGGTTGTATATGCAAAATTTCATACTATTCGGGCTGATATTACACGTTTGGTGCACAATAAAAAGCAAATCGGACGAAATCGGATGGGAGCTATATCTAAATTTTTACCGAATATCTCCAATTTCAATAGGGTTCGTCCTTGGGCCAAACAAATTATCTGTGCAAAATTTCTCTGGGGCAATAAATGCGACCTGTACTTTGTTTACAAAAATACAAGGACAGACGGACGGGCGGACATGCATAAATCGACTCTGAATATGATTCTATGCAGATCATCAAAAGGAACTATGGGTCTATCTCGTTTCCTTTTGCCTGTTACAAACAATTGCACAAAGACATAATACCCTGTTGCTTCGCTTGGCCGAGTGAAGTGATGAACTGCCGAATTTGGGTTTCTCCGATGAGAAAACAGTCGTTGTCCAGCAGTTTGTAAACAAACTGCTTAATCGCCAAAAAGGTCAGCTGAAAATGTGCATCTTCGGTGGGCCACTAGAACTCAAGCGCCTTCCATGGTGATGACGTGGGCCGCCAAAAAGGTCAGCTGAAAATGTGCATCTTTGGTGGGCCACTAGAACTCAAGCGCCTTCCATGGTGATGACGTGGGCCGCCATAACAGTCGATGGTCGCTCTCCGCTCGTATTAATCGTTCGTGGCATCGGAATAAATACCGAATATTATTGCGAATATAGTCTGGAGGGTGTTTTAAAGCCTTGGGCACGCAAACATTTTGGCCGCAGACCTTGGACATTCCAACAGGACTCCATCAGCACCAAATGAGGTTCCTCGCTTCATTTTCCAATCCGTTGGACTATTATGTCTGGAGTATTTTGTAAAGTAAGGTTGGTACTAAAAAATACCAAGGTGTCGATCAACTCAAACAAGTGCTTCGCCGGGAATGGACCAAAATACCGCAGAGCAACATTCGGGCAGAGTGTGACGGTTGCATTGGCCGTTTGAAGGCAATAATTCGTGCCAAAGGTGACCAATTCGAAAAAATCTAATCTTATTCTAAAATTTGATGCTATTTCCGATATTTCCTTTTCTTTCATTAAGTAAAATTTTGTTGCAGTTTTTTTTATCTCACCCTGTATAGCCATATCTGCACTGATTTTCACTAAATTTGAAGTACTTGTTTCTGGGCTGAATTCGATTGAATGAGCCGAAATCCATTCCATTTGGACGAATATTGCACATATGGCGCACAATAAAATGAAATCGGAAGAAAATATGTGTGGGAGCCATGTGATTCTATGAAGATCATCAAAGGGAACTATGCAGATATTTTATTTCGGCCGGGCCGAACTTTGAATTCCCTCCACCATTTAGTACAAATTTGGTAATATTCAAAAAATAAGATCCGTTAAAAATTCTGTTCAAATCTTAAAAATACCGAATGAAGCCGAATATTTGGGTATATACGACGACGTGGACCTGCAAAGGCAACTTTTGTCACAAGCTATTACAATATTCAAATGAAAAACTTGAAAAAAAAATCTGTTTATAATGTAGCTAAAATCATCAAAATACCGAATATAGGGAGGTACCATGGGGCTTATAAAACGTGGACCCGCGCAGACAATTTTCTAACATAGGCCGTAGTATCCACTACGAACTACAAATGCGAAATTTGAAACAATTCCGGTATATAATGTCGCTAAAATCATTAAAATACCGAATATCGGGGGGTACCGTTATATGGGGGCTATACGAAGACGTGGACCTACATGACCCATTTTCTGTTTTATGCTGTAGTATCTATTACGAACTTCAAATACCAATTTTGAAACAATTCCGGTAAATAATTTAGCTAAAATTATCAAAATACCGCACATCGGAGGCACCGTTATATGGGGGCTATAGGCTATACGAAGACTAGGTCCACGTCCCATTTTCAATACCAAAAGTCCTGCAGACACAATACACATTTCAGTAAAATTTTACCAACCTACTTCATTTCGTGCGGAAGCTAGAGTGATTTCCACAAGCGGACAGACGGATGGACATTGCTAAATCGACATAGAATTTTATGCTGATCAAGAATATATATACTTTGTGGGGTCTAAAATGTATATTTCGAGGTATTACAAACGGAATGACAAAGTTAATATATCCTCCATACTATGGTGGAGGGTGTAAAAATATCTGATAAAAATGTGGCTAAAATTACAGAAATACCAAATATTCGGTATATTAAGCCTATTCCAGTTGTCACGGAAGACAGAATCCATTAAAAACTCTACATACTTAATTGTTAACGACTACACCGAATAATGGGTCAAAAGTTATAAGAATAACAAAAATAGGGAAGTTCTAAAAATTTGTTTTACCTATATGGACAAGAGGTAGAACCCATTATAAAATCTAGGAACTGAAATATGAACAATTCCTTTCAAAAATGTTCCTAAAAAGCCAAATACCGCCAGATACAGCTATATGGGGGCTATAGGAAAAGATGGTCCAATGTAGGCAACCTTCTGCCACAGGAGAAGTAGAACCTTACTATAAGTACCAAATTTTAAACAATTCTGTGAGAAAATGTGATATAAATCGTCCAAATATCGAATATCGGGAGGTACTGTTATATGGAGGCCATAGAGCATTCTGGGTCGAATATGAACATTCGAGAACATACAAACGGAATTACATTACATAAAATGATTTTTTTTTCAATTGAAGCATAAAAGTGCGTTTTCTGCAAAATTGGCACCCTTTGAATCAGCGAGCGAAATTTCTCATGACAAGTGTGCCTACACACAAATTCAACAGAATATACCATCCCATTCCAATAACAATTTCAAGATACCACTTTTTCAATTACTTCCGTTTTCGTGACTGATTGAATTCACTCTGTCATTTCATTGCTACACTTGATCACACACGAAATTTAGACATTTGCATGATGTTATCAATCACCCAAAACAATACTCCATTCAAATGCCATTTTGTTTTAAATATAAATTTTATTTTTTTATGTAAGCCTAAGTGTGTGCGGTAGAATTTTGCAAAAAAATATCAGAAATGAAAGACAATACAACATATCAAATGTTTGTTTTATTCATTACATTTGCACATGAAGGGGTGCAATTCCTATGAAAAAAAAAAAAAAAAAAAAAAAAAAACAATGACATGTGTATACATACGTACATATGAATGATATATCATTCATTGTTTTGTGAAGCCGCATTCATATTTTTTTGCAAGGGTGTGAGATGATGGCGTATAAATGATGTTATTACATCATTGTTACAAGTACTTTTTTTCCAAAAAAAAAGAAGTGTGTAACCTGATATGTAAGGTGCCATTCCAACACGTTTTCTTTTGAATGGGCTACGCCAGAAAAAGAACTCATACACATGACTAATGATGTCGCTCTGTCATGCTTGAATATTATATGATGACAAAAAAAGGACATTTGCGTGGAAAAATTACATTTAGTAACGAGTTTTGGTGAAAACACACACACTGGCATACGTTAATTGTTGTGGAAAAGCGTTTGAGAAAATTAAAAACATTAAATTACACAAAAATCTTAATATGTGCATAGTCAGAATTTTATTTAAATATTTCGAAATTTTATGGTTACTCCAAATTGTAAATTGCAATTTGGTTCTATTTTCGTGTCTGACCTGATTCTAATACCAATACTGAACGAGTATGGGGGAAAAATCTGAAGGTTAGATTGATCTAATGTTTCTAAAAATATTGATGTAGGGTATGTTCGGCATGTCCCAGTAGTCGACACTTTTTATTTTTAAAAAATATTATGTTTTTTTGAATTAATTCATTATTATTATTATTAATTATTCTTACAAAAAAATTGGTATGCCGAGTGTTGGAACATGCCATACCGACAATTGGCAAGTGGTGCCGACTACTGGCAAAAAAGCATTGTTTTAATAAAACTACAAATTTATGAAATTTAATAAAAATATATTAAAACTTTATTTATTATTGCAAAAACTATACAAAATTTCGAATCTGAATAAATTAACTTTGTAATAATTGAAAAGTTCCCCTCGGAATGGTGAGCGATTAAAAACGCGAAAATCCTAAAAGTGCCGACTATTGGTACACTTACCCTATTTAAATTTTGTAGAAAATCCGGGAATTTGCTCTGGGTTATTGTTAAAAATGTGTGTAAAATGTTTTATCTAATCCTTTGCTTTTTTAATGATGATTTTTATACCCTCAACCATAGTATGGAGGGTATAGTAAGTTTGTCATTCTGTTTGTAACACTTCGAAATATACATTTTAGACCCCGCAAAGTTCTTGATCAGCATAAAATTCTATGTCGATTTAATAATGTACGTTCATCTAACGAATTGAAGTTGGTTGATAAAATTTCACTCAGATGTTTGTAAGATCTACAGGTTGAGATGAAAACCACAAGTAGCTATCGTTAGAGCACTCCAGCATGTAAATGTGAATATATCTTTTGTGTCTCGTACCATCGCTCTTTACCTTGATACTGGTAGCGTAACCCGACGAAGGAAGTGAACTGAAGAAAACAGCATAAGCATCAACATCAGCAGAAATGGTTCGAATAGTAAAGAAGCGACTTGATCGAAACCAGCGAAACCCGAAAAATTACTCGTGAGCTGAACAAATCGAACTATTCCAAAAATATTGAAAAATGAGCTCGGGGTAAAGCCATTAGCATTTCAAAAATTGCAAGAACTTATACCGCGACAGAAATAAAATAGACTCAAAAGAGGTAAAGAGTTGCTTCGCTTGGCCGAAAGTGGTGATCTGCCGAATTTGGTTTTCTCCGATGAGAAAACATTCCTTGTCCAGCAATTTATAAACAAACAAAATGATTGTGTTTACTTGCCAAAGAGTTCAGCTGAAAATGTGCACCTGCGGTTGGCCACCAGAACTCAAGCGCGGGCCATGGTGATGGTGTGGGCCGCCATAACAGCCGATGGTCGCTCTCTGCTCGTATTAATCGAATGTGGTATCAGAATAAATGCCGAATATTCTGGAGGGTGTATTAAAGCCTTGGGCACCTTGGACATTCCAACAGGACTCAGCATCATCGCACTTAGCACGCGCGATCCAAGAATGGTTACAAAATGAGGGTCTCCGCTCCATTTCCAGCCTACAATGGCCATCAAAATCTCCAAATACCAATTCGTTGGACTATTGTGTCTGTAGTGTTTTGAAAAGCAAGGTTGGCACTAAAAATACCAAATTGTCTATCACCTCAAGCAAGCGCTTCGCCGGAAATGAGCCATAATACCGCAGAGCAATATTCGGGCAGCGGGTGACGTTTTCATTGGCCGTTTGAAGGCCATAATTCGTGAAAAAGGTGACCAATTCGAACAAATCTAAACTTATTCTAAAATTTTATGCTATTTCCGACACTTTTTGGGTTCATTCAATAAAATATAAAAAAAAAACTGTAAAGAAAGTCCTAAAGTCGGGCGGACCGATTTTATGATACCCTACACCACTTTGCTAATTTAGTTGAGCTCCACATAACAAGTAAAAGTTTTTATGGGAGAATTCAATCATACACCCTATGATTATAATTATAATTTAAAATTTAAAGGACTAAATACGCCGAAGCATTTGTATCTTTTAAATTCGGACTTGTATTGCCCATTTGGTGCAAAATTAATTCTAAATCAGATAAAGATATATATGGGAGCTAAATCCAAATCTGAACCGATCTCGATAAAATTTTGCAAATATATTTCTGAGTTGTATTTGATATATTTCTCTGAATATCGTTGTTACGGAGTGCATATTACGGCTGTGGGTAACAAATACAACAAATCGGATGAACGATATATATGTAAGCTATAGCTATATCTGAACCGATCTTCACCAAATTTAGCATACTACCTTCTAGACTCAATTCGGTCGTATGTGCCAAATTCCCTCCCATTTGGGCAAATATTAGACCTAGTTTGGTGCACAATAAAAGGTAAATCGGACGAAGTTATATATGGGAGCTATATCCAAATCTGAACCGATCTCGATAAAATTTAGCAAAGGTATTTCTGAGCTGCATTTGATTTATTTCCCCAAATATTGTTGTTACAGAGTGCATATTACGGCTGCGGAGGACAAAAATAACAAATCGGATGAACAATATATATGGGAGCTATAGCTATATTTGAACCGATTTCCATCAAATTCAGCATGCTTATTTTTAGGCCTAATTTGGTTGCATGTGCAAAATTCCATACTATTCGGGCTGATATTACACGTTTGGTGCACAATAAAAGGCAAATCGGACAAAGATATATATGGGAACTACATCTACATTTTTACCGATTATCTCCAATTTCAATAGGGTTCGTCCTTGGGCCAAACAAAAGTTGTTTGGAAAATTTCATCTCAATCGGATAATAAATGCGACCTGCATTTTGTTCACAAAAATACATGGACAGACGGACTGACATACATGCATAAATCGACTCAGAAAGTGATTCTATGCATATCATCAAAAGGAACTATGGGTCTATCTCGTTTCCTTTTGCCTGTTACAAACAAATGCACAAAAACATAATACCCTGACCACCTTGTGGTGTAGGGTATAAAAATGTAAAAATTATGGCGTTTGACTTTGTTGCAGTTTTTTTATCTAACCCTGCATTTGGTAGTAATGAGGATGGACTTTGTTAAAATTTGGCTAAGTTATTTTTTGGCTGTATGTTTCACGAAATATTATCGCCACAGAGCGCATATTACGGCTTTCGGGAACTTAAATATTAAATCGGTTGAAGCATATAATTGAAATCTATATTCAAATCTGAACTGATTATCACAATGGGTTTCGTATTTGGGCCAAAGGTATGAAATGCAAATTTTTGTCAGAATAGAATATTAAATGCCACCTATAATTTGCTGTCAAAAAAAGGAAAAAATGAATGTATATAAGCAGTCGATCGGACATGCATAAGTTGACCCAGAATGTGATTTATCCATATCACCTAAACGAACTATAGATCCATCTAGATTTTTATTGCATGTTACAAAAAAATTAACAATAGTGTGCTGTAGAGTATAAAAATGTCCACAAGCACACACACGCCGAAAATGTTATTTAAACTTTTCATACAAGAAATACAATATGTCTTTCCGCACCCTCTCAATCTCCACCGAGATTCATGTTTTCATTATTATGGACTGTTTATCGACTATTCTCTCACTTCCCATGTACATGCATACATATTTTGTTATGTGTCCTACATTCCATCCTTCCGACGGATCATGTAATTCATGAATAAGTGAATTTTGCACGCCCACCATGATGGATACTGTTAAATACACTGTTAAGCTTAACTTGATGCCAGTAGCTTAACGATACACATGCAATCTTTGGGATATGTGATGAGAGATTTTCGTTAATTACAGCATGACTTGTATTGGACTTTTCAGCAAATGGATTTTAAATATAAACATGTGTTACTTGTTTGGACATTGAGTTGACAAAAAACAATAAATAAACAAATAAATTTTAATAATCGACAGGAATGGAATATTAATATATCTACGATCCTGCTTAAAATTTTTTTTTTAACAATTTAAAAAAAGACGGAAATGAGCAAAAAAAAAAAAAATTACGTATTGTTGCCGTTACTATATACCTAAAATCAACGCCATCCAAGAAATTGTTATCCGACAATTTCAAATAACATGGGGGAGCGGGTATCTTGCCCCCTATTAAATACTTTCTGATGTAAACTATAAAAACACAGATCCACGTGTGTTCTATTCAAGGCTCTATTTCCATAATCTGCTGGATTTTCCGGTAATTATTTATAGGGGTTAAGTGCTTTTAAACGAAATCTCTTTGTATCAGAATTCGTATTTGTATCCGTATCAGCCACGAACCCGAAAATGTATTTTGAAATCATTTGAAATAATGTGTTTAAAACCACTTTTGTTTGGGACGTAGCTAGAGAGGGTATATATCAGTTAAAATGGCCAAAACGTGCCTCAGCGAAATAACAGTTTCAGACTCCATTTGAAATCGATCTAGGAGTGGCGGTCCGATAATTCTCGAAGTGAGCATTTGATTTGGTCAAAACTTGGTACATCGTAATATTTTTTGTCAAACTTAGATAGAATTTGGAGTTGGGCACCCCCCCTAAAAAAGGTAACGCTTTAATAGAAAATACTTGACTCAATAGAACAAGAAAGAATCACATAATTTAGTTCAAACTTTGTAAATCCCAATATTTGGTTCACTCCATCAAGTGTATCCTCCACAAAGGGTCAAAATTGTTAATTATTATAAATCTTATAAAATGTCAAATAATTACCCGATTGTCTTCAAGTTTCGTACACCTTAATAATTCCAGCAACACAAGATCTGGTGTGAATATATGTCGATCCACTCTTTGTGGTAACTCCCACACAAAAATTTTGAATAATTATATCTCTCATGAAAAGCGAAATAAGCCCCTGTTTCTATTTAAATTTCACGCATCCCAATATTTCTACTAACGAAAAATCTGGTGTGAAGATTGAATGTATCGATCCACTCCCTCTGGATGTCAAAATTATGAATAATTAAATATCTCATAAAATGCGAAATAAACGTAGGATTCCTTCTAAACTAAGCACATTCCAATATTTATATTAACACAAGATCTGGTGTGTAGATGAAACATATCGGGCTACCCCTTTTGGTACCTCCCCCACTAAGTATTACAATCTTCAATACTTATATCTCTCGAAGCTTGCGAAAGAAGTCAACGATTGTTTTCAAATTTGGTATATCGTAATATTTTTCTCAACCAACGACATTTTGATTTTTCGCATAAAATTTTTTAATTTTGCACATTCCAATATTTTTATCAGTATTAGATGAAGTGGAAGTATGATACCTCACACATATTTCAATATTTTACAAAAATTATAACATATCTCATAAAATGAGATGGGTGTAGTCGATATAGTCCGAATTTGGCATGTTGTAATATTTATATGGGACTGAGGTCAGATACGAAATGGACTACATTAGTCCAATCCTTCGAAACTTCCCCCATAAAGGATCAACAGTTTGAATAATCATAACACAAGGCTGAGGCTATACATCTGTCGGCAAAACCGACGAATATTTTCTAAATTGTCAATATGGATTTTATTTCGCCACAATTTTGCAAATGTTTATGTTCTAATATATGAGATTTTTATGGAATACATTCCTTTTGTCTAATGAAACAATAACTTTGTGGCCATAAAATTATTCATCCTATTGTTTCGTATTCACCCCACCAAAGGCTAACTGCCTTCTAGACAATTAATGTGTACAATATGTGATATTAATAATATTGTATTGATTAATGTTATTTCTTTGAGAATAAATAAATATTTATTGTGCTGAAACACAGCACGAAGGTAATAAATATCCTCTGATTGAAATGATTTTTGCTCAACAACAATAGGATTTTATTATTTAGATGTCGCTGAGGATTTAGTTAATGGGCAAGAAAATTATGTGAAGCCTTAGTATGTAGGATATTAATCATATTTATTTAAGGAAAATATATTTTATGGGACATTGATTGAACTCATGTGATTATTAGAATGATTTATTGACAATTAATTGTGTGATATTTGTTATGTTTTCAGGGATATAAAAGAGAAAATTGATGACTGAACTGGATTCGTTCGATAAGACGGGAGTTTAGACTAAAAGAAAAGTACCGGAAAATAAGGGACATTCCATCAATGGGATGACCGATAGATATAAACGGATCAAATTTTGTGTGTGTGTGTCAATGATAAATAAAAAAGAAGGAATTTCAAGTACGAAATTTGAAACAATTCCGGTTAATTATGTCGTTAAAATTATTAAAATACCGAATATAGGGAGGTACTGTTATGTAAGGGCTACACGAAAATGTGGACCTGCATATTGTGACGGCGAAAATCCTTCGTCATTTTTGCCCACACAAAACGCTATCTTAAATTCCAATTGCCTAGCAAAATTCTTACGAGCAACCACACTAAAGAGAGGTAAACCGTTATCGCAACAACACACAGCATCACTCATCACTACCATTGGCGGTGATGAGCACATGTGATGTTGTTGTGATAACCAAATTTTTCGTAAACAAGTTCCCGTTACTCCACTACGAACACGTGGTGGAGCCGGGTATAAAAGGGCGGGCAATGGCAGAATCGGGACAGTCAGTGCCAGACCACAGAAGCAGCAACATCCAACGCGGTAAGTGAACCCTCATCAACCTAATTCGGGGCATCCTGGGATCAAATCCTTATCTCCTATGATATCCTAGTGTGGGTCCTAACACATCCTTGGTGAGTCCTTTATCATCCTTGATTATCCTGTAGTGCTTGAGTACTTACTAAGGTCTCTTGCAATCATATCCTTGAACATCCTGTAGTGCTTGAGTACTTATTAAGGTCTCTTGCAAACGTATCCTAGATCCTTGTAGTGCTTGAGTACTTATTAAGGTCTCTCGCAAACCGTATCCTTGAACATACTGTAGTGCTTGAGTACTTATTAAGGTCTCTTGCAACCGTATCCTAGATCCTTGTAGTGCTTGAGTACTTATTAAGGTCTCTCGCAAACCGTATCCTTGAACATCCTGTAGTGCTTGAGTACTTATTAAGGTCTCTTGCAACCGTATCCTAGATCCTTGTAGTGCTTGAGTACTTATTAAGGTCTCTCGCAAACCGTATCCTTGAACATCCTGTAGTGCTTGAGTACTTATTAAGGTCTCTTGCAACCGTATCCTAGATCCTTGTAGTGCTTGAGTGCTTATTAAGGTCTCTCGCAAACCGTATCCTTGAACATCCTGTAGTGCTTGAGTACTTATTAAGGTCTCTTGCAACCGTATCCTCGATCTTTGTAGTGCTTGAGTACTTATTAAGGTCTCTCGCAAACGTATCCTAGATCCTTGTAGTGCCTGAGTACTTATTAAGGTCTCTTGCAAACGTATCCTAGATCCTTGTAGTGCCTGAGTACTTATTAAGGTCTCTCGCAACCGTATCCTTGAACATCCTGTAGTGCTTGAGTACTTATTAAGGTCTCTTGCAACCGTATCCTAGATCCTTGTAGTGCTTGAGTACTTATTAAGGTCTCTCGCAAACCGTATCCTTGAACATCCTGTAGTGCTTGAGTACTTATTAAGGTCTCTTGCAACCGTATCCTAGATCTTTGTAGTGCTTGAGTACTTATTAAGGTCTCTCGCAAACCGTATCCTTGAACATCCTGTAGTGCTTGAGTACTTATTAAGGTCTCTTGCAACCGTATCCTAGATCCTTGTAGTGCTTGAGTACTTATTAAGGTCTCTCGCAAACCGTATCCTTGAACATCCTGTAGTGCTTGAGTACTTATTAAGGTCTCTTGCAAACGTATCCTCGATCTTTGTAGTGCTTGAGAACTTATTAAGGTCTCTTGCAAACGTATCCTAGATCCTTGTAGTGCCAGAGTACTTATTAAGGTCTCTCGCAACCGTATCCTTGAACATCCTGTAGTGCTGGAGTACTTATCAAGGTCTCTTACAACCGTATCCTAGATCCCGGTAGTGTCCGAGTACTTATAAAGGTCTCTGACAACCGTATCCTTGTAGTCTGCTTGAGTACCTATACAGGTTTCCCGCAACAGTAGCCTTGTATCTTCCCGTATCTCCCCAATATTTACAGTCCAACAACCGGTAGCTCTGATCCATCCCGAATCCTGAACACCCTGATCCTGTATCCTTGTCCCGTTCCTCGAGTACTTATCCAGGTCTCGAGTGGAAGAACCACCAAACCCGAACCGAAGACGATTAGGCTAGTTAGAATATATAGAGTTTATATATAATTCAAATTCCTTGTTTAAATAAAAACATAATATCAAAACGTAAACCACTGTCTTTCTCTTTCTGTCTCAATAAATAAAATATCTGTACGAACCCCTGGACCCCGACGAGCTATTCCAGCCCTAGGGGAGAAATCCTGTCGTTACAGTGGCGCCCGAGCAGGGACAGAGAGAGAAAGAGAGAGAGAGTTACACAGCGTGTGAAAATTTACGTAAAGTTACAGTGGGCGGCAAGAGATAATGTCGTTAGACTTAGGCGTTTCTTGGGCGTACAGCCTCCTAAAAGACGACCTGAATAAATACCTTGACGAGTTCCATTGTGAAGTCGACGGTACAGTAGATGAACAGAGGAAAAGGTTCGCGATGTTCGTAACACAAATGCATTCTCCAGATGTGACAAAGAGACTACTCGAAATCCAAGCATTACATGAGAAAGAGGCAAAAGCGGCGACCCCTCGGAAACTAAGCACAGAAGAAACACTCATAGAAGGGCCGAGGGCAAAGAGTAAGAAAACACATGACATTCAGAGTACAGCTGAGCAGGTTCGGAAGTGGGGTGTAAGCTTTACTGGGGAGAGTAAGCCGTTCGAATTCGTGGAAAGACTGGAAGAACGAGCCGAGATGTACCAAATCCCCATTAACGACCTAGTAAAAATGATGCCAGAGGTTCTCCACGGACGGGCATTAATGTGGTACCGCAACAATCGCAAGTCGTGGCAATCTTGGGAGCAATTCCGGAAAGACCTGTTAAAGTTCTTTCTCCCTCCTCGATTTATGGAAAACTTGGAAGATGAGATACGCCAGCGAAAACAGAAGTCTTGGGAGTTGTTTAAGGACTATATGTTGTCGATGCAGGACCTAATGAGGCATACCGACTACACCGAGGAGCAAAGAGTGGAGCGAATCTTTAAAAATGCTCGTCCCGAGTATATGTGGTACATCAAGCGGAAGGACTTTACCGACTTGGCAAGCCTCCTGGAGATGGCGGAAGATCTCGAAGATATACCATCCATACCAAGCATTGCCAGAGACCACCATAGACAGATCGAGCATGTCGAACCAAGAAAGGACCAAGAAAGAGCTTTCAACCCTGCCAATGCCTGCCGTAGATGTGGTCAAGAGGGACCCTTTGCCACCGGATGTCGCAACCCACCGAAACTCTTTTGCTGGGAATGTGGTCGACAAGGTATACGGACAATAGAGTGTTGCCGAAAACGTTCGGGAAACGAGCGTCGAGCCCGCATGGAAGTAGGAAATGTGGGTTCGATGACAGTTACCCCTACCACCGAGCCACAACCCTTTATTTCGCGGACTCACGTCTAATTGCTAAGATTGTGATAAATGATCGTGTGTATTCAGCCACGGTGGACACCGGGGCAACCAGAAGCTTTATGAGTAAGAAAATGGCGCAGACGATTGATCCCCAGGCAGTGAAAAGCGTGCGAGGAACCATAATTAGGTTAGCCGACGGATCAGAGCGGAAAATTCACCCAAATAATGAGAACAGAGGTATCCTTTGGTCGGAGTAGACCCCAAATCGACTTTTTTGTGATGACAGATGCCAGTGAAGACATAATTCTTGGGTTAGATTTCCTCCGGATGAGCCAGACAAGAATCCAGTGCGCCGGGCTGCGCTGCGATATTCCGATTCTCAAAGCAAACCAAGCTACAGTTACACACTCAGCGAAAAGTCGGCATCTCGCGGTGAAATCCTCCAGCAACATATCAACCAATAAAACACTGCAACAGCTGATACACCGGACCAAGCTTCGCAGTCATCGACTCCAAGGCGAAATCAAGACAGCAAAGACCACGAGAAAGGCCCTTAAAAAGGGTACCGATTCGCCTACCACGACATCCTGCAAAATACGGCAACCTATTCCAGCCCAAAGAGTTCCAAAAGCGGAACCAGTACCAATGGTAACATGCATTTCGGCGAACGACAAACATGGCACAGCTCCGAAACTTAGGAAACGAGACATTAACACAACATCCAAATATCCGCGATCCGCGACTTCGCCGAAGTCAGTCCAAATATCGCAGCCAAACAATTACTCAATTACTTCTATGAGAAACTCAACCGTTGCCACCCATCGCAACGCCGCTACAAAGACTCCAGGTAGTATCACAGTATTTATGGAAAATTTTAGAGAAGAAACATCCAGACCACCCCAAGAACTTAGAAACGTGGCGGCTACACCGGCGAGAGTGGAGTGTGACGGCAACTTTCGTTGTGAAGTAAGGCTTCCCGCGGATGTGTGCGAATGTCTGCAGCCCCATATTAGGGCAGCATTAAAATTACATAGGAAAGGAAAGCAATACAAGCGAGTGGTTGCAGTCGAAAGCCGTAAATTTCGAGTATTGGTAGGACGCAAGGGTCACGTAGTTGTCATACCTCGAGCTTAAAGGACCCCACCCCAGGAAGGGAGGAAGTGTGACGGCGAAAATCCTTCGTCATTTTTGCCCACACAAAACGCTATCTTAAATTCCAATTGCCTAGCAAAATTCTTACGAGCAACCACACTAAAGAGAGGTAAACCGTTATCGCAACAACACACAGCATCACTCATCACTACCATTGGCGGTGATGAGCACATGTTGTTGTGATAACCAAATTTTTCGTAAACAAGTTCCCGTTACTCCACTGCGAACACGTGGTGGAGCCGGGTATAAAAGGGCGGGCAATGGCAGAATCGGGACAGTCAGTGCCAGACCACAGAAGCAGCAACATCCAACGCGGTAAGTGAACCCTCATCAACCTAATTCGGGGCATCCTGGGATCAAATCCTTATCTCCTATGATATCCTAGTGTGGGTCCTAACACATCCTTGGTGAGTCCTTTATCATCCTTGATTATCCTGTAGTGCTTGAGTACTTACTAAGGTCTCTTGCAATCATATCCTTGAACATCCTGTAGTGCTTGAGTACTTATTAAGGTCTCTTGCAAACGTATCCTAGATCCTTGTAGTGCTTGAGTACTTATTAAGGTCTCTCGCAAACCGTATCCTTGAACATCCTGTAGTGCTTGAGTACTTATTAAGGTCTCTTGCAACCGTATCCTAGATCCTTGTAGTGCTTGAGTACTTATTAAGGTCTCTCGCAAACGTATCCTAGATCCTTGTAGTGCTTGAGTACTTATTAAGGTCTCTCGCAAACCGTATCCTTGAACATCCTGTAGTGCTTGAGTACTTATTAAGGTCTCTTGCAACCGTATCCTAGATCCTTGTAGTGCTTGAGTACTTATTAAGGTCTCTCGCAAACCGTATACTTGAACATCCTGTAGTGCTTGAGTACTTATTAAGGTCTCTTGCAACCGTATCCTCGATCTTTGTAGTGCTTGAATACTTATTAAGGTCTCTCGCAAACGTATCCTAGATCCTTGTAGTGCCTGAGTACTTATTAAGGTCTCTTGCAAACGTATCCTAGATCCTTGTAGTGCCTGAGTACTTATTAAGGTCTCTCGCAACCGTATCCTTGAACATCCTGTAGTGCTTGAGTACTTATTAAGGTCTCTTGCAACCGTATCCTAGATCCTTGTAGTGCTTGAGTACTTATTAAGGTCTCTCGCAAACCGTATCCTTGAACATCCTGTAGTGCTTGAGTACTTATTAAGGTCTCTTGCAACCGTATCCTAGATCCTTGTAGTGCTTGAGTACTTATTAAGGTCTCTCGCAAACCGTATCCTTGAACATCCTGTAGTGCTTGAGTACTTATTAAGGTCTCTTGCAACCGTATCCTCGATCTTTGTAGTGCTTGAGTACTTATTAAGGTCTCTCGCAAACGTATCCTAGATCCTTGTAGTGCCTGAGTACTTATTAAGGTCTCTTGCAAACGTATCCTAGATCCTTGTAGTGCCTGAGTACTTATTAAGGTCTCTCGCAACCGTATCCTTGAACATCCTGTAGTGCTTGAGTACTTATTAAGGTCTCTTGCAACCGTATCCTAGATCCTTGTAGTGCTTGAGTACTTATTAAGGTCTCTCGCAAACCGTATCCTTGAACATCCTGTAGTGCTTGAGTACTTATTAAGGTCTCTTGCAACCGTATCCTAGATCCTTGTAGTGCTTGAGTACTTATTAAGGTCTCTCGCAAACCGTATCCTTGAACATCCTGTAGTGCTTGAGTACTTATTAAGGTCTCTTGCAAACGTATCCTCGATCTTTGTAGTGCTTGAGAACTTATTAAGGTCTCTTGCAAACGTATCCTAGATCCTTGTAGTGCCAGAGTACTTATTAAGGTCTCTCGCAACCGTATCCTTGAACATCCTGTAGTGCTGGAGTACTTATCAAGTTCTCTTACAACCGTATCCTAGATCCCGGTAGTGTCCGAGTACTTATAAAGGTCTCTGACAACCGTATCCTTGTAGTCTGCTTGAGTACCTATACAGGTTTCCCGCAACAGTAGCCTTGTATCTTCCCGTATCTCCCCAATATTTACAGTCCAACAACCGGTAGCTCTGATCCATCCCGAATCCTGAACACCCTGATCCTGTATCCTTGTCCCGTTCCTCGAGTACTTATCCAGGTCTCGAGTGGAAGAACCACCAAACCCGAACCGAAGACGATTAGGCTAGTTAGAATATATAGAGTTTATATATAATTCAAATTCCTTGTTTAAATAAAAACATAATATCAAAACGTAAACCACTGTCTTTCTCTTTCTGTCTCAATAAATAAAATATCTGTACGAACCCCTGGACCCCGACGAGCTATTCCAGCCCAAGGGGAGAAATCCTGTCGTTACAATATGCAATTTTCTGTCACAGGCTGCGGTACCCGTTACGAAATGCAGTTACGAAATTTAAAACAATTCCCGTGAACAAATGTGAAAGAAATGAGATTCTCATTTCACATTTTATGAGCGTTGTGGTTATTCAAAATTTAAAGTCTTTTTTGTGGGAGAGGTATTGGAAGGATATTGTCCATTATCGCAACTGAGCTTACGCTAATATAAATATTAAGAGTTACAACGTTAATAATTTCTTTGTTATGAGGTAAATTCATTTTTGTGGAAATTTGAGGCCGATAAGGCCCTTGTCTGAGATTTATAATAATAAAAGGATGTATCAAGTTTGGGTGAAATCGGATTCCTCTGTGGCCACATGCCTGAGGGAGTAAAAATCTCTAAAAATAGATCTTGTAACTCTGTTAAAGGCTAAGGCCAAAGTAATGCTCGTAATGTTATCAGTTTTATAGCCGAAGAGACTATATGCCCAAAATGGAAGGTTTCCAAGGTATCTTAATCAGAGTTTTTCGAAAAATTTTGAAGATGGAGAGCTTTCCCCATGTATTTATTAAATCTTATTGTTAAAATATTCAAATCGCCGATATACGTGCCTTTTATTATTCCCTCAGCCATATGATTAGAGAGGGTATATATCATTTGATATGACCAAAGCGTGCCTTATCGAAATAACAGTTTTAGACCCTAGGTCTCTTTGGACCAAATCGGTTTCAGGACATTGGAATTCGATCTAGCGATGTCCGCTCGTCCATCTGTCTGTCTGGCTTGTGCGCATGATAACTCTCGAAGGGAGTATCCGATTTGATCCAAACTTGGTATATCGTAATATAATTGTCAAACTTAAATCGAGTTCGGAGATGGGCAATATCGATCCACTCCTTCTGGTACCTCCCCCACAAAAGGTCGAAATTTTCAAAAAATATATATTCTTTGCACAGAAAGAGAAAGGATAATCCGATTTTGCTTCAACTTTTCTAATCCTAATATTTGCTAGTTCAGGTGCGAAAATGGACAATATCGGTCCACTCCATCATGTATCTACCCCACAAAGACCCAACATTTAGAATATTTATAGCTCTTATAAAATATTATGTAAGAGTCCGTTTGTCTTCACATTACACACATTCAAGCATTATTCTGGTGTGATGATGGAATATGTCGGTCCAATCTTTCTGGTCCACCCCCACAAAGGATCCAAATTTTGAATATCAATGAAGCATATAAAACCATGAAATGAACATCCAAATAAGCTTCCAGTTCTCTTCATATTTCACACATCCTATTATTTCTACTAATACAAGATCTACTGTGAAGATGGAATATATCGGTCGAATCCTACTGGTACCTCCCTCATATCCATGAAGCTCAAAAAACGCAAAATAACATTCGATTCCATTCAGATCCTTGGTGCATTTCAACATTTCCATCAACACAAGATATGTTATAGAGATGGTAGAGATTGGTACCTCCCCCCAAATAGTTTTCAAGATATTGAAAAACAAAACGCTCATAAAACAAAAAATAAGCATCAAAATCTCTTCAAATTTCACACATCCAAAGATTTGTGCTAACGCAACATCTGTTGTGAAAATGAAAAATATCTGCAAATCTCTTCTGGTACCCCACCCACAAAGAGTCACAATTTCCAATACTTTTATATGTCATAACTTGTGGAACAAGTCGGCGATTCTAAACAACTTTCTACATTTAAATATTTCTCTTCGTTTCTATTTCCTTAAAATTTTGCACATACCAATTTTTATACCCTCCACCATAGTATGGAGGGTATATTAAGTTTGTCATTCCGTTTGTAACACCTCGAAATATACATTTTCGACCCCACAACGTATATATATTCTTGATCAGCATAAAATTCTATGTCGATTTATCAATGTCCGTCTGTGGAAATCTCTCTAGCTTCCGAAGAAAATGAAGTAGGTTGATAAAATTTTACTCAAATGTGTATTATGTCTGCAGGACTTTTGGTATTGGAAGGTCCACGTCTTCGTATAGCCCCCATATAACGGTACCTCCCGATATTCGGTATTTTGATTATTTTAGCGACATTTTTTACCGGAATATTTTTAAATTGGGTATTTCAAATTCGTAATAGATACATGTCTTCGTATGGCCCCCATATGACGATATTGGGTATTTTGATGATTTTAGAGGCATTATTTACCGGAACTGTTGCAAATTTAGTATTTAAAGTTCGTAATGAATACTACAGCCTACGACAGAAAATTGTCTGTGCAGGTCCACGTCTTCGTAAAGCATCCATATAACGGTACCCCCCGATATTCGGTATTTTGATGATTTTAGCGACATTATTTACCGGAACTATTTCAAATTTGTTATTTGAATTTCATAATAAATACTACAGCCTATGACATAAAATTGTCTGTGCAGGTCCACGTTTTATAACCCCCATGATACCTCCCTATATTCGGTATTTTGATGATTTTTGCCACATTATAAACAGATTTTTTTCAAGTTTCGCATTTGAATATTATAATAGCTTGTGACAAAAGTTGCCTATGCAGGTCCACGTCGTCATATAGACCCTAATATACGGCTACATTCGGTATTTTTAAGAGTTTAATATAATTTTTTTACCGGATTTTATTTTTTTGAAAATTGTTAAATTTGTACCAAATTCAATGAACTTACAGCTTTTTTACTTGTTTTATCTGTATTAGATGAAGTGGAATATTTGGGGCAGCTATATCTGGTGCCTCACGCATATTTCAAAATTTCCCAAAAACAAATATCTCATATAAAGTATACGAAGCAGACAGATATAGTCCAAATATGGTTACAACGTACTATTTATTATTATTAGACTTAGGTCAGATACGAATTGGACAATATTGGCCAACTGCTTCGGAACCTTCCCCATAAAGGGTCAACAGTTTGAATAATCATAACACAAGGCTGGGGGTATACATATATCTGCCGGCATTATTATATAGTTATTGTATATATTATATATTGTATAATTATTTTTTCAATTCACAAAAAAATTGTTCAATTGTCGATGTTGAAATTGTTCAATTTTGAAAATTCGCACGCTCGTCGTATTTGGGTAACACCCATGTGACATGTGTCTGTAAAAAACCTCGGCCAAGTACATCGAATATTAGGTAAATATGTAAGGTAATAATTTTTGATGTGTATTGAAATTAGTCTTTCAATTTATAACTTGAAATTGAATACATTCCTCTCACTTCTCATATAAAGTAGCGGGCATTTGCTGTATTAATATAATTTATCAGAAAAATTGCTAATTTTCTCCCAAGATTGGCCGTTGACAGTTTTTTACACCTTTATTCCCAATATTTCCTGATGTCCTACGGCAGTTTATGAAAATTTTTTTTGTAAGATATTGTAATTAGTTATAACAGGCACTGAGTTCGATTCCACTCATTCAGGTTGAAATTTTATCTTCTTTCTGATTACTCCCTTACCCTTTTCCCATAATTTCGCAGCGCGATTTAAAATATAAAGAACTATGTTCTAGATCATGCACACCAATATTTTAAGAAATGTCCTTCCATGAAACTAATACAATGTAAGAAAATAAGCTTTTGTTTTCTTTATTGTTGTTGTTTTCGCTGTCCCTGCTGTGACTAACGAGGCAAATTAATGACAATGTAAAGGATGCGCTAAAGACGACCACGAATGCAGTAAAAAGAATATAAAAATAGTATCTTGTAATTGAACAATAGAAAACCGCAGTGATTCTAAGAAGCAAACAGAGAGAGGGAGAGAAGCAACAACAAAGATGTAAGTCCGGGAAGGTCAATTGTGAGACATTCTAAATGACAGATAATAAGGGCAGGGCAATTCAAATAATTGTTACAAGGCTAAAGAAAAATTATTCTCTTGTTATGGTCATTAGAAGAATGGGTTGTAAAGGGTTGTGAAAATGAAAGGGGGATTTTTTTACTTTAAATAAAAGAAAGTCTTTATATCGAAAAGAATAGAATTTAATTGTCGAAAAAAAAAAATAAATAAAGATTGTCATATCAACCACTGAGAGGCTGTGCCAAAGCAGTCCCACTACAATAGAAGTAGATAGTAATTGATATCATTAATTTTAGATTTAACCTTTGGTGACAATGGACGTCTCAACCACAAAGGCTTAGGCATATGTTCCCCTTCTATAGCAAATACTTTAATAAATGAATTTTAATTAATTAACATTTATAAATTAATTTACCAATTTTTATTATTCATTCCGAACACTGTCTAATTGTTTAATTAATGAATACCTTTTAGCTACGGAAATATTACACGGCAAAAGTTTTTTTTTTTGCTACAACATGTGGTGGAACATGACAAGTTGTGCTGTTCTAGTTACGCCTTCGTTTATAATGGCCCGCACAGACAAAAAGTTTCCATGTAATAGAATAAAAGGGTGGCAAGCTGTCCAATTAAAAGTTTCTAACATACATATGTATTTTCATTTTATGTAAGCTGGTGAACTTGTGGGATATGAACGATAACCTGTTATGAATCGCGTGGATATAAATGCACAACGTTTAACTTTAGGTAATAAAAGATGGGCAATGACTAGTCCGGTGGGGCCGACCATGGGATATCCTACAACGCTGTAATTTACGGTAAAGTTTTTCATAGAAATGAATTGGGCTAGAATAAAGAAACCCTTAAAAATACTGGGATACATAGCATGACTACATAAAATATCATTCTGAATAAAAATTTTGGTTATCAAGGGGTTAAAAGTCTATGAAAAAACTGCAACTCCAACTTCTAAGCCACTCATCCGACTACTATTAAAAATATTTCAGTGACAGCTCATTATGTTGTCTACAAGCGTACAGAATCATTTTGGTGAGAATTTTCCAGAAAAACGATATTCGTGGTGGAATTCAAGCGTGATAGTGTGATTTCTTTATATTTGGCTGGAAAACCACAAGTGGCTATCGTTAGAGCACTCCAGCGTTTTAATGTGAATAAATCTTTTGTATCTCGTACCATCGCTCGTAACCGTGATACTGGTAGCATAGCCCGACGTCAAGGAAGTGGACGGAAGAAAAACGCAACATCAGCAGAATTGGTTCGAAATGTAAAGAAGCGCCGAACTTGGTTTTCTCCGGTGAGAAATCATTCGTTGTACAGCAGTTTGTAAACAAACAAAATGATCATGTTTACTTGCTAAAGAGGTCAGCTCAGAATGTGCACCTTCGGTTGGCCACTAGAATTCAAGCACCGGTCATGGTGATGGTGTGGGCCGCCATAACAGCCGATGGTCGACCCCTCCCTTCTCCTTCTCCTCCCCTCCCTTTGCGTGGCATCAGAATAAATGCCGAATATTATCGCGAAAATACTCAGGAGGGTGTATCAAAGCCTTGGGCACGCAAACATTTTGGCGGCAGACCTTGGACATTCCAATAGGACTCAGCAAAATTTTTTTCGAAAAGTACTTGAGAATTGGTTTAAGGGAATCCTGAAATTTGATATTAATGTCACTATTAGGGTCTGTGGTTGAGAGAAGGAGATTTTTTTGAAATTTGAGTATTGGGCTGGAGTCCTAAAATTTGATATGGGTGTCACGGTTGGTGTCTGTAGTTGAGAGAAGGAGATAATTTTGGGAATGTGTACTATGAACCTACGAAAAGTAGGATTTTGGAAAGTTTGCGGAGCATCCGCTTTCAAAAATCTAAAAATTATGCTCAGCGACAAATCTCCTTAAGCGAAATTGTCAATTTGGAAGTGATTTTCAGTCAGAAGCATTGCAAAAATTATCAATGAATCGAGAAAAAGTCGGTAAAAATGTTATCATTATTGGACCTTACTTCCTTGAATCGTAACGTAACTTTTGCCTAATATGTAAGAGATTGACCTGCATTACATGGGGTTTCAACAAGACGGTTGCCCCACATCACGCGTAACAATGTATTAGTTTAGAAGCGAGTTCGGTGAACATTTTATTTCACATTCGGGACCCGCCAAAAGGCCGTCTATATAAGCCGCCTTTAGACTATTTTTGTAGGGCTATGTTATGCTTTTGGCTGTACAGACAAATTTTTGATTTTGGATTCTCAAAATTTTGACCCCTTGTGGGGAAGGTACCAGAAGGAGTGGGCGGATATATTCCATTTTCACAACATATCTTGTGTTAATAAAAATATTGGGATGTGGACAATGGACTCTTATTTTACGTTTGATAAGAGTTATGATTATTCCAAATTTTTACCCTTTGTGGGGTAGGATTTCCGCACCTGATCTAAAACTGACGAAAAAATTACGATTTGCAAGGTTGGAGCAAAATCGGATGATTACTTATCTTTCTAATAAGCAAAAAAAAATTGAAGAAGCAAAAATTAATTAAAGGAGTGGACCGATTTTTCCCTAAATTTGATAATAATATTACGAGATACCAAGGTTGGACTAAATCGGATGCTCCTTTCGAGAGTTGTAGTGTGCACCAGTCAGACGGATGGACACGCTTTGATTGACTCCAAATGTCCTAAAACGAATTTTATCTAAAAAGACCTAGGGTCTTAAACCGTTATTTCGCTGAGGCACGTTTTGACCGCATGATACAAAAAATCATTTTCTTCTGAACTTTTTGTATTTTTTGAAAATCTTTCATATATCTCTTAAAAAATCTCCCATTACAATGGTAATAAAGATATCTCCTGTTTGGTAGTTGTTATGTTATTTGATGAAGAATTTTTTGTCTTTGACGTTATCCTTCTGAAATAAAGCTTAATTTTTGCATAATCTCATATGAAGTTAGGATTTTACCCTAATTTTTTTAAAAGTGGTATTTCGGGTGATATATAGACTACTAGTGTATTTTGGTTCCCGTAGAATTTTGTAGAATATTTTTGTTTTCTTCGATGGAGATTAGTTTTTAAATTTTTTAAAGAATCAAAATTTTTTTTCACATACATGATCTCAGCATGTATAATTTTCCAGGAGACACTGTAAACCAAAGAATGCAAGAAATTAAAATAAACTTGATCCGAAGATTTCAAAAAAAAAAAAAAAAAAAAAAATTAATAATAATAATAAAAAAATAAAAATCCTTCTGGATGAGGGAATAACTTTCCTCTCTATTTAAATTACTTTGCGATTTAAACTTTCAAAACGCCGAATTCTGATTTTAGCTCTACTTTCAAAATCTGCTAGATTTTTCCTATAATTATTTTTTGTCTTACATAATGTAATTATAAATTATGTTACCATAGATCAATTGAACTAAAAATGACATTTAATATTTTTACTTATTTCTCTTTTATAAATGTTACGCTCACAAAACCGTTTACGCCCAACAAATCATCGTGTTAAGGATAACCCCAAAAAGCCAGAAATCCTAACATTTGTGGTTGAGATCCCTAGTAATAAATGTCACAATTATAGTGTGTGCATGTGGTTGTGATTAAATTCCGACATAACAACATCCCTTAAAAAAAATCATTGGCAAATAACCGTGAAGTGTGTCATGTCTTCTCTGGGCCATGTGTTGGCGATTTTTCACATCCTTCCTGCTACTTTTTTTCTCGTACTCAACAATTTAATGGTTTGTTATCAGTTTTGTAAAATCTGTTCTAAAAAACAGACACACACACAAATCCAAGTTACAACCACAGTCCCGATGTCGTTTAATGCACAGACCTGTAACATATTGTACGTTGTTTTTTTTTTTTGTTTCACAACATACGACTGCACGCGAATTGTGGTTACACATATGTGTGTATGTTTTCGTGTCTCCATGTGCCACAAAGGACATTTTTTACATAAACTGCATAACTGACATGTTTGCTGGGGACGCGGGGTTTGGGGTGGATTAGAACCCACAATTAAGTTTTTATATCGAATCACGGTCGATTTGACATGGACATTATTCGCAATCATGGCAAATGTAATTACATGCCTGGTACATACAAAATTTATTAAATAATAAATTAAAGATTGTTATTTTGGAAAACAAGCTACGTTTTTGTAGAACCAGAAGACTCATAGTAATGTTTTTGGAGATGCATGTTTGGAATATTTTTGTCTTTGACGACCTCCTTCTAAAATAAAGACCGGTCCATATTACAGATGGAGAACCTCTCCAGACAGTACAGATGCGCTCTACCATTGAAACTCGATTCGGGAAGAAGCTGCTGTCCCGATTTGTATACTTGCTTCCTCTCAAGGACTAACTACTGTAGCACATTCTTTCATCATATAACTATACCTTTCTATATTCGGTACTTTGAGGATTTTAGCGTCATTATTCACCGGAATTGTTTCAAATTTCGTATTTAAAGTTTCTAAAAGGTGCTACAGCCTGTGGCTGAAAATTGCCTATGCAAGTCCAGGTCTTCGTATAGCCCCCTCCATTCGGTACTATGATGATTTTAGGTACAATATTCACGCGATTTGTTTAAAATTGCGAATTTCCACTTCGTAACGGGTACTACAGCCTGTGACAAAAATATTCGGTATTTTAATGATTTCAGCAACATTATTCACCGGAATGGTTTCAAATTGCATATTTGCAGTTCGTAATGAGTACTTCAACACGTGATTCAGGTCCAGGTCTTTGTATAGCTCCCATATTCGGCCCTTAGCCATATCCTCTATATCATTTGATACGACCAAAACGTGCCTAGTCGAAATAATAATAATAATCAGACCCTAGGTCTCTTTGGACCATATCCGTTTCAGGAAATTTGGAGTCGATCTTGCGATGTTCGTCTGTCTGTCTGTATAGCTGGTGCGCACCGATAACTCTCGAAGGGAGCATCCGATTTGGTCCAAACATCGTAAAATTTTTGTCAAATTTAGATCGAGTTCGGAAATGGGCAATATCGGTCCACTCTTTCTGATACCTCATTCACAAATGATCGAAATTTTCAAAAAATATATTTTTTGCACAGAAAGAGAATCGATAATCCGATTTTGTTCTAACTTTACAAATACTAATGTATGCGTCGGTGCTAGGTCTGGTGAGAAAATGGACAATATCGGTCTTCTTCATCAAGTACCTTCCGACAAAGGGTAAAAATTTTGAATTATTAAAACTCTTATAAAATGTGATCTCATATTTTTATAAAGCCAAGATCTGGAGTTAAAATGGAATATATCGGTCCACAGCTTCCGGTACCTCCCCCCACAAAATGTCGAAATTTTGAATATCCATTAAGGTTAAACGTGAAATTAACATCCGATTCCACTTAGACTTGGCACATTTGAATATTTCTATCTACGCAGGATCTGTTATAGAAACGGTAGAGATCGGATCATTCCTTCTGGTACCTCCCCCACAAAGGGACAACGTTTTGAATAACCAAAACGTTTTTAAAATCCGAAATAAGTTTCAGGTTCTCTTTATATTTCACACATCCCTTTATTTCCACTAACAAAAGATCTGTTGTGAAGATGGTATCTCCCCCACAAAGGCTTAAAGCCAAATAAGCATGCAACACTCTCCAAATTTCACACATCCAAACATTCTTGCTAATACAATATGTGTTGTGTAGATGATATATATCTGTAAACCCCTTCTGGTACCTCACTCGAAAAGGGTCACAATTTTCAATACTTGTATCTGTCATAAGTTGCGAATTACTTCAGAAACCTGAGATGAATATGGAATTTATGATTTTCGATAAATTGGATAAAAATTTTCGATTTTCTTGTAATATTGTCCATGCTAGTATTTATATATATTAGATGAAATATGAAAATGGGTCGACTATATCTGGTATCTCACGCACACGTTAAGATTTTTTAAAAACTATCATATATATCATATAAAGTGAAGGAATTAGTCGATGTAGTCTAAACCTGTCACATCGCAATATTTATATCATATTTATTTATGTCCGATACGAAATGGCCAGTATTGACCCATTCCTTCGAAACCTACTACACAAGGAGTTAAACATTTGAATATTCATAACATCTATCGGCAAAACCGACAGATACGATGTTTGGACCAAATCTTGTTTAAGCTAAATTATTCACCGTACTTATTTCAAATTTCTACTACAGCCTGTAACAGGTCCAGATCTTCGTATAGACCTCAAAAAATAACGGTAACTTCCTGAATTTTTGAGATTTTAAGAGAATTTTTAATGGATTCTATTTCTTTACTTTTAAATTCGTTCCAAATGGTGGAGTGCATTCAAATTTCGGCCCGGCCGAACTTACTACTTTCTAACTTGTTTATATATTCATTTGTTACCGTAATCGCTTTTGTATGAATTTCTTAATTATAAGTTCTTCGTTAGCTCTTGAATACTATTTATAAATAGTAAATAAATAATGTGTCATTTGTGTTCTACAGCCTATGGTATTTAAAGAAAAATTAACAATTCCAGATTTCCTAACAATTCAATTTTATTGTCAAAGTACTTTTCCTCCTCCATGTACGGCAATTAAAAATTAATTTTCTTTTCATCAAAAATTCCTTTTAATAATTTCGTCAACTTGTTAACTTTTTATTGTTTTTGGCTAATTAAACCGATTATTTTTAACGATCAAAGAGGTACGTTTTTATGAAACTCTTTGTTATGAGGCAGCAAAGTATTTTATTTGCACATGTTGGAGGAATGTGCAAAAAGTTTTCATATTCTTAAAATCTTTCGATTTGAGTTTTTGATGTTGAATTAAAAAAGTAATCAAATTGAATTGAAAAAGTTTTAAGTCGACAACGTGTTTGTTCTTTGTTCAGTATATCAACAATTAAATTATTGACTTGGAAAATCAACGAAAATATGTCAATAATGAGAATTGTGGCATATTGTTATGGAATTATATAAAATCAGTTGATCCTATTATTTGTTAACAAATAATTGAAAAGTTTGGTAATAGGGATTTTTCCAATAAAGAGCTTACGTTTTGGGTCTTAAGGAAGGAGTTCACATTAAGTTCTATTTTAGTTAAATGTCAAATAATACAATACAAACACGTATAAAACCAGTAAAGAAAGTCTTAAAGTCGGGCGGGGCCGACATTATGATACCCTACACCACATTGCTAATTTAGTAGAGCTCCGCATAACAATTAAAAGATTTTATGGGAGAATTTAATCATACACGATATGATTATAATTATAATTTAAAGTTCAAAGGACTAAATATACCGAAGCATTTGTAATTTTTAAATTCGGACTTGTATTTCCCATTTGGTGCACAATTAATTTCAAATCGGATAAAGATATATATGAGAGCTATATCCAAATCTGAACCGATCTCGATAAAATTTGGCCAAGATATTTCTGAGCTGTATTTGATATATTTCCTTGTATATCGGTACGGAGTGCATATTACGGCTGGGGGTAAAAAATATAACAAATCAGATGAACAGTATATATGGGAGCCATAGCTATATCTGAACCGATCTTCACTAAACTTGACATACCACCTTCTAGACTCAATTCGGTCGTAAATGCCAAATTCCATCCCATTTGGACAAATATTAGACGTTTGGTGCACAATAAAAAGTAAATCGGACGAAGTTATATATGGGAGCTATATCCAAATGTGAACCGATATCGATAACATTTAGCAAAGGTATTTCTGAGCTGTATTTGATATATTTCCCCAAATATTGTTGTTACAGAGTGCATATTACGGCTACGGAGGACAACAATAACAAATCGGATGAACAATATATATGGGGGCTATAGCTATATCAATTTCAGACTGTTGTCATTTCAAAGCCACTGGTCCGACAGCTATTAAAATTATTCCAGTGACAGCTCATTATGTTGTCTACAAGCGTACAAAAGCATTTTGGTGAGAATTTTCCAGAAAAAAAGTTATTCGTGATGGAATTCAAGCGTGATAGTGTGATTTCTTTATATTTGGATGGAAAACCACAAGTGGCTATCGTTAGAGCACTCCAGCATTTAAATGTGAACAAATCTTTTGTGTCTCGTACCATCGCTCGTTACCGTGATACTGGTAGAGTAGCCCGAAGTCAAGGAAGAAGACGGAAGAAAACAGCAACATCAGCAGAAATGGTTCGAAAAATAAAGAAGTGACTTGATCGACCGAAAAATGGCTCGTGAGCTGACCATGTCGCAATATTCCCTACGGCAAATATTGAAAAATGAACTCGGGGTAAAGCCAAGAACTTACACGGCAACAGAAACAAAATGAACTCAAAGGAGCTTCGCTTGGTCGAGAGTGTTGAACTGCCGAATTTTAGTCTGCTCCGATGAGAAAACATTCGTTGTGCAGCAGTTCGTAAACAAACAAAATGATCGTGTTTACTTGCCAAAGAGGTCAGCTGAAAATGAGCAAATATTCCGGAGGATGTAGTAAAGCCTTGGGCACGCAAACATTATGGCCGCAGACATTCCAACAGGACTCAGCACGCGCCACCCAAGAATGGTTACAAAATGAGTTTCCTCGCTTCATTTCTAGCGCACAATGGCCACCAAAATCTCCGGATACCAATCCGTTAGGCTATTGTGTCTGGAGTATTTTGGAAAACAAGGTTGTCACTAAAAAATACCAAAGTGTCGATCACCTCCAGCAAGCGCTTCGCCGGGAATGGGGCAAAATACCGCAGAGCAACATTCGAGCAGCGTGTGACGGTTTCATTGGCCTCTTGAAGGCCATAGTTCGTGCCAAATGTGATCAATTCGAAAAAATTCAAACTTATTCTAAAATATTATGCTATTTCCAAAATTTTTTGCTCTCAAAAAAATGAAAAATAAAAAAAAAAAAATTTTTGGCGTTTGACTTTGTTGCAGTTTTTTTTATCTCACCCTGTACGTTTGAAATTTAGGCGAGTTGGATGCTTATTCGGCTTTCTTTGTGCGTTTTGGAACCCTATGCGTGGGAGGAGTTCGCCGATGTATACCATATTCAGAGCAGATTTTGTGTTAGTAGAAATAATGGCCTGTGCGAAATTTGAAGAGAACTTGATGTTTTTTTCGAATTTAATGATCGTTTTGATTATTCAAAATGTTGACCCTTTGTGTAGGAGGTGCTAGAAGGAATGGTCCAATCTCTATCATGTTCATAATAGATCTTGTGTTATCGAAAATGCTGAGATGTGTAAAATATTTAGAGAACCGGATGCTTATTTCGAATTTTATGATCGTTTTAGTTATTCAAAACTTTGACCCTTTGTGTGGGAGGTACCAGAAGGAATGGCCCGATCTCTACCATCTCTATTAGAGATCTTATGTTGATGGAAATATTGAGATGTGCCACGTTCGAATGGAATCGGATGTTAATTTTGCATTTTATGACCTTCATGACGATTCAAAATTTGACCCTTTGTGGGGGAAGTACCAAAAAGAGTAGACCAATATATTCCATCTTTACACCAGATCTTTGGTCTAATAAAAATATTGTTATGTGTGTAATTTGAAGACAATCGGAACCTCACATCACATGTTATAAGAGTTATAATTATTCAAAATTTTGACCTTTTGTGGGGGAGGCACTTCATGGAGTGGACCGATATTATCCATTTTCGCACCTGACCTAGCACTGATGCAAATATTAGGATGTGTAAAGCTCTAGCTATATCAAATGTTTCTTTCTCTTTCTGTGCAGTAGAATATTTTTTTTTTTTTTGAAAATATTGACATTTTGTGGAGGAGGTATAAGTCCACTCCTTGCCCGATATTGCCCATCTCCGAACTCGATTTAAATTTGATAATAATATTACGATGTACCGAGTTTAGATCAAATCAGATACTCCCTTCGAAAATTGTCGTGCGCACCAGCCAGCCAGACATAAAGACAGACGGGCGGACATCGCTAGATCGACTCCAAATTTCCTGAAACGGTATAAAGAGACCTAGGGGCTAAAAACGTTTAGGCCATATCAAATTATATATACCCTCTCTAGCCATATGGCTGATGGTATAATAAAAACCAGTAAAGAAAGTATTAAAGTCGGGCGGGGCCGACTTTATGATACCCTACACCACTTTGCTAATTTAGTAGATCTCCGCATAACAATTAAAAGTTTTTATTGAGATTTCAATCATACACGCTATGTATGCCGAAGCATTTGTATCTTTTAAATTTGGACTTGTGTTGCACATTTGGTGCACAATTAATTTGAAATCGGATAAACATATATATGGGAGCTATATCCAAATCGGAACCGATCTCCATAAAATTTGCAAAGATATTTATGAGCTGTATTTTATATATTTTCCTGAATATCGTTGGTACGAAGTGCAACAAATATAACAAATGAACAGTATATATGGGAGCTATAGCTATATCTGAACCGATCTTCACCAAATTTGACATACTAGCTTCTAGACTAAATTCGGTCCTAAGTGCCAAATTCCATCCCATTTGGACAAATATTAGACGTTTGGTGCCGAATGAACCGATCTCGATAAAATTTGGCACATGTATTTCTGGGCTGTATTTTATATATTTCCCTGAATATTGTTGTTACAGAGTGCATATTACGGCTGCGGAGGACAAAAATAACAAATCGGATGAACACTATTTATGGGAGCTACAGCTTTATCTGAACCGATTTCGATCCAATTTGGCATACTTATTTTCAGGTCCAATCTGATCGTATGTGCAAAATTCCATACTATTCGGACTGATATTTCACGTTTGGTGCACAATAAAAAGCAAATCGGACGAAGATGTATATGGGAGCTATATCTAAATTTTGACCGATTATCTCCAATTTCAATAGGGTTCGTACTTGGGCCAAACAAATGATTTTTGCAAAATTTCATCTGGATAAGGCAATAATTGCGAACTGTACTTTGTTTACAAAAATACATGGACAGACGGACAGACGGACGGACGGACATGCATAAATCGACTCAGAAAGTGATTCTATGCAGATCATCAAAAGGAACTATGGGTCTATTTCGTTTCCTTTTGCCTGTTACAAACAAATGCACAAATACATAATACTCTGACCACCTTGTGGTGTAGGGTATAAATACAATACAATTGATGCAAATTTACTGCAAACCCATGGCTCTAAAAACTCCAACCCTTTATTCAAACGTAAGACCTGTCCGTCTTTTGAAATAATCTTCGATTAAATTTCTTAAAAAATATTTCAATTAAACTCTTTTCCCTTTAAAACTTTGCATTGGAAAATGGCCAATAAATGCTAACCTAAATAAGCCAAAGTTTTTATGCTCCATGGTTATTTGCAAAGTTTGCCCAAAATAAGTAAACAACTCAACTCAAATTAATTAAAAATCTAATATTCGTCAAACCTAAAATGGAAGTGTACATTGACCCTAAGTTTTCATAGGCATTTAATAATTATTTTCAAATTTGTTATTAATCCATCTCATCAGGGGCTAAACAAATCCTGCTGGTCGACATAAAGTTTTCATTTGAGTTCTTTAAAATATAATTAAATATAAATTACAGTCGAACCAAGTTATAACGAACTTCAAGAAGCTGGAATTTATAATTTTCAAATCAGCGTGAAGTGAACATTTATAAACCTATTTCACTGTTAACCAAAAATCTTAAAATTTTATGTCGTCCATCAGCATCCATGAATTGGGCCACCATAGAAATATACCAAATTGACTTCTAGCAAGTTAGGCGGCACCCAACTCCCAAAGTCATATGCAAATTGAACCAAAAAGCCTCCCTGAATGTAAATGAGTTTAAAGACTTAAAGCAGATTATGCCTATGGCACATAAAACTGTCAACAGAGCTGCAAACATTGACTGCTGGCGTTGATGGAGATTATTTTAATGCAGTATCTGCCAAAATTAATTACACAATATAAACAATATCTTTTTTTTTGTGTCACAGACTGGAATGGATTTTTGGTTATTATAAAGACCATAAATTATGCGAAAATTTTGAGGCAATTTAAAGTTGAATTTTATTATACTGCAAAAAAATTTGCAGAAGTCACCAAAAATAAGCAAGTTAAAAAGTATCAGTCGGTTTTGCCGACAGATGTATGGCCTCAGCCTTTCACTTCATCTAATACTGATAGTGATGTGCATATTTAAAAAAATTGAACTTTTTTTAAATTTTATGCGACATCAAGATTTTTTGAGTTTTGTTGGGGGTGGGTACAAGAAGAAGTGGCCCTTTCAGATTCATATCAGATCTTTGGTTCGGAAAAATATATAGATAAACAAAGTTTGAAAAAAAATGGCTGATTTTTTTCGCATATATATACATAATTACCAGACAACAGATCTAGTGTTAATCAAAATATTGGGATGTGTGCAATTTGGAGACAATCGAAGTCTTATTTCACATTATATAAGAGTCATACTTATTCAAAATGTTTATACTTTGTGGGAGAAGTGCCAGAGGGAGAGGTTCTATACAGGGTGGGATAAACGCCATAACAATGTCAAACGCCATAATTTTTACATTTTTTTTTAAATTTTATTGAATAAAAGCAAAAAATGTCGGAAATAGCATCAAATTTTAGAATAAGTTTAGATTGGTTCGAATTGGTCACCTTTGGAACGAATTATGGCCTTGAAACGGCCAATGAAACCGTCACACGCTGCCCGAATGTTGCTCTGCGGTATTTTGGCCCATTCCCGACGAAGCGCTTGCTTGATGTTATCGACACTGGTACTTTTTAGTGCCAACCTTGCTTTCCAAAATACTCCAGACACAATAGTCTAACGGATTGGTATCCGGAGACTTTGGTGGCGTTGGAAATGAAGCAAGGAACCTCTTTTATAACCATTCTTGGGTGCTGAGTTCGATGGTACTGTGTCCTGTTGGAAGGTCTGCGTGCCCAAGACTTTGATACACCCTCCAGAATATTTTCGCGATAATATTCGGCATTTATTCTGATGCCACGGTCGATTAATACGAGCGGAGAGCGACAATCGGCTGTTATGGCAGCCCACACCATCACCATGGCCGGCGCTTGATTTCTGGTGGCCTACCGAAGGTGTACATTTTCAGCTGACCTCTTTGGCAAGTAAACACGATCATTTTGTTTGTTTACAAACAACGAATGTTTTCTCATCGGAGAAAACCAAATTCGGCAGTTCACCACTTTCGTCCAAGCGAAGCAACTCTTTAGCTCTTTTGAGTCTATTTTCTTTCTGTTGCGGTGTAAGTTCTTGCACTTTTTGGAATTTCAATAGTTTTATCCCGAGCTCATTTTTCAATATTTGCCGAATGGAATATTGCGATATGTTCAGCTCACGAGCCATTTTTCGGCCACTGCGACGCGAGTTTCGATCAAGTCGCTTCTTTATTTTTCGAACTATTTCTGCTGATGTTGCTGTTTTTCTCCGTTCACTCCCGCGACGTCGGGCTACGCTACCAGTATCTCGGTAACGGGCGAAGGTACGAGACACAAAAGATTAATTCACATCTAAATGCTGGAGTGCTCCAACGATATCCACTTGTGGTTTTCGAACCAAATATAAAGAATTCACACTGTCATGCTTGAATTCCATCATGAATATCAACCTTTTTTCTGGAAAATTCTCACCAAAAAGCATTTGTACGCTTGTAAACAATATAATGAGCTGTCACTGGCTTAGAAATAACAGCAGTCTGAAGTTGGTTGCAGTTTTTATAACGGTACGTGCCAATATCCGGATTTGTTTAAAATTGGCGTTTGTAGGTCATAATGGCTTGTAGCTCCGGTGACAGAACATATATATATAGTTTCACGTTTTGGTATAGCCCCTATATAACGGTACCTCCCGATATTCGGTGTTTTGATGATCTCTGCCACATTTTTCCACGGATTGGTCTAAAAATTGGTATTTGTAGTTCGTAATAGGTTCCAGCTACGGTGGCGGAACATTTTATATATAGGTCCACGTTTTGGTATAGCCCTCATAAAAAGGTGCCTTCGATGTTTTTAAGATATATATAATGTAGTTCGTAATGAGTCCTAGCTCCAGTGGCAGAGCAGTGTATGTATAGGTCCACCTTTTTCTATAGCGCACATATAACTATGCCCATCGATATTCGGTATTTTGATAATCCTAGTTCAATTTACACACGAAACTGCTTCAAATTTGGTATTTAGGAAGATCTAGATTACAATTCTTTAAGTATAAAATTGTCTATTTAATTTCCAGTTTTGGTATGGCTCCCATATAAAGGTATGGTTTTTTTTTAAAAACAATTCGGAAAGGGCTCTTGTCAGAAAAGGATAAAATTTAAAAAATTACGTAAAATTTGCAATTAAAATTTTGTGTCATAATTTTTATCGCATGCGATTTTTTTTTAATTTGACTTACAATTTTGAATTGTACTTTGTGTTGAGGGTATTATAAACAGGTTGCAATTATCATCCGATCCTCACGAAATTTTGTATGTGGGTAGGGTTAGGGTCTGAATTAAAGCCTATTGTTTGTGAAGATGTACATTTAGGGATTCAAATTCAAACTAAAAAAATTAACATTTTCCTGATTTTGCAGTCGCTCTACAGGTCACCATTGAAAACCAATCGACACGGAATTTTGCGACACGGACAGGGAACAAGTCTAGCATTTGGATGACCATTATATTTACCTTTTCGCACAACTTTCGTTTAAAATTGTTTTGAATACCTAACAATACGACGGAGTGCGTAAATCATCCAAAATGGGGTTGGTGTATCACATGGTCGGCCCCGCAGGACTATAGCTATAGCTTACTTGTTTTAGTAAATTTTAAAATTTTCCTCTAATGTTTGAAAAAATTTAATTTGTATCGCACAGTATTACAATTGTACGCCTTAAGCCTAAATTATTAAAACCCCAAACTTTTCTCACCACCAGGCGCAATAGTAACCATTGTGCCAAAATGCAAGAGTCTATCTTAACATTTTTCACTAATTTTATTAAAAACAAGTAAGCAAAGGCTACAGTCGAGCGGGGCCGACCGTTGAATACCCTACAACACTATAATAAACGATACAGTTTACATATATTTCCAATTTAATTAACGAAATAGCCAGAAGTGCGTCTTTCCTGTATTTGTGAATTCTCCAAAAATTCACTGGAATGGACATTTTCGTATTTTGTCTACGAAAGTTGGCAAACTCCTTCACACATTGAATATTTTTGGGTGGCCATCCAAAACTGCTTGGCTTTTGCAATGTACGGTAACCCCCATTCAAAAGTGCGTGATGATCGGGCGATAATTACGACCTGCTGACAATCTTGCAGTTTTTTGGTCCATTTCAACCTCTAAATATATGGCGATAATCTCCAAAAAGAGTAGGCTTTTATTCTGACCCTCATCTTATCTCCATGCAAAATTTCGTAAGGATCGGGCCATAAATGTGATCTGTATATGATATCCTGATATCCTAACTACTTAGTTTTGTTAGCTGTAGAAATATTACCAAATGTTTAATTCAAAATGAAAATATGCCAAAAATATGACAAAATTGAAAAAATATGAAAAAATGTTACAAAATCAATATTTTCATCTTTAGAGAGATATTTTTATGCGATTTTTTAGACGTTTTTTCTTTCCTATCAAAAGGCCATTCTGAATTAATGAGAACTGTCGAAATCAGTTCAGCCGTTCTCGACATATAAGAAATCTTTCAAGCATATCTTCTTTCATAGACATATATATCGCACATATTTTGCTATATCCGATTTGATGGATGTTAACATCAATGTAAAGATCAGAAGTAACCTTGTCATGGCTTTGCGATTTCGCCGGGATTTAATATGTTCGCGGTTTAATGAAAAATTTTGATTTTTTTCAACACAAAATATATGGTATATTTTACCCGCTAAATATTATCCGATGACCACCCAAATTGGTAGGCTTCTTCCCCGCCCTAAACTCTAGCTACAAGCGAAATTCCGCGTCGATTGGTCTGCAATTGCGACCTGTAGAGCAACTGCAATATCAGGAAATGTTTCAGTTTTTGGTCCATTTCAACCCCTAAATATTATGCGATCATCTCCAAAAGAAATAGGGATCTATTCTGACCTTAACCCCACCTACATTCTAAATTTCGTGAAGATCGGACCATAATTGCGACCTGTAGAGTGATTACAAATTAACATGGACAGACGGACAGACGGACAGACGGACAGACGGACGGACGGACATACATAGCTTGATCGACTCAGCTCGGCGAGCTAGGAAGATCCATATATACTTTCCTATATGGGAAACCAATATTTCGAGGTGTTACATAAATTCTGGCCCAATCAAACTTATAATACCCCCAACACATAGTGTTGTAGGGTATAAAAATTACGTTTTAAAATTCCTATAAATAAAAAAAGTTAAGTTATTTTTTCCAATATAAAATCTAAAATAATTCCACAATAACATACATCATGCTATATTTATTTTGTGATATTGAATTGTATCGTTACAAATATTCACACATCGATAAATGTCGATTTAATAAATAGCAACATAGAAATATCAAATTGGAAGGAGCAATGATATTCAATAGATAGCAGTAGATTTGCAGATAATAGAATGAACAACACACACACACACACATAGATAGATTGATGGCTATGAACAATAATGGCATAAATAAATTTTTATCGACTAAATAATAAATGATAACACATTCGACAAAAGCAAGCACAGAGAAAATTCTTATGCAAATTTGTAATGTTCTTTTTGCTACCAATGACGCACATACAGCTGACGATGCATACAAGCTGAGGAGATGTATCAACATGACACTGTGATTATGAAGAAGATTATTCACGTTGAGATTATATCGACGATTTGAGACTAAATCATTATTTAGGTTCTGGTCTTTAAAACTTTACTTAAGGGGCTTTGCTATTATTTTTAAAATATTGATACGCTAGCAGGTGTCCGCTACTTTGTCTGCGAAAAGTCCACATTAAAATTTATATTCGTCCTAAGTTTTTGCGTTCGACCTTTTTAGTACTCAAAATGTATATTTTTTTCGTTTTGACAAAATTTAAATATTATTCAAGTGTGTCCCCTTTTGGAAAGAATAATTGGAAAATCGTTTACTCCTAAAAGTCTTCAAAATCTTACATTTTGAAGTTGACCAAGGAAAGTATTAGTAAACCATTGCAAACTGGACCCACATCCAATTTTCTGTGCAAAACTGTTTTAACGCCTCCATATGTAAACCCTAGAAGCCAACAGTGACCTCAATAGAAACTCAGCTATATTCCTTCACCCAATTCCAAATCTAGTAACACTAAGTTCGTATATCCAAAACAATCTAGTGCCATTTAGTACTTTTCGAACAATTATAGACATATTTTAAAAATAACTTTAAACATTTAAAAATTTAACATTTAAAAATAACTTTAAATTTCAAGATTTCCGTCCGGTAATCTCTCCCAAGGGAGATAAATCGATATCAGATTCCGGGATTCCAGGTCTATAGATTCACTGAATACCAAAAACATATTTAGTACAATTATAGTACACATTTTCAAAACAATTTCCATATCTCAATTCCAGATACCAACAGAGATCTCAATATTTGAGGATTCCAGCACTATCTTTTCACCCAATATAAAATTTAGTACCAGTTAGTACTTTTCGTACAAATACAGAACGCCAAAAGTGACATCCATTTCTGATTTCAGCTCTATTACTTCACTCAATACCGTATTTAGTACTATTAGTACTTTTCGTAAAAATATAGTACACATTTCTAAAACTTCCTCGTTATTATGAATCAGTTAGCAACAGGGGCCCAATACAATTTTTCAAAATTTCAGCTTTATCCGTTCACACTAAATTAGAACAGATTCTAAATATAGTGCAGTTCCTTTATTCTCCTTACATCGACTCTGCTCCTCAACCTTTGAGTACCATTCCAAATTTAAAGTTTTTATACCCTCCACCATAGTATGGAGGGTATATTAAGTTTGTCATTCCGTTTGTAACACCTCGAAATATACATTTTAGACCCCACAAAAAAAAAAAAAAAAAAAATATATATATATATATATATATATATACACTGGTGGCCAAAACTAAAGCAACTGAAATAACAAGGAGAATGAATGCCCTGTAACTTTTTCAAAAATTAAGAAAATGAGAAAGTTTTTCTTGTTTTAAATTAGGTACTTTATTCACTTTTTAAAAACCTAAAACATAAAACCAAAATTCATTTTTATTCAAAAAATAATGTTTGGTAAAGTCAATTAACCCGATTTTGGCTTGGACAAAACAAAAGCAACTCTGTTGTACATTCATATAACCGCTGCAATTTCAGTTGTTTTTACTGTGATATTTATCGCTTTTTGCTTCCTTCGACAATTTCGCTTGTCATAAATCCTTTTGGAGAAGTTTTTTACAACAGTATGTGTTTTTCTTTTCGTTTTTTTAAGTACTGTCCAAAAAAATTTTAAAAATGGCTAGAAGCAAATACAGTACCTGAATAAAATAGCAAATTATCAGTGACTATCAAAACAACATATCACAGAAAATGATTTCCGAGAAATATTTCATAAATATTTATGTGATTTCATAATTATTTCTGTGTACTAAGTTGGTTTTTTGAAACTGGATCGGTGGTAACAGTCTATAACGGATGAAGGCCGTGAAAAAATTCAGCCCGTACTGATCCACAAATTGCGAGAGAAATAAAAACAACTATTTAAGAGTTCAACTGGATTGGTGAGAGAGCAATCATTGGATATAAGCTCGAGATCAGTGCGTAGACGAGTAGTGGCAGCTGGTCTGCATGTCCGTAAAACATCAAAAAAAACATTTATATCTGAAAAAATCAAAAAGGCTTTCGGAAACGATAATATTAAGTGGAATCAAGCTCAATGGGAAAAAATTATTTCTGGGATGGGTCTACGTTTAATATTAAAGGCTCAGACGTGAAAAATTTTACAGTGAGAAGACCAAAAAATGAAGGACTCAAACCGCAGTGTTGCAAAGGTACAGTGAAGCATGAGGGAGGGTCAAAAATGGCGTGGCGCTGTTTTTCTTTCTATGGACTTGGGCCTATCCATAAAATAAAGGAAGTTGTGGATCGGTTTGTTTACAAAGATGTGTTGGACATCACGTTGTTCCCTTACGCTGAGTAAAATATTCGGCTGATTTGGGTGTTTCAGCATGACAATGATCCCAAACTTGTATCAAAACTTGTCAAACATTGGTTGCGGGAGTCAAAAATTCATGTTTTGTTATGGCCGGCACAATCACATGACCTAAACTCCTTAAAAACCTTTGGAGTATCGTAGACAGGAAGATCAAGAGAGATTCGGAAATAAATAAGCACAACATTTTCTAAAGAATTCGGGGTGCCTGGGAAGGCACACCCAAGGATCAACTTGAGCGTGTTATAGATTCAATGCCTCGTAGGTGTGCAGCTGCTATCAAAAATAATGGTTATGCTATCGACTACTAGCCAAAATTTAATTATTTTAAAATAAAAAATCAAAAGTTGCTTTAGTTTTGACCAAGCAAAAATTGGGTCATTTTAGTTTTCCACATATTATTTTTCGTTCAAAATTATTTTTGTATTTTTATTTTTAGTTTCTTAAAAGTGAATTAAACCCCTCATTTAAAAGTGGAAAAATAATTACGATTTGTTTATTTTTGTAAAAGTTACAGGACATTTATTGTCTTTGCGATTTAAGTTGCTTTAGTTTTGGCCACCAGTGTATATATATATATATATATATATATATATATATATATATATATATATATATATATATATATATATGTATATATATTGATCAGCATAAAATTCTATGTCGATTTATCAATGTCCGTCCGTCTGTCCGTCTGTGGAAATCACTCTAGCTTCCGAACGAAATTAAGTAGGTTGATAAAATTTTACTCAAATGTGTACTATGTCTGCAGGACTTTTGGTATTGAAAATGGGCCATATAGGTCCACGTCTTCGGATTGCTCCCATATAACTGTACCTCCCGATATTCGGTATTTTGATGATTTTAGCTACATTATTTACCGGAATTGTTTCACATTTGGTATTTAAAGTTTTTAATAGATACTACAGCATAAAACAGAAAATGGACAATGTAGGTCCACGTCTTCGTATGGCCCCCAAGTAACGGTACCCCCCGATATTCGGTATTTTGATCATTTTAGCCACATTATTTACCGGAATTGTTTCAATTTTGGTATTTGAAGTTCGTAATGGATACTACATCCTAAGACAGAAAATAAGCCATGTAGGTCTACGTCTTCGTATAGCCCCATATAACGGTATCCCCCCAATATTCAGTGTTTTGATGATTTTAGCGACATTATTTACCGGAACTATTTCAAATTTAGTATTTGAAGTTCGTAATGGATGCTACAGCCTATCACAGAAAATTGTCTGTGCAGGACTACGCCTTCGTATAGCCCCCATATAACGGTACCACCGATCTTCGGTATTTTCATGATTTTAGCGAACCTATTTACCGGAATTGTTTCAAATTTCGCATTTGAAGTTCGTAATGAATACTACAGCCTATGACAGAAAATTGTCTGTGCAGGTCCACGTCTTCGTATAGCCCCCGTATAACGGTACACCCCGATATTCGGTATTTTGATGATTTTAGCGACATTATTTATCGGAATTGTTTCAAATTTCGCATTTGAAGTTCATGAAGTTCGATATAACAGCCTATGACAAAACATTTTGTGTGCAGATCCACGTTTTATAACCACCATGGTACCTCCCTATATTCGACGATTTTAGCTACATTATAAACAGATTTTTTTCAAGTTTCGCATTTGAATATTGTGATATAAGTTGCCTTGTGACAAAAGTTGCCTATGCAGGTCCATGTCGCCATATAGACTCTAATATACGGCTACACGATTTTAACAGAATTTTAAAATCCTTTTTTTTTTTTGTTTTTGAAAATTGTTGAATTCGTACCAAATGGTGGAGGGTATTCAAAGTTCGGCCTGGCCGAACTTACAGCTTTTTTACTTGTTTGCTCTAACCGAATGTTGTACATTTTAGTGCTATTCGTATACTTATAGTGCGATTTTATTTAAAAAAAGCCTATGAGCGTCTATTATAGACTCCATCTATGATCCGCATTCCAAATTAAATGGTTCTAGCTCTGCTGCTTCCTCAAAGGGTACCATATTTAGTACCTTTTAATACTTTTCGTACCGTTCTAGTAAGAATTTCCAAAAACCCAGCCTTTCCTGACCCCTACGGACCGAGATTGACTCTCACTCATAATGTTAAGATTCTAGCTTGAGTCGTTTCGACTCATGAATCTTTAAGTCTGTCAGTCAATTATTTTACACTTTTATTAATAAAGATAATGGGCTTTTGGTATTTTATCGATTTTATGTCCCTTATTGTAAATATCTTTAAAAAAATCTTTGAAAAAGATTTATCTTTATCTTTAAAAAAAAATCAAGTTAAAAAGTATCAGTTGGTTTTGCCGAAAGATGTATATCCTCGGCCATTGTCCGATTATTTAAATATATTTTGACTTATGTTATGATTATTCAAATATTGACCCTCTATGGCGTAGGTACTGAAGGAATGGTCCAATATTGCCCATTTCGTATCGGACCTGAATTTATAAGATATAAATATTGCGGCGGTCCGAGTTTGGACTATATTGGTTACTTTCTTCCAGAGTACCAGACATAGTCGAGCGAAGTATTCAATTTTCATAATTCATCTTATACAGAGAAAACAAGTAAAAAAGCAGTTAAGTTCGGCCGGGCCGAACTTTAAATACCCTCTACCATTTGGTACAAATTTGGCAATTTCCAAAAGATAAAACAAAATACGTTAAAAATTCTGTTAAAATCTTAAAAATACCGAATGCCTATACGACAACGTGGACCTGCATAGGCAACTTTTGTGATAAGTTATTACAATATTTAAATGCGAAACTTGAAGAAAAATCTGTTTATAATGTAGCTAAAATCCTCAAAATACCGAATATAGGGGGCACCATTATATGGGGGCTATACGAAGACGTGGACAATTTTCTGGCATGGGATGAAGTATCCATTACGAACTTCACATGTGAAATTTGAAACAATTCCGGTAAATGATGTCGCTAAAATCATCAAAATACCGAATATCGAGGGGAACGGTATATGGGGGCTATACGAAGACGTGGACCTACATGGCCCATTTTCTGTTTTATGCTGCAGTATCTATTACGAACAAATACCAATTTTGGAACGATTCCGTTAATTAATGTCGCTAAAATCATCAAAATACCGAATATCGGGGGGTACAGTTATATAGGGGCTATATTATAACTTGGACCTACATGACCAATTTACGAACTTAACCTGCCGACTGGCAAAATATACATGTGTGCAAAATTATAGCCTTCTATCTCAATTCGTTCCAAAGATAGCGTGATTACAACAGACAGACAGACGGACAGACGGACATCGCTAAATCGACATAGAATTTTACGCTGATCAATAATATATATACTTTGTTGGGTCTGACATAAGTATTTCGAGGAGTTGCAAACGGAATGACAAAATTAATATACCCTCCATAGTATGGTGGAGGGTATAAAAATTGTTAAGGGCAAAATTACAAGATAATCGAACATTTATATTAAATTTTATGCGAAATCATATTTTCCAAATTTATATCAGGTTTCCAAATTTATTTCAGGTAAAGAATCGCTGACTAACATAGCTCATATGCAAATATTGGAATTTGAAAAGTTGAAGCAAAATTGGATTATCTTTTCCCTTTCTGTGCAGTAAATTATTTTCTTTTAAAATGTTGACATGTTGTGAGTGAGGTACCAGAAGGAGTGGGCCGATATTGCCCATCTCCGAACTCGATCTAAGTTTGACAACAATATCAAGATGTACCAAGTTTGGATCCCTTCTCTCTCTCCCCCTTCGAGAGTTATCGTGCGCTCAGGCCAGACAGACATACAGACGGACGGACGTCGCTAGATCGGTTCCAAATGTCCTGAAACGGATTAGGTCCGAAGAGACCTAGGGTCTATAATCGTTATTTCGATGAGGCAAGATTTGGTCGTATCAAATTATATACCCTCTGTAGCTATATGGGAGGGGGTAAAATAATAATAAATTAAGAAAAAATTTCAAGGATCCACAGAACTTTAAACGGGGATTTCTCACACCATTTTTTATGAAAAAATTTAGAGTTACCCACAGACCTTTATATTTAGTTTTTTTTTTTTGACGAAAAAAATCCCAACTACATTTAAACGTTTCTTTTTAAAATTAAATTTTAAGGAACCAAAAAGCATTAAACATAGTTGCATTTTCAGTTATTCGTTTCTTGGTTTGAAAATAACCATTAACTAAATTGCATTAGAAACACAAAGGGTTTTTCTAAAAGCTACTATGCATCAATTTAAACTTTTGATACTGTAATTAAAAAGCCACATCATAAGGCTACCAACAAATACACACATACAAAAAATAAAGAAACAATAATCGTACAATTTCAAATGCAGATTTTTAGTTCAAAAGTTACAATTTAATTGGATTTCTATGCTGAATACATAATATACACAATTTCGGTTTAGTATTAAAATCGTAAATTGTTCTATGTTAGTCTGTTTTATTTTACACATTTAATTGAATTTAGAGAATAAAAAGAGAATATCCTTTGAATATTTTGTATTTTTATACCCTCCACCATAGTATGGAGGGTATATTAAGTTTGTCATTCCGTTTGTAACACCTCGAAATATACATTTTAGACCCCATAAAATATATATACACACACACACACACATATATATATATATATATATATATATATATATATATATATATATATATATATATATATATATATATATATATATATATATATATATATATATATATATATATATATATATACATATATATATTTTGATCAGCATAAAATTCTATGTCGTTTTAGCAATGTCCGTCCGTCTGTGGAAATCACTCTAGCTTCCGAACAAAATTAATTACGTTAATCTCGATATTCGGTATTTTGATGATTTTAGCTGCATTATTTACCGGAGTTGTTTCAAATTTGGTATTTGAAGTTCGTAATAGATACTATAGCCTAAGACAGAAGATTGTCTGTGCAGGTGCACGTCTTCGTATAGCCCCCATATAACGGTACCTCTCGATATTCGGTATTTTAATGATTTTAGCGACATTATTTACGGGAACTATTTAAAATTTTGTACTTAAGGTTCGTAATGGATACTACAGCCTATGACAGAAAATTGTCTGTGCAGGTTCACGTCGTCGTATAACGGTAGCTCCCGATATTCGGTATTCTGATGATTTTAGAGACATTATTTATCGGAATTGCATTTGAAGTTTGAAATGGATGCTACAGCCTATGTCGGAAAATTGTCTGTGCAGGTCTAAGTCTTCGTATGGCCCCTATATAACGGTACCCCCGATATTCAGTATTTTGATTATTTTCGCGACATTATGTACCGGAATTAAATTCAGATTTTGTATTTCAAGTTCGTAATGGATACTACAGCCTATTGCAGAAATTTGTCTGTGCAGGTCCATATTTTATTACCCCCATGGTACCTCCCCATATTCAGTATTTTGATGATTTAAGCTACATTATAAACAGATTTTTTTCAAATTTTGCATTTGAGTATTGTAATAGCTTATGACAAAAGTTACTTATGCAGGTCCACGTCGTCGGATAGGCCTTAAAATATAAGGCTACATTTGATATTTTTAAGATTTTAACAGGATTTTTTAATGGACTTTTTTTTTGAAAATTGCCAATTGGTGGAGGTTATACAAATTTCGGCCCGGCCGAACTTATAGCTTTTTTTCTTGTTTTATATTTATTTCGTAATAAAAATTTTAAAATATTCGCATGTGCAAAAGAGTTTAATAATTTCTTAAACGATTTTCAATTTTTTTAAACCATTCTTTCATGAAGTCTAATAACTTAATCCCATCTCCGGGACATGACTAAAAAATAAACTTTACAAATTGTTTTTGTTATTTAAAAATAACCAGAAGCGTCGGTGATAACATCCTTCTATACATTTAATTTTTTCATGGAGAAGAACAAAACTTCCCCAACATTACAAAGTTCATTTAACTAACTGTCTGCAAATTGCGAAGTGATAAAAGAATGCACATAGCATTGGAAAAATTCTACCAGGAAAATTTACAACCTTGCCTTCTGCATCTAAACATAATGAAATTCAGCTTGCAATCAGGTAATGTCATCACATTCAATTTTCCGGCAATATTGTGGCAGTCTGACTCACAGTCAAGGCAATGAACACGTTCATGTAGTGCAACAGGAATAATGAAAAAAGGCCGATTGGAAGAAAACTTTAACAAATTTGAAACATAACAAAACTCAAGAGTTTATCATTGACTCTGTTGCTGCGGTTGCTGGTGATGTAACTTGAAGTTTGCTGAGAAAATATTTTCTTTAAAAAGTCCCTTAAAACTATTAACAGATAAGAGGAAAGTCTACAGAACGAGGTGTATCGATTTGACCATTTCACGTTGAAATGCATTGGATGTTACAGTTGGAATAAGAAAGATAATAACATCATCATCCGGAAGGCAGATGCGCCACAAGAGTATAATATTTGTGGAAAATATATTGAACAGAACCTGTGTATCGATGTTTGGTCATTGTGTCCTGCCTCTTGTTAGTAGTATTTCGGAAACATCTACTTACGACCGCGGTCTTATGATATAACGTCGATTCATTCATTAGGAGAAAATAGATGGTCATATATTACAAATAAAACCAGTAAAGAATGGTCAAAAAGCGAACGGGCCGACTATATGATACCCTACAAGGTGAGATAAAAAAATTGCAACAAAGCCAAGCGCTATAATTTTTACATGTTTATACCCTACAACACTATGTGTTGGGGGTATTATAAGTTTGATTGGGTAAAAAATTATGTAACACCTCGAAATATTGGTTTCCCACATAGAAAAGTATATATGGATCTTCCTATTTCGCCGAGCTGAGTCGATCTAGCTATGTATGTACGTCCGTCCCGCCCGTCTGTCCATGTTAATTTGTAATCACTCTACAGGCCGCAATTATGGCCCGATCTTTACGAAATTTAGAATGTAGGTGGGATTAAGGTCAGAATAGAACCCTATTTCTTTTGGAGATGACCAAAAACTGAAAAATTTCCTGATTTTGCAGTTGCTCTACAAGTCGCAATTATAGACCAATCGAACCGGAAGTTAGCATGAGGCTAGAGCTTAGGGCTGGGCAGAAGCCTTCACATTTTGATGGTCATCGTGTAGTATTGGTTTTAGAATACGTTTAGATTTGTTCGCCTTCAAACAGCCAATGAAAGCGTCACACGCTGCCCGAATATTGCTTTGCGTTGTGTTGGCCCATTACCGCCGAAGTGCTTGCTTGAGGTGATCGACACTTTGGTATTTTTTAGTGCCAACCTTGCTTTCCAAAATATTTCGGACACAAAAGTCCAACGGATTGGTTTTCGGAGATTTTGGTGGAAATGAAGCAAGGAACCTCATTTTGTAACCATTCTTGGGTGGCGTTTGCTGAGTGCGATGGTGCTGAGTCCCGTTGGAATGTCCAAGGTCTGCGAATGTTTTCTCATCGGAGACAGACAAAACCAAATTCGGCAGTTCACCACTTTCGGCCAAGCGAAGCAACTCTTTAGCTCTTTTTAGTCTATTTTCTTTCTGTTGCGGTGTAAGTTCTTGCACTTTTGGAAATTCTATGGTTTTATCCCGATCACATTTTTCAATATTTGCCGAAAGGAATATTGCAATATGTTCAGCTCACGAGCCATTTTTCGGCCGCTGCGACGCGGTTTACGATCAAGTCGCTTCTTTACTTTTCGAACTATTTCTGCTGATGTTGCTGTTGTCTTCTGTTCACTTCCTTGACGTCGGGCTACGCGGTCAATATCACGGTAACGAGCGATGGTACGAGACACAAAAGATTTATTCACATTAAAATGCTGGAGTGCTCTAACGATAGCCACTTGTGGTTTTCCAGTCAAATATAAATAAATCACCCTATCACACTTGAATTCCATCACGAATAACTTTTTTTCTGGAAATTTCTCACCAAAATGCTTTTGTACGCTTGTAAACAATATAATGTGCTCTCACTGGAATAATTTTAACAGCTTTGGGACGAGTGGCTTAGAAATGACAGCAGTCTGAAGTTGATTGCTGTTTTTTCATCTCACCCTGTAGGTCACACCTTATGCTTTCTTTCCTAATTAACAATGTCATTTCTGTTTTAAAGTCTCCCATAATTTCCTCAAATGTTGTTAATTTGTGTCAGCAAAACGCATTGCCACTATCAAATAACTCAATATTCGATTGCCATGAGACACAGGTCAAAACAAATGACAAAGACCTCCAAAAGCGAAATGCAAATATTTTTCATCTACAGATATGTATGAATGTATCCAGGTGTGTATATCTCCATTCAATGACACAACCATTCATTTTGCTTGTTTGAGGTTAGCAATTTGCAGTTTTGCGGAAAAGTGTTAGTCGATTAATCCTTGTTAAAAAGTGGTTACCCAAGGCTTGCTTCAGGACGTTCGTTCGCTCTGTTTGAATTTGCAATTTCCTTTAACCTGGCGTCTATCCTTCGGCGCCATGGAACAATACAGGCAACCAATTTCAGTTTCGGAAGCAATGAACATTTTCGTTTCGGGTTCTATTGCACCATCAGAAATGAGATGTGAACGATGGTGAGTGAGCATGATGATGTTGACAATAATGACAATAATGATTCGCAACATAGAATCTTATTTCGGGATGTGGCAAAAATTTGTCAATAATAAAAAATCGGAATTTAAAAGAAATTTGAAATTAGCGGATCTTAAAAAAATCATCTGTAGATAACAACTTTCAACACTAAAATTATACTCTGAAGGACCAATACTAATGGTAATGGTGTTCCAATATAAGTCTTCCGTGAATAGAATAGCTTCGAATGGCCTTGTTAATATATATAACCATTGACAGGACTTTCATACATTTAGGATCTTCAGAAATACGTCTATTAATTGAAAAAAAAAAAAAACATTTAAGAGGCCTATTTTAAAGATGATTTTAAAATTTAGTCTTCAACTGGAAACTGTAAATGGAAAATATGTTTTCGAAAATTATAAGCCATGAGAGGTTTAAAGGTCTATTATCGATTATCGGTCTCGGAAACTTGTACTCGTTGCCAAAAACATCGACCCCGCTCTTAGTGAGCTTCACTCTCATTACAAGCTCCACGCCCATAGCTAACTCCAAGGTCTTTAAAAGCTCCACGAACACAATAAGTTCCATGCTCTTACCTAGCTTCACGCCTTTAGCAAACAATATGCTCATAACAAACACACGTATTAGGTTGATTCTGCCAGCGACTTATGTCAGCCCTCAGCCCCAGATATAAACACTAGTTATATGTTTCGATTTTGGTAAAGAGAAAACCTTCATTAGGCCTCTTAAAATGGAATATATTTGAAAGGTCAATTATAAGGAGTTGGTCATCTTGATATAGAAGATCTTTGAGAGATTTTCTAAAAATGGTAAACCTTCAAGACGTATTCTGTAAATGGAAGGTCTTCTTAAAGTCTACTATTGACATAATAATAATGCAAAAATGGCCAATATCCCAAATGACCTGAACTTTTGACACATCCAATCTAATTCCGTCTAGAAGCAAGTAAATCAAATTTGGTGAAAATCGGTTCAGATATAGCTCACCTATAGAATTTTCATCCGATTTGGTATTTGCAATTTTTCTTGCAATTTTCTTGCAATTTTTGGAATTTCAATGGCTTTACCCCGAGTTCGTTTTTCAATATTTGCCGAATAGAATATTGCGATATGTTTAGCTCACCATCTATTTGGGCTGAAATACCCTTATTGCCATTTCAGGTTGATTGTGCAAATAATGGCCAATATCAGCCCAAATAGATGGTGAGCTGAACATATTGCAATATTCTATTCGGCAAATATTAAAAAATGAGCTCGGGGTAAAGCCATTGAAATTCCAAAAAATGCAAGAACTTACACCGCAACAGAAAGAAAATAGACTCAAAAGGGCTAAAGAGTTGCTTCGCTTGGCTGAAAGTGGTGCACTGCCGAATTTGGTTTTCTCCGATGAGAAAACATTCGTTGTCCAGCAATTTGTAAACAAAAACAATGACCGTGTTTACATGCCAAAGAGGTCAACTGAAAATGTGCACCTTCCGTTGGCCACCAGAACATAAGCGTCGGCCATGGTGATGGTGTGGGCCGTGGGTCGCCATAAAAGCCGATGGTCGCTCTCCACTCGTTTTAATCGACCGTGGCATCAGAATAAATGCCGAATATTATCGGGAAAATATTCTGGAGGGTGTATTAAAGCCTTGGGCACGTAAATATTTTGGCCGCAGACCTTGGACATTCCAATAGGCATCAGAACCATCGCACTCAGCACGCACCATCCAAGAAGGGTTACAAAATGAGGTTCCCCGCTTCATTTTCAGCGCACAATGGCCACCAAAATCTCCGGATACCAATCCGTTGGACTATTGGACTATTATGTCTGGATTATTTAGGAGAGCAAGGTTGGCACTAAAAATAACCAAGTGTCGATCACCTTAAGCAAGCCCTTCGCCGGTAATGGACCAAAAAACATTCGGGCAGTGTGTGACGGTTTAATTGGCCTTTTAAGGCCATAAGTCGTACCAAAGGTGACCAATTCGAACAAATCTAAACTTATTTTAAAATTTGATGCTACTGCCGAAATTTTTTGCTTTCATTCAATAAAATTAAAAAAAAATGTAAACATCATGGCGTTTGACTTTGTTGCAGTTTTTTTTTTATCTCACCCTGTATGTGCTGGTTAATTATATGTATGATTGGGCCAAAAAGTTTATAATAGGATTTTGTCTTTTAATCTTTTAATCTCGCGTAGCAGAGTCGATGTCCATGTTAATTTTTAATCACCCTACAAGTCGCAATTATGGTCCGATCTTGAAGTAATTTTTGCATGGAGAAACGTGCCTAAAATCATCCAAATGCCGAATATCGGGAAGTACCGTTATATGGGGTATATAGGAAGTTGAGGACCGATATTGCCTATCTTCGAATCTGCCTGCAGTTTTAGAATTTTACGCTGATCACGAATACATATACTTTATCATGTCTAAAATTATTATTTCAATGAGTTACAAATGGAATGACGAACTTAATATACGCTCCATACTATGAATGGTGGAGGGTATAAAACGAGTTCGAAAACTATTAATTTATTTAAACATTTTCTAGTACTAAAATTGTACTCAGTAACGCCGACGGGTGCGAAAACGCACCACCCCCTGCACAAGCAAGGGGTAGAGATAGGGGGCTGAATTTTTGTGCGCGGAATATGAGCAACATTATGGCACCCTCCACTAAGTTTTAACATTTTTCTCCCACAAATAAGGGAGCCGTCGTTAATAGGTTAACATTACATGCAAAATGTTATATAGCTGCACTTTTTGAGGTTTCCAATATAATTAATATATGTATGTGGAAACCAAGATTATAAAATTAACATATCCTCCACTTTATGGTAGGTGGTTACAAACACGAATAACAACAAAACATTCACCATCAAACCACTTGATATTAAAATGCTAATTTTTGTAAATTGTGTTTGTGGTTTAGCTTCGTGTCAAAATATTATTTGGCATGGAAATTTAATCGAACGCCGCTTGATGTATTTGTGTTGATTGCATTATAGACATGTCTTTGCCATAAGGCCATAACATTACAAAAACAATAAATATAATAACCGCATGAAGTGTACGAAAAACCGACAGATATAAATTATACAATATGCTGAAAATATATTTCATCCAGGTACTTATTTAATTGATATCATAAATAGAGGTAAATTACACTGTTCTACAAAAAGGTAATTTTTTGAGTTAGTTTTGAGCGAGTAATCGGTAAAAATTTTGATATAGCTCCCATATATATCTTCGTCCGATTAGCCTTTTATTGTGCACCAAACGTGTAACATCAACCCGATTAGTATGGAATTTGGCACATACAACCAAATTAGGCCTGAAAATGAGTATGCAAAATTTGATCGGTTCAGATATAGCTATAGCTCACATGTATATTGTTCATCCGATTTGTTGTATTTGTTACCCACAGCCATAATATGCACTCCGTAACAACAATATTTGGGGAAATATATCAAATGCAGCTCAGAAATACCTTTGCAAAATTTTATCGAGATCGATTCAGATTTGGATATAGCTCCCATATATATCAAATGGGCAATACAAGTCCGAATTTAAAAGATACAGATGCTTCGGCACATTTAGTCCTTTGAATTTTAAATTATAATTATAATCATGGCGTGTATGATTGAATTCTCCCATAAAAAATTTAATTGCTTTGTGGAGCTCTACTAATTTAGCAAAGTGGTGTAGGGTATCATAAAGTCGTTCCCGCCCGACTTTAGGACTTTCTTAACTGGTTTAATTTTATTGAATGTTGCTTTGCGGTATTTTGGCCCATTCGCGTCGAAGCGCTTGCTTGAGGTGATCGAAGCTGTGGTATTTTAGTGCCAACCAACGAACTGGTATCCGGAAATTTTGGTGGCCACTATGCGCTGGAAATGAAGCGAGGAACCACATTTTGTAACCATTCATGGGTGGCGCGTGCTGAGTGCGATGGTGCTGAGTCCTGTTGGAATGTCCAAGGTCTGCGGCCAAAATGTTTACGTGCCCAAGGCTTTAATACAGCCTTCAGAATATTTTCGCGATAATATTCGGCATTTATTCTGATGCCACGGTCGAATAATACGAGCGGAGAGCGAACATCGGCTGTTATGGCGGCCCACATTATCACCATGGCCGGCGCTTGAGTTCTGGTGGTCAACCGAAGGCGCACATTTTCAGGTGACCTCTTTGGCAAGTAAACACGATCATGTTGTTTGTTTACAAAGTGCTGAACAACGAATGTTTTCTCATCGGAGTAAACCAAATTCGCATTTTGTCACTTTCGGCAAAGCGAAGCCACTCTTTAGCTCTTTTGAGTCTATTTTCTTTATGTTGCGGTGTAAGTTCTTGCACTTTTTGGAATTTCAATGGCTTTACCCCGAGCTCATTTTTCAATATTTTCCGAATGGAATATTGCGTTATGTTCAGCTCATGAGCCATTTTTTGGCCTCTGCTACGCGGGTTTCTATGAAAATCGCTTCTTTATTTTTCAAAATATTTCTGCTGATGTTGCTGTTTTCTTCCGTTCACTTCCTTGACGTCGGGCTAAGCTACCAGTATCACGGTAACGGGCTATGGTACGAGACACAAAATATTTATTGTGGTTTTCCAGCCAAATATAAAGAAATCACACTATCACGCTTGAATTCCATCACGAATAATTTTTTTCTGGGAAATTCTCACAAAATGCTTTTGTACGCTTGTAAGAAATCTAATGAGCTGTCACTGAAATATGTTTAACAGCTGTTGGACGAGTGGCTTAGAAATGACAGCAGTCTGAAGTTGGTTGCAGTTTTTCCATCTCACCCTGTATATGAGGCAAATTTTAATATAGTATTATTTTTTTTCGTTACTTAGAATTAAAAAAAAAAAAACAGTAGCGTAAGAATGTGTATTAAACTCCTCATTCATTTTTTGTGTCTTTCTATTATCATCAATTGAAAATAATTGTCATTTTTGTTCAAAATTATTTTTTATTTCACACATCCTTCCACAGATGTGTGCCTGAATGACCAACACTATTGTCGACAAACATATCTTTAACGAAAAGTCAAAAGTTATCTAAACTGCATCTAAAATTGATGTCCAACACATGCCATCATGATGCCATAATGTTTTTAAATGAAATCAAAAATATAAAAAATCTGTTAAACAATATTTATTCATGGTTTTATCATTCTGCCTTTATCTATTTCATTTTGAAATAAATTCAATTGAAATATCACTAATGTCAAACACAGTTGGCAGGTGAAAATTGTTTAATTGAATAAAACCAAATAAAAAGTGAAATATTTAAAACGGAGATTTTAATTTATTTTTCATTTATTGAATTTGCATTCAATTAAATAAATATGTGTATGAAAATAGATCATTTCTAGTGAATTATGAAGGTGCTGTATTGTGTATGTATTTTAGTGTAAAAGGAAATGAAAAATTATTGTTAGTGATTTTAAATTTCAGTGTTGCTGTTGATTCAGTGCCTTATATTCAAATTCTTTTTGTATCAATCAACATTGGGTTGATTTTAACACATACGAACTAATTCAGCCTAGGAGCAACTGTGTTTAATGTTGGTGAAAATCGGTTTAAATATAGCTATAGCTCCAAATTATATGCCTCATCCCATTTGATATTTAAATCTTTTACATCCGTAATATGCATTCTAAGCAATTATTTTTAGTACCTGATATTAGGTACATTTTAGAAATGCCTCTGCAAAATTCTGATCGTTTCAGATTTTGATATAGGTCTCACATCTGAATCAGGTAACTGATTCTTATTTTCTAACCTGATCCTAATCTGATATAAATATTGAGATATGATATATATTATCTTAATCGAATACTCCCTTCGATTTTTTGACATACAAATATTAGAATGTGTAAAGTTAATCGAAAATATTGAGATTTTTATATTTCAGATGAGACTGAAATTTAGTAGAAAAGTGAACAGAAGCAATTCATCGAATGTATAAATCTTCAAAATCGAGTTTGACAAAAATATTATGTTGTACGAAATGAGAGACGATCGATCACTAGATCGATTTCAAATGTCCTAAAACGAATTTCGTTGAAGTAAATCTTGGCTATTTCAAACGCTATACATCCTCCGTAGCCATAAAGCTGATTTTATAATTTGTTGCAAATGGTTGAAAATTTTTGTCTATCGGATTCTTAAAATTTTCTTCTGGGATGAGCATATTTAATAAGAATATTTCACTTATAAAAACGATGTAAAAGCAAATACAATTATACCCAACAACAAACTAAAATCGGACAATCCATTAAAATTTTTTTAAATACCATGTTACCCGAAATAAGCAGTTATTCCTTGTACAAAAATCTATGAGGAATTATTTTTTCTTGTCTTTTTTCCAAAGACATTAGGAGTGTCATGTCATGCAAAATAAATTTTTGTTGGTTATTTTTCGGAAAAGAGAAATGATCAGTTTTTAGTAGCCCTGCCTTTTTGGAAAATTAATATTTATTAACAATATCAGACTAATCAATTTTTTAAGAATGAAATTAAACACAGTATGACAAAACTACTTGCTTCAATATATTTTCATTACTTTAAAGAATTTGATTTCATGAAATTGACTTTCGGTTTTGTTCATTTATTGTCGATTGGTAAGTCAACTCGCTAACAAGTGTGAAAATTTGGCACACTGATTTCAGTCGTTCAAATTAGTCAAACCCCACAAAAAATAACTTACATTCATTTAAAAGATGGTAAAGATGGTTGCACTAAACCACCTCGTTAATGCTCAGACAGATAGTTTGTAAACTATGAGCAATAATAAAAAAAAGGTTGAATGTCAAATGTGAACTGATTGATATGCAGCACCACTATATAAACGCTAAAATCAATTTTTATTGCAAACAATTAAATCATTGATGGTTAAACGATAACTAAGCTGTTTTAAAAACATTTCAAAGTCAAGTGCTTCTTAATTAAAACAAGTAAAAAAGCAGTAAGTTCGGCCGGGCCGAACTTTGAATACCCTCCACCATTTGGAACGAATTAGAAAATTTTCAAAAAAATTAAATCCAATAAAAATTCTTTTAATATCTTTAAAATATCTAATATAGGAAGGTGCCGATATATGGGGGGATATACGATATTGTGGACCTAGACAAATCTATGTCTGCGTGTAAAGTACTCACAAGGAACTCCTTGTATGGATTTTCAGATAATTCCATTGGAAAAAGTGGCTAAAATCATCAAAATACCGAATATAGGGGAGTACCGTTATATGGGGGCTATACGATATTGTGGACTTATATAGATGATTCTCTGCCGAGGTATAAAGTACCCACAAGGAACCCCTTGTGTGGATTTTCAGACAATTCCGTCGAAAAATGTGGGTAAAATCATCAAAATACCGAATATCGGGGGGTACCGTTATATGGGGGATATACGATATCGTGGACCTATATAGACAATTCTTTTTGAGGAGGTAAAATGCCCACAAGGGACTCCTTTTGTGGAATTTCAGACAATTCCATTGAAAAATGTGGCAAAAATCATCAAAATATCGAATACCGTGGGGGTACCGTTACATGGGGGCTATACGATATTGTGGACCCATATAGATAATTCTCTGCCGAGGTATAAAGTACCCACAAGGTACTCCTTGTGTGGATTTTCAGACAATTCCGTTGAAAAATGTGGGTAAAATCATCAAAATACCGAATATCGGGGGGTACCGTTATATGAAGGATGTACGATATCGTGGACCTGTATAGAAAATTCTCTCTCAGGGGGTAAATTACTCGCAAGAAACTACTTGTGTGGATTTTAAGACAATTCCATTGAAAAATTTTGCTAAAATCATCAAAATGCCGAATACCGGGGGGTACCGTTATATGGAGGCTATACGATATTGTGGACCTATATAGATAATTCTCTGCCGAGGTATAAAGTACCCACAAGGAACTACTTGTGTGGATTTTAAGACAATTCCATTCAAAAATGTGGCTAACATCATCAAAATACCGAATATCGGGGGTACCGTTATATGGGGGCTATACGATATCGTGGACCGATATAGCCCATCTTCGAACTTGACCTGCCTTGACGCTGATCAAGAATATATATACTTTGTTGGGTCTAAAATGATTATTTCGATGAGTTACAAACGGAATGACGAACTTAATACACCCTCCATACCTTTTTTGGTGGAGGGTATACAAATTGTGTGACGAGGTATTCTATCCATATGTATGTGCAACAACACATTTCAGTCACTTCAGCTGTAATTTATAAAAAAAAAATATAAAACGTACGTTGTCTTTACAATTTCCAAAAAAAAAAAAAAATATATATATAATTTTGATATAAAATTTTTTGAATCAATTGATTTCCAAATCCTAAAACAATAAAACTAGGCAGTAACTAGTAACTACAATTAAGAAAAGAAAAACCTAATACCATCTATGGGAATTTTCACAAATTAGATGTTTGTGCGTCGTAAAAATAATATTTCCCGATCCACTTTTCAGACTTTGACACACATAATCAAATTGTAAAAATAATTTGGAACACGACACAAACATATCCATGTCAACATAAATTCTGCAATTAAGTAATGTACGAACGTGCATCCAAAATAAAAAAAACAATTCCAGACAAACATACAGAAGAACATTCAATTTTTTCGATTTTCAAATACATTCAATTTTCGAAATTTATTGATTCCTTGCATGGTTTGTATCGATGAAATTGTTTATATCACATAAATGCCTAGACAATGGGGTGTATGTGAAATGTACAGTGGTTAAAAATTATATATTATTATAATAAAATTTAAATAATTTCTCTGTGTAAAAAAGTAGTAGTTTTCAATAAATGCAGGAAGAATCCACCAGAATAAGAAAGTAGAGCTAAAACAAGTTATAAAGTATCAGTCGGGTTTTCAGACAGATCTATACCTTCAGCCATTGTCTTGTTTTTTAAAGAATAATAATGTCGAATAATCAAAATGTTGAACTTTTGTGGAGCAGTTAAAAGAAGGAGTTGGGCGTTAAATTCCATATTCACAGTTTAAAAAGATTAGTTGAATTGTATCGCAAGTTATTAGAGATATAAGTATTGAAAATTGCGACCCTTTGCAGAGGAGGTATCTGGAGGGGTGGGCCGATATCTATCATCTTCACACCCGATTTTTGTTCGTATTAATATTGGAATGTGCGAAGTTAAGAAGGAATATATGCTGATGATTTCATGGGAGATATAATTATTTAAAATGTTGACCCCTTCATGGGTGAGGTACCAGAAGGAGTGAACCGATACATTACATTTTCACACCACATCTTTCGAAAGTCGAAATATTGATATGTGTAAAATTTAAAGATGCTTTTTTCACTTTTATAAGTGTTTTGTTATTCAAAAATTTGGTGGAAGCACCATAAGGAGGGAAATATATGGCTATTCCAAATGTTAGCCCGTTTTGGGGGAGACACCAGAAGGAGAGGTCTGATATAACCCATCTTCACACCAGTTCTTGTGTTTCTGAAAATGTGTGTAAAAAAAATATAAACTACTATTGGACTCTCATTTCAAATTATATAAGAGTTAGAATTATTGCAATTTTGACCTCTTGTGGGGGATGACCATTTTCGAACCTGAGCTAACACTGGGTGTTGCAAAGTTTGCACAAAATCGAATGATTTTTTCTCTTTCTATGAGGTGAATTATTTTCATTGGAAATTATAATTTTTGTGGGGGAGGCACCACAAGAAGGGGACTGATATTGCCCATTTCTGAACTAGGTCTATGTTTGACAATTATATTACCATGTAACAAGTTTCGATCAAATATGATACTTCCTTAAAGAGATATCGTGCAAACCAGAAAGACAGACAGACGGACGGATATCGCTACATCGACTCCAAACGGATTTCGTCCAAAGAGACCTAAAATCGCTATTATGGCAGTATCAAATGATATATATCCTCTGTAGCCATATGATATAGTTAGCTAGATATTCCCCTATCTCCCACATTTTTGAAGCTTTCGGATTGAGATTTTTGATGTCTTCTGAAACCTATAATAAAATTTTATTAGAAAAAATGTAATGAAAGGCTAAAGTCATGCGGGGCCGTCCATTTAATACCATACAGCATTACAATATGATGGAAGCCCTCTTATGTCCAAATTCATTTTAGAAGATTTCGTTCTTGAAATGATGTCGTAGACCACTGCCCAGATATTGTCCTTAGCTTTTTGACCATTGGCATTTGCAGAATATTTACGCACTCCGTCGTGTTAGTAAATATCCAAAACAATTTCACACGAAAGTTTTGGTCCATTTTATAGCTAAATATAATCCAATGGTCATCAAGCATGCTAGACTTCTACCCCGTCAATTGTGATCTGTTTAGCGAATTTAGGAACATTTTTTTTTGGTCCATTTGAACCCCTAAATGTACATCTTCAGGCAGTAAGCTTTAATTATCTTCCCCAATGCAAAATTTCGTGAGAATCGGACGATTATTGCGACCTGTACATAATAGCCTCAATTTGTAGTGTTACGGGCGTAGAAAAACTTTAGAAAAGGTACAATTCGAAATTGTAAGTCAAATTGAAAAAATCGCATTTTTAAAAAAATTCGCAAATTGAAAAAATCGCATCAAAAAATTAACAAAAAAATGTTCTCTTTTTGTTGTTATATTTTTACGCGATTTTCCTAGATTTTATCCTTTTTTTGGCAAGAGACCATTCGGAATTGATGAGAATTGTGAAAATCTGTCCATCGATTTTTGACTTATAAGCAGAATAACAAAGATCTATTTCTTTTACATATATATTGTACCTAGATTGCTATATATCCGATATTTTGGCTATCAGCATCACTGTAATGGTAAGAAGTGACCTTTTGGTTTTTTTGTGATTTCGCTGGGATTAAAAATATTCGCGGTTTGGTGGAACTGTTTATATTTTTTACATAAAAGTTTCGGTCTTTTTACCCGTTTAATATTGTCAGATGACCACACGAATTGGTAGGCTTTTGCCTAACCCTAAACTCTAACTACATGCAAAATTCCGTCGATTGATTTATAAATGTGGTCTGTTGGATTCAGGATCAGGATTTTTTCCTGTTTTGATTCCATTTCAGTCCGTAAATATTTTGAGATCATCTCCAAAAACCATAATCTTCTATTCAGATCCGACCCTCACATCCATGCTAAATTTCGTGAAGATCGAGCCATAATTGCGACCTGTAGCTGGATTACAAATTAATATGATGGACGGACGAACGGACATACATAGCTAGATCGACTGAGCTCGGCGAGATAGAAAGATCCATATGTACATCCCTATGTGCAGGACCAATATTTCGAGGTGTTACATATTTTTTGGTCCATTCAAACTTATAATACTCTCAACACTTAGTGTTGAGAACGGCCCTTGTAAGCCATCATCCACATCAAATATGCCTGATGAGCCGCTTAACCAACGGCGAAACGCGTCGCATAGTGGTGAGTGTGTGATAGTGTCTATCTGGCTTTCCTTTTCACTGCAAATTTCAGATCATTAAGCTCGTCTCGAAAGAGAAAACAAACACTTAAATCATAAAACATATGATCTTCGCCTTAACAAGGCAAAACTCAAAAATTATTCATTATTAAACGCTGGAGTGCTAACGATAGCCACTGGGGGGTTTCAAGCCAAATATAAAGAAATCAAACTATTACGCTTGAATCCCATCACGAATAATTTTTTCCGGAAAATTCTCATCAAAATGCTTTTGTACTCTTGTGAACAATATAATAAAATGTCACTGGAATAATTTTAACAGCTGTCGGACGAGTGGCTTAGAAATGACAGCGGTCTAAAATTGGTTGCAGTTTTCATCTCATCTCACCCTGAATATTTGTCATCCGATTTGGGAATTTAAGTCCCTCACATGCGTAGTATGTACTCCACAACAATTATCTTTGGAGCCTAAAAGTCTAAAATCTTGTAAAAGTCGGCTCAGATGACTAATAGCAGCCCAAATGGACGGAATACAGCCAAGAAGCAAGTACTTCAAATTTTGGTGAAAATCGGTTACGATAGCTCCCATACATATGTGTCATCCGATTTCCTCATCCCTAATATGCTCTCCACAAGAATGATATTTGGTACCAGCTATCTTATGGAGCTCAAAAATACCTCTGGCAAATGTTATCGAGGTCGCTTTAGATTTGTATATAGCTCCCACATATATATTTATCCGTTTTCAGGTTTTATGTGCACCAAATGGCTAACATCAGTCCAAATGCTTCAAAATTTGGTGACAATCGGTACAAATATAGCTATAGCTCACATATATATGTTTCATCTGATTTAGTGCTCAAGTCCTTCACATATGTAATATGCACTCCACAACAAATATACCTCTGCAAATTTGATCAACCTGCATGTTATATCAGCCCAAATTGGATAATTTTTTCATATTCAACCGATTTTTTCCATTTTGGTGAAACTCGGCCCCGTATATATATTTCTCCAATAAATATTTTCTAATATTATTCTTATAGAAGTCATGCACTATATATCAATGTTATTTGGTACCAGAATTTGGTACCAAATTGTGACTACTCTAAGGTCATGTTACGCTTAAAAATAAGGTTCATAGTTGGTATGATCTACTTCATATAAATTTCTTATATAACCTTTTTTGTTACGAGAGCTCTACTACATACGCTTAGTGGTGTAGGATATCATATATTCATCCACCAGAATTGTTATAAGTTTCGTATTTTAATGTCAATGAAATTTCCTATACAGGTCCACGTCTTCGCATAAGCCCTAATACAACGGTAACTCCCTATATTCCATATCAACGGATTAAAAAAAATTGCATAATCCTTCCAATTGGTGGAGGGTATTAAAAATTCGGCCCGATTGAACCTACTACTTTTTTACTTGCTTTCTGTTCAAAATCACCTTCCGCCTGAACATCAAAAGTCTCGTTAACATTTCCCTAATACATTCTTTGTTCCCTAAGGACACACAGACCAGAGCTTGTATCACCGACACCCCAATTATTTTAATAACACCATAAATTCCCACATATAGCCAAATGTATGCGCGATCGAAATGTATACTTTTTAATTTCAGTCGGCTGATGGTGTTGGTCTCTCGCCTTCTGGCTTGGTTGTTGGTTCGTCTCGTGGTCTCTCATACAACATGATGGGAAACTGCAGCCAATCATCAGCCATTATGTGGATGTGCCACAATAACATGGCCAACATCCAACAACTTAGGAAACATCATCGACAGCAGCATCAGCGGCAGCAGCAGCCTCCGCAACATCAACAATTTCAAAGTGTAAATTTGTTAACGCTTGTGGTAAGAAAATATTTGCCCATTATGTGGATAATTTCACTTGTGAACTCCCATTAAGCTGCTCAGTGCACAGCGCGCACACACGGGGAGCAGTTAAAACGCCATGCATAGAGCGAGTGCATTGCGCACACAAAACGTGTGATGATTATTTGGTAACGCCCCTGCCGACATAACGAAGCGCCAACGTACACACTACGTGCCACTAACTATTCCATAACCATAACCCAAAAAGTTCATAGTCGGTCGGAAGGACGGACGGACGGACGGACAGGTTGCAGGGCCTGTAAGCTCGTCATGCATCATGATCCATGATGGTGTTTATGATGATGATGATGATGGCTGCAATAACGGCTATCAGTACGACTCGGCAATAGTGTGGCAATGCTTGCTTGTTCTCGAGCAACAAGTCCAATGACGACCATCAACCTCATCATCATCATACAAGTCAGTCGGCGAGTACGCTCAATAAGTGAGTGAATTCAATGAGCATTGCTTGGGCAGAAGAAAATGACGTTGCAACGATGACTCCATGATGGTGATGACGATACATGCTGAAGGTGCTGTATTTTAATGAAGGGAAAAAGAGCCACCAGCGAAATGAGAACAACAACTATAGGAGCACATCACATCATACATTGCCATGCTCAAACATTAACACTTTAGGGATCCCATGCAACCAGCAACAACAACAACAACAAGAACATAGTAATTGGCGAAGTTTTGAAAAAAAGTAAAATGCCGCCACACATGGTCGACAAATTGAGCGATGATAACCGACTACGTTGTAACCTATAACTATACCCTACAACACTATGTGTTTTTGGGGGTATTATGTAACACCTCGATATATTGGTTTTCCACAAAGGAAAGTATATATGGATCTTCCTGTCTCGCCGAGCTGAGTCGATCTAGCTATGCATGCCCATCCGTATGTCCATGTTAATTTGTAATCACTCTACAGGTCGCAAATATGGCCCGATCCTCACAAAATTGAAAATGGAGGTGGGGTTATGGTCAGAATAGAACCCTATTGCTTTTGAAGATGATCGCATAATATTTTGAGGTTTGAAATGGACCAAAAACTGAAAAATTTCCTGATTTTGCAGTTGCTCTACAGGTCGCAATTATAAACCAATCGACGTAGAAGTTAGCATGGGGCTAGAGCTTAAGGTTGGCAGAAGTCTTCCAATTTTGATGGTCATCGGGTAATATTTAGTGGGCGAAATAGACCATAACATTTGTGTTAAATTAAAGTCATATTTCCCATTAAACCGCGAATATTTTTAATCCTGACGAATTCACAAATAGACGAACAGGTCAATTCTGTCTGTTACGTAGACGCCAATAGGAAATATATGGGATATGTATAGCGAAATATATACAATGTGTATATACAAAGGAAGGGGATGTTAGCTATAATGCTTATATCTCAAGAATGGCTGGACCGATTTTGACAAAATTTGTGAAGTCAGAATGCTCTCTTGGCATAAAAGTACAAAATCTGAAAAAAAAACCGCATAAAAGGATGCGAATAATGATGTTGATATAGATTTTGTAGTATTTTTTGACATTTTTTGAATTTTTTCATATTTTTTATCGCATGCGATTTTTTCAATTTAGTGTATATTTTGTAATATTTTTTTTTTTTTCAACTTACAACACAGGTTGGGGTCAGGATTAGGCTCAGAAGGGCTAGGTCTATCGTTTTCAAAGATGCCCGCAATATATTTAGAGGTTGAATTGGACCAACAACTAAAAATGTTTCTGATTTTGCAGCCGTTATAAAAAGTGACTAATAGAAAAAAAACACGAAATCTCGCATGAAGTTAGAGTTAGGACAGCGAGTAGAATGGACCACTACGTTTGTGTGAAAAAATACCAGCATTACTTACAGGAGATATCCGAGATACACAAAAGGCGAACTTCTAGTTTTTTTATGCTGATTTCCTGGACGAATATAGCTTGTGGAGATGATCGCAAAATATTTAGAGGTTCCAATGAACCAAAACCAGAAAAATGTTCCTGATCGCGCAATTGAAGTCAATCGACACGCCTGAGAAGAGATTTAAGGAAGGGAAGAATTCTAGAATTTTGGATGACTATTGGATTATACTCAGCTGTAAATGGACCACAAAAACTAACAGCATAATTTCAAAAACGAAATCATCCAAAATGGATTTAGACATATTGTGTTGTTGTTAGGTATCACATAGTCGGCCCGCACGACTATAGCCTTTGCTTACTTGTTTTATTTTATAATAATTTTTATCGCATGAGATTTTTTCAATTTGACTTATAATATTCACGTATGCATTTTGTAATATTTTTTTACTTCACAACATAGGTTGGGGTTATTATATACAAATTGCATTATTATCCGATCCTCACGAAAATTTTCACAAGTGTAGGGTTAGGCTCAGAAGGGTTAGATTTTGAAGATATCCGCAACATATTTAAGGGTTAAAATGGACAAAAAAATAAAAATGTTCCTGATTTTGCAGCCGTTATAAAGGTTACAAATAGAAAGGATACGAAATTTCGAATGAAATTAGAATTTAGGACAGGGAGTAGAATGGACCACTAATTTTGTATGAAAAGAATACGAAAATTTCCATTCTATCGAAACGCTGAAAATAACTTACAGGCGAAATCTAAAATACTCAAATGACAAACTTCTGGCTAAGGTTAATATCTGGACAGTGTTTCAGATATTAAACTTCTAATATTTTGTAGTGTTGTAGGGTATCACATGGTCGGTCCGGTCGGTCGTCTATAGCCTTTGTTTACTTGTTTTTAAATGTAAATAATGATCAAAATCGGGGCTATATGATACCCTACACAAGTATGGATATTTAGTGGAGCTATGTCGGACATCGTGGGCCCGAATTTATTATATATATGATTGCTTTACAAAATACTCCAGACACAATAGTACAACGAATTGATATCCGGAGATTTTGGTGGCCATTGTGCGCTGGCAATGAAGCGGGGAACCTCATTTTGTAACTATTCTTGGGTGGCGCGTACTCAGTGTGATAGCGATGGCGCTAAGTCCTGTTGAAATATCTAAGGTCTGCAGAGAAAAGGCTTTACCACACCCTCAAGAATATTTTCGCTGATGCCACGGTCGATCATTACGAGCGGAGAGCGACCACCGGCTGTTATGGCAGCCCACACCATCACCATGGCTGGCGCTTGAGTTCTGGTGGCCAACCGAATGTGCACATTTTCAGCTGACCTCTTTGGCAAGTAAACACGATCATTTTGTTTTTTTACAAACTGCTGGACAACGAATGTTTTGCCCTTTTGGAATTTCAATGGCTTTACAACGAGCTCATTTTTCAATATTTGCCGGATGGAATATTGCGATATGTTCAGCTCATGAGCCATTTTTGCCACTGTGACGAGGGTTTCGATCAAGTCGCTTCTTTAGTTTTCGAACCATTTCTGCTGATGTTGCTGTTTTCTTAACTAACTTATTTTAATATTTTTTAATATTTTTATAACTTATTTTCTGGAAAATTCGCACCATAATGCTTTTGGACACTTGTAAACAATAAATTGAGCTGTCACTGGAATAATTTTAACAGCTGTCGGACGAGTGGCTCAGAAATGACAGCAGTCTGAAGTTGATTGCAGTTTTTTCATCTCACCCTGTATATATAGAGGATGAAATGGACCATATACCCGGCCCGGTTATAGCATTTTCATACTTATTTAAATGCACGAACACAGTGTTTAATCTACCTAAGATTTTTTCTGTTCCCCAATCAGGTCATAAATCTATATATATAAATGTAAGTTGTGTTAGTTACTACGCTTATAACTTAAGAACCGCTGGATTAATTTTAACGATTCACACAAATTCGGAGTTGTCTACTCTCCGAAAAGGATAATATCCAAAAAAATCGCGTAAAAATGTGATATATTAACATTTTCATTTTGACTTTTCAAATGTACAATAGTAATGTTTTATTTTGCATGATTTTTTTCCATTTTGACTTACTTTTTTCTAATGTACATTTGAAGTGTTTTTTTATATTTTATTTTTGAATTCGAATATTTATACCAATTTATTTAATTGACTTGATTTCTTGAGAACTGAAATTGATGGCGGGTTACATGGAAGTGTAGTAGCGAATTATGTGGTGGCGAAACGGAATAGATGATATCGAAATAATTTAACGCGGTCACACCAAAGTTAAAAGGTAATTACTTTTTCTAAATCGCTGAAAAATCATGAAAAACAGATCTCATTGCAAAAATCAAAAAAACATTTTCAATGGAATCGAATTTTAAAGTAATAGTACATTCTATTGACAAACTTTGTAAGGAAGGATCTTAAAACATTTGCTGTAAAAAATCAGCGAAAAAGTTGAAGACTTTTTCAATTTGTTATTCTTTTTTTTTTGTCAATTTTTTTTTTCAATTTGTATTATCATATTGAATTCAGTGGATTTTTTGTGAACAAAATAAAGAATAATTTTTCACTAAAAAAATTAAATAAGTGCGAAATAGGATGTTAACTGACATCTACCTTTCAACTCCAGGGCCTACATCGTGGGTTAGCTGAAAGATGCGAACACATTTAAACAAACAAAAATGACCGAAAAAGCTTAATGGGGCTCATTTCAAAGCGTGACAATGATCCGTCCAATGAGAGCTCAAAATGCAAAATTCTTTGGGAGAATAATAAGTAATATACCAATATTGAAATAAAAGGTGCAAAATAGTAGAGCGAATGGGACTTTTAGTAAGAAAAGGTTTTATATCCTTCCAGAAATTCTTCCCAAACATTCAAAATACCTAAAATCACTTTTGCAGGTCTTTATATCGATCATAACTCATGGATAAGGGAACAACCCGATTTCATATTTATATAACCATCTATGATTTAAGTTATTTTTGGGGTCTTGGCCGGCCACTTTTTTCATTTTTTGGCCCTTATTTGACATTTTTGTTTCTAAGGGGGTAGATAACCTCTTCGCATAAAATTTGAAATTTTCAGAGTAGGGCCCATATTGGTATTGACCAAATTCATCAATTGATTTGGCTAAAAAATTTTATTTATGCCACCCTGGGGTAGGGAACCATCATACAGATAATTGCCACATAGGAATTTATTTAAGTAAAGTCCCCACATTGGAGTATCCCCAAGTCCACTTTCACATCTAATGTGTGGTCAGATTGTATTCTATTGAATTTTTAACCCCCAAGAGAATATTGGTTGGGAACGTTGATTTGGGATGTGCATCCATATGAAATAAATTGTGGAAACATGAAGAAATTACAAATATAAGAAAGTAGCACGGGACCGAATATTTGTTTAATCATCATTGAATTATCCTATGATGAAAATGTGGACTTTAAGGGGTCTCCAACTTACAATTTAAATGGCAAATAAAATTAATTCCCATCTTATCATTCTGCCCTCAATTATGAGGTGGATAAAACTATTTTTACTTATTTAAATCACGCGAAATGCTATGACATGCTATATTGTTCTGCTATATTTTTGATTTGGCCTCTATTTGTCATCTTGGATTATAAGGGGTAGAAGAAAGTTTTCAATGTAGGTCGATGTTTCGGAGTAGTGCCCATATAAAGAAGGTACCTCCTAATTTAACCACATTTCAAAGAATTTGGCTAATAATGCGTATTAGGGGGGTGAAAATCTTACACTAAAATTTCAACATATCTACAAATTTTAGAATTTTTATCCATGTTATAATACCCTCTCAAGTCCACCTTTTGGCGGACAAACAGACTGACATGGTTAGGGGGACTTATGAGGACTCTAATGCACAATCTAAGTTGCTAATGGGTTTAAAAAAGTAATTAACTTTGGCTATTCTTAAATCATTCAGCCCTCAATTATGTAGTATACAAAATACAGCAAATTCCAAATTACTGCTCATTTGACTGGAAGATTTTGCTACGATTTTTACCATATTAAAAATTAATTTGATCCCTTATATGGCGATAAGATTGATATATACTTTTTAATAGATTTGTATAGCACATCCACACAGTTGAAGCCCACGGTTTAAATATTGAAGCCCACTGGTTAAAAATGGGTACAGGTATTTTAAAACACTTTAAATCGACCTGTACGTGAACACTTATATCAGTCATATCTGTGAATAATTATGCTTGGGAATATATGCATAATAGACAAAAACTACGGGCCGGCAACGCGGACCGGGCCAGCTAGTTAATATATATATAAAGGTATCTTCTAATATCACCACTCGAACACATACGGCAAACAATTCGACTCCTTGTTGAAATGCAGTAACATCACCTCTTTATAGTTCGGTGTACATTGTAAGCGACGTAACGTGTAAATATCTCCATTCCTATATATTCCTGCCGAATCACCAAAGTCATACCATTACACTTCAGCTACAATGTATCATTGTGGTAACACGAAACACTTTGGTAACACAAATCAACATAAAGTGCAAAAACTGAAAATGACACTGGTCGAATTTGGGACAATGTTGTACGAGTTGGCATGTTTCGTGCAGTTATGTATTTGTGTGTGGATGTCATGTCTGTGAGACTGAAAGTTATACAATTTGAATTGCTGCATTGTGCGAACTATGTATTTGCAGAACTAGTGTCAGTGTTCTGGTTTTTGGAGAAAAATGGAAAGTGAAAGGTAAACATAGGGAAATGAATTGATGTCAACGTTAGATGCATACATGCATATATTCTTGATATCTGAAGAATGAAACTGAAATTTATGAAAAGTTTAATATTTAATAACTAAACACATTTGCAGTTGAGGTCGGATTTATATCCTTCTGTATGAGAAGACCAGGACGGAAAGGGCAAATGTCTGACCCGGCTGGCTTAATGATAACCTACACTAATCTTCACATTTACGTTAAAATTATCATTGATGAGTGCCGAATGGATAAACCATGGTTTAAATTTGAAATCAGTTGGAACATATATGTATACAGAATGAGATAAAAAACTGCAAAAAAATCAAACGATTTTTTTTACTTTCCTTAATTATATTGAATGAAAGATTTGCAACCAACTTCAGACTTCTGTTATTTCCAAGTCACTCGTCCGACAGCTGTTAAAATTATTCCAGTGACATCTCATTATATTATTTACAAGCGTACAAAAGCATTTTGGTGAGAATTTTCCAGAAAAAAAGTTATTCGTGATGGAATTCAAGCGTGATATTGTGATTTCTTTATATTCAGCTGGAGACCCACAAGTGGCTATCGTTAGAGCACTTCAGCATTTAAATGTGAATAAATCTTCTGTGTCTCGTACCATCGCTCGTTACCGTGACACTGGTAGCGTATCCCGACGCCGGAAGAAAACAGCAACATCAGTAACATGGTTCGAAAAGTAAAGAAGCGACTTGATCGAAACCCACGTCGCAGTGGCCGAAAAATGGCTCGTGAGCTGAATATATTACAATATTTCATTCGGCAAATTGAAATTCCAAAAAGTGCAAGGACTTACACCGCAACAGAAAGAAAATAGACTCAAAAGAGCTAAAGAGTTGCTTCGCTTGGCCGAAAGTGGTGAACTGCCGAATTTTCTCCGATGAGAAAACATTCGTTGTTCAGCACTTTGTAAACAAACAAAATGATCGTGTTTACTTGCCAAAGAGGTCAGCTGAAAATGTGCTCCATCGGTTGGCCACCAGAACTCAAGCGCCGGTCATTGTGATGGTGTGGGCCGCCATAACAGCCGATTGTCGCTCTCCGCTAGTATGAATCGACCGTGGCGTCAGAATAAATATTATCTCGAATATATTCTGGTTGGTGTATTAAAGCCTTGGGCAGACAAACATGTAGGCCGCAGACCTTTGACATTCCAACAGAACTCAGAACCATCGCACTAAGCACGCGCCACCCAAAAATGGTTACAAAATGAGGTTCCCCGCTTCATTTCCAGCGCACAATGGCCACCAAAACCTCCGGATATCAATCCGGTGAACTATGGTGTCTGGAGAATTTTTGAAAGCAAGGTAGGCACTAAAATATACCAAAGTGTCGATCACCTCTAGCAAGCGCTTCGCCGGGAATGGGTCAAAATACGCAGAGCAACATTCGGTTTCATTGGCCGTTTGAAGGCCATAATTCGTGCCAATGGTGACTAATTAGAAAAAATCTGAACTTATTCTAAAATTGTATACTATTTCCGACATTTTTTGCTTTCATTCAATAAAATTTAAAAAAAATGTAAAAATTTGGCGTTTGACTTTGTTGCAGTTTTTTTATCTCACCCTGTATAATTCCACGATTTCGTATGGACTCCATACTTGGGCACAACACAATATTTGGTACTTTGTTAAATTTTCTAAATATCCGATCTTTGGAGTCGAACATAACCCCTAAACTCAACTTAAGCCTGGTTTCCTTTCTGGGGATTATGTCCCAAAATCCCATAATTCCACTTAATTGAAATGGAGATTATGTCCGCGCACCGAATTTTGCATGAACCCACATGAAGTATGATTTTAACCCTAAAATGAGATTTGCCTGTGTTTTTAATAAATATGAATAGCTAGCGTTTAAGTAAGATTTAGACTTGATATTTTCTGAATCCTTTAGTAGAAGTTTAGGACAAATAATTTTGTAGAATATCTTGACTTGCTACGATCCTGTTTGATAGGAGTTTTTAACCATATTTTGAAAGAAAGGATCATATAGACCCCTTTCTGACTCACTTGAGGATTAAAGTTAATTGGCTTAAAAAATATATCTGTCTTGTTATCTGTACTTTGGAATTGAACCAAAAATGCAAGAATTCGAATGAATTTTAATTCGAAAATTTTCATAAAATTTGGAAGATGGCGGAATTAGTTTTGGTTTCAGCTCAGCCATATGACTATTTGCTACGGCCAGAACGTGCCTAGTCGAAATAACGGTTTTAGAGCCAAATTCTCTTTGGACTAAATCCGTTTCAGGACACTTGGATTCGATCTAGCGATGTCCGACCGTCTGTTTGTTTTTCTGGCTGGCTGGTGTGCACGATAACCCTCGAAGGGAGTATCCGATTTGGTCTAAAGTTGGTACATCGTAATATTTTGTCAAACTTATATCGGAGATGGGCAATATTGGTCCACTCCTTCTGGAACCTCCCCCACAAAATGCCAACATTTTTAAAAAAATATATTTTCTGCACATAAAGACAAAGGATAATCCGATTTTACTTAAACTTTGCACGAGTGCTTGGTCAGGTGCGGAAATGGACAATATCGATCCACTCTGCCAAGTACTACCCCCACAAAGGTTGAAATTTTGAATAATTACAGCTCTTAAGAGCTTTTAATGTAAGAGTTCGAATGTCTTCAAATTTCACACATTTCTATAATTTTATTAGCCCAAAGTCTGGTGTTAAGAAGGAGTATGTCGGTCCACTCCTTCTGGTACCTCCCCCACAAAGGGTCTAAGTTTTGAATAACCAAAACGATTATAAAATCCGAAATAAACATCAGGTTCCCTTCAGATTTCACACATACAAACATATTGCTAACACAAGATCTGACCAGATTATCTGTATCAATTTGTCATCTAAATATATGTCTCTCAACGAGGAACTTGAGATGAGTTCGCATAATTGGATAAATGGCCGATTTTCTTTTAATTTTGGCCATAATAATATTTTATCTGTATTAGATGAAGTAAGAAATGGAATACTTCGGTCAGCTATATCTGGTTATATCTGGTACCTTACGTAAATTTAAAAATTTTATTTAATTTTTAAAAAATTACCACCTATAGAGTGAAGGAAGTTACAAATTTAGTCCACACCTGGCACATCTCAATATTTATATCATATTTATTTAGGTCCGACACGAAATTGACGATATTGACCCGTTCTTTCAAAATTCACTCCATAGAGGGTCAAGGTTAAAATAATCATAACAGAGTCAAAATATTTTTAAATAATCGAACATTGGCTGGGGGTATACATCTGTCGGCAAAACCGACCGATTCTTTTTTACTTGTTAAGTAAATATTTAAAAATATTGTAAATATTGTAAAACAATTGCGGATGCATATTTTTTGAACACCTGTTTCTATGTGAAGGTGTTGCCAGATTGACACAATATTTAACTTGTGTTCATAACAGAGATGGAAGTTCGGAAAACATTTAACTTTTTTCTGTTTATACCACGCTTTTTGAGCTAGGCTAAGAAGTTTCCAAACTGCCCCCGTACATACATTATGGGGTCTTCGGCGAATATTTAGGAATGTAACAAAAGGAATGACAAATATAACCTTTTTTGCAAGGTGGAGGGTATAAAAAATAAATTTTAGTGTGTAAAGTTTCATTAACTGTAACACAAACAAAATTTAAACCAAAGAATAAGACCACTACTCTATTATTTTTAGATTCCATATGGTATCTATTATCACAATTAATTTTCAAGATAAGTTTTTTCCTTGACGATCCTTTTTTTAATGCAAAATGTAATAATTATTTTTCTCTAATCTACCCAACACAATCTTAATAATGTTGTCCTATTTTCAAACAAAAGTTCTACCCGTGTTGCCCCAAGCCTAAAAATATTTTACAGAAGGATAACTTAATTAAATTGATATTATGCCATTTTCGCAAGATTTGCCTAAAATGTTTCTTTTCATTCATTCTTGTTGTAATAAAATCCTATTTACTTCCTTAACTGTTAATTTTCGTAGCAACCTTTAAATGCCCATTGTTAAACAGTTATTGTCCCTTTTATGGCAAAACCTTTGTCAATTTTTTGCTTAACAATATCTTCTGCTACAAATGTTTCCTGTGCGGACCATTTTAATTTAAAATGTTTGGCCATTTAACACATTTTCGTAATTGTGTTATGTTTTTTGTTTGTTTGTTTGACAGGAAAAAGGGTCACTGTCCTTTTTAACTCAAAGGGGTGATACGAAATGTTCTTATTTTATTACATTGGTTTTCCACGCTTTAAATTGTAAAACGTGGAATTTATTTTAAATTATTACCACTGAGGCAGTGGCGAAATATCGTCTACTAACGATATTTTAAAGGTGAAAAGGTTTTTATTCCAGTAAAACTTTCAACTAAACATGAATACTTGCAATAAAATCACTGACTTCTTGCAGTATTGTAGATATATTTGAATCACCACCATAATCACATTTTTTAAGGATTTCCGTTATGGAACATCCATTTTCTGTTACAGTATTTTTGGTCAATCAATATTTGCTGTTGAAATTTTCTTAAAAAACAGTAAAGAAAGTCTTAATATCGGACGGGGCCGACTTTATGATACTCTACACCACTTTGCTAATTTAGTAGAGCTTCACATAATAATTAAAAGTTTTTATGTGAGAATTCAATCATTCACGCTATGATAATAATTATAATTTAAGGTTCAAAGGACTAAATATGCCGAAGCATTTGTATCTTGTATTGCCCATTTGGTGCAATCGGATAAAGATACAGGGTTGCCCATATTCGACGGACCCATCTGGCAACGCCATAACTTATGACAGAGATGTCACATCGATTAATGACATACGGCGTTTGAAGCGTCAGTTTAAGCAGATTTTTACCATGAACCAATACATGCCACGCGAAATAGTTTAAATTTACATTCAACAGAAGAAGTCAATCGCAAAAACTCAGCGTGCTTTTAAAAAATTAAAAAATGTGAGAAGTGCGCCTTCTAAGAACATCATTAAGCGTTTATACGAAAAATTTTCGACTGGTAAGGATCTTCCTAATCCGAAGAGGCCATATAAAAGTCGACCAAGGCGATCGGCCGATAATATCGCTGCCGTACGAGCCAGTGTTGAGAGGTCCCCAAGAACATCCCAAAAACGCCGTTCTCAGCAGTTGGACATGGCTCGGTCCACTTTACAACGGATTATTCGCATTGATTTGCATTTGTTCCCGTACAAAATTCAATTGACGCAAAGAATGTTGCCTGCGGACAAGCCTCGTCGATTGGAATGGGCCCAAAGGGCCCAAAGGTCCGTCGAATATGGGCAACCCTGTAAAAACGCCGAAAACTCATTATTTAAGGAGTTATGGCCATTTTAATGTTTTCAATAATTCAAGCTTAGAAAATATTGTTGTTACAGAGTGCATATTACGGCTGTGGGTAACAAATACGACAAATATTTGGGACCTATAGCTATATCTGAACCTATCTTCACCAAATTTGACATACTAGCTTCTAGAATCAATTCATAATTGCCAAATTCTATCCCATTTGGACAAATATTAGACGTTTGGTGCACGATAAAAGGTAAATCGAACGAAGTTATATATGGGAGCTATATCCAAATTTGAACCAATTTCGATAAAATTTGGCAAAGATATTTCTGATCTGTATTTGCTATATTTCCCCAAATACGGAGTGCATACTACGGCTGCCGAGGAGAAAAATAACAAATCGGATTAACAATATATATATGGGAGCAATAGCTATATCTGAACCGATTTCGATCAAATTTGGCATACTTATTTGCAGGACTAATTTGGTTGTATGTGCAAAATACCATACTACTCGGGCTGATATTAAATGTTTGGTGCACAATAAAAGGCAAATCGGACGAAGATATAGATGGGAGCTATATCTAAATTTATACCGATTATCTTCAATTTCAATAGGGTTCGTCCTTGGGCCAAACAAATAATTTGTGCAAAATTTCATCTGGATAGGGCAATAAATGCGAACTGTACTTTGTTTACAAAAATGCATGGGCAGGCGGACAGACGAACGGACGGACGGACATGCATAAATCGACTCAGAATGTGATTCTATGCAGATCATCAAAAGGAACTCCATCCCTTCCTTTTGCCTGTTACAAACAAATGCAAAAAAAAGACATAATACCCTGAACACCTTGTGGTGTAGGGTATAAATATAAGAAAATATACCGCCTCAAAATCATGTCCCACTCAAGAAACGATAAGAATTGAATGTTTGAACAACTGTTGAAAGTGTTGTTAACAAATTGTGTGTTGAAAGCATTTTTAAGTTTGTGTGTCAAGCTTTCATTTTGCGTGCTGGTCCGATGGGTATTGTTATATCTCTCCCAAAATCCACTTGAAATTGTCAATGTAAATGAGCGGAGCTCCTTTATCACACAAACACAGAGATACATACACACACACACCAAACAGTGAATTGATATCAAAAGCATTGGAAACTTCAAAGAGACTGGCCAACATTTCGATGTAAACACTCGAAAGGGATTAAAAGAAAATTTGGTTTGGTTTTAATGGTTGTTTATTTTATTTCAAAGCACCACAAATAACTGAAATGTTCAACATCGTCTTTTTGATATTCGGCCGTAATTAGGGTTTCACCCCCTAGGTTTCTTTGGAACAAATCCGTTACAGGATATTTGTAGTCGATCTAGGGGTGTCCGTCCGTCTGTCTGGGTGGTCGTCCGTCTGACGATAACTATCGAAGGGAATATCCGATTTGGTTTAAACTTGGTATATCGTAATATTATTGTATCGAGTTCGGAGATGGACAACATCGGTCCACTACTTCAGGTACCTCCACCACAAAAAGTCAGAATTTTCAAAGTATTTATCTCAAAGAAAGGGAAAGGGTAATTCAATTTTGTGCAAATTTTGCAAATCCAAATATTTTTGTCAGTGCCAAGTGCGAAAATGGATAATATCTCCTCCCTCAAAAAGGGTCAACATTTGGAAAAATTGTAACTCTTATAAAATATGAAAAAAGAGTCCGATTGTCACAAAATTTGGTGTGAAGCCGGAATATTTCGGAACACTCCTTCTTGTACCTCCCCCACAAAGGGTCAACCCTTGGAAGAATTATAATTTATACAAAATGTGAAATAAGTACCCGATATTTTTATTAACACAAGATCTGGTGTGAAGTTGGGGTATATCGGCCCACTCCTTTTGGTATCTAGGTCACAACAGGTCAAAATTTTGAATAATTATGTTATTCTTACTATGGAGGGTATATTAACTTTGTCATTCCGTGTGAAACTCTCGAAATACTTATGTCAGACCCAACAAAGTATATATATTCTTGATCAGGGTAAAATTAATAAAGTCGATTTAGCGATGTCCGTCTGTCTGTCCGTCTGCTTGTTGTAATCACGCTATCTTTCGAACGAATTGAGGTAAGGCTATTTTGCACACATATTTATTTTTCCAGTAGGCAGGATAAGTTGGTAAATGGACCATGTAGGTCCACGTTTTCATATAGCCCCATATAACGGTACATCCCGATATTCGGTATTTTGATGATTTTAGCGACATTATTTACCGGGATTGTTTCAAATTTCGCATGTGAAGTTCATAATGGATACTACAGACTAAGACAGAAAATTGTCTGTGCATGTCCACGTCTTCGTATACCCCCCATATAACGGTACCTCCATATATTTGGAATTTTGAACGAATTTTTTATTCAAGTTTCTCTTTTGAATATTGTAATGGTTTATGACAGAAGTTGCCTATGCAGGTCCACGTCGTCGTATAGACCCTAATATAACAACAATATTTGATATTTTTAAGATTCTAACAGAATTTTTAACGGATTTTATTTATTTGTCTTTTTTTTTTAAATATTTGTAAGCCTGCAGTTCAATGACTGGAAAATTCTACTTCAGCATTTCGAAAATTTGGACAGATTTCGGGAAATGGATAAAATATCCGAAAAAGGACAAAAAAAAAAAAAAAAAAAAAAAACTGATTGCCTTAATTGTATATTAGTCGCAGATTTTCACTAAGCTTGAACCTTGACAAAGGCTATAGTCTGACGGAGTCGACCATTTGATATGCTACAACACTTTAATATACGGTAAAGATTTTATTTTATCTTTTTTGCCTTTTATTTTATTTCTTGTTTTATCGAGTTAAAAGCGGTCTTACTAACATCCGCTTCTTTGATATATAAGATATATATACAATATTTTGGACATCAGCAGCAATATAACGATCAGAACTAACACTTTCATGTATTTTTGATTTCGCAGTAATTAAAAAAATTCTGGGATTAATGGAAATGATGACCATCAAAATTGACAGCCCTAAGCAAAATTCAAAGTTGTATATTGGCAACTGAAAAAAATAAATTTTTCTGTTTTTTGTCCATTTTCAAATTTCTCCCAACAATAGGCTACTATTCTGACTTTAACCCCACCTCCATGCAAAATTTCGTGAGGATCGGTCCATAATTGCGACCTGTAGCGTGATTACAAGTGAACATGGACAGACGGACATCCTTTGTTATGGACCATAACACCGCCAACACAAAGTTTTTTAGGGTATAACAAATTAAGTTTTAATAAATGTGAATCTTAAAAGTATTATTATTATTATTTCTTTTTTTTTTTTGATAAAATATACAATTTATAAAATATCTCTACAAAAGCCTTCATTATTTAGCTGTAGGTATTCATAATGATGACATCCGTATCTCAATATAAACGATACTGTATAGTATAAAAACCATTTCATTGACAGTCATTTATTCAAACACAAATTTTTGACTCGAGCTTAGTTACGCACATGTTTATACATAATTGGATTTTCTTTTGAATTAATTTCAATTCGCATGTTTTTTTTGAGATGGTACACAGATGTCATTCTATTTTCCACTCTTTTGATGCTTTAAATGTGGGTCATGCTTTATTTCACTTCTATGCATTTAATTGCTGTACAAATTAAATACAAATTCTATTTCAATTCATGCGATGACAAGTACAAGCACACTTCAAACATCTCTAAAAAGGATATGAAAAGACATGTCAGTCAGTTGTGAGAACACATAAATCTTTCGCTTGATTCGAATACAATTATACGTTCTATACGAGGATATGATATGGGTCATGGTTATAGACAACATGGCTTTTTTGTGAATTTGGATAGGTGGGTGAATGGGTTATGCAGCTTTTTAATAACATTTTTTTTTTTGAGTGAAAATGCTTTTTATTTATTCAAATGCATTACCCATTCATGTTGTAGGTAGTTGTTTAAAATGCCATAAAAACAAGTTAAAAAGTATCAGTCGGGTTTGCCGACGGATGTATGTTCGATTATTTAAATATAAATTGACCTCTGTTATGATTATTCAAATTGTTGACCCTCTATTTAATAGTTTCCGAGAGAACGGTCAAATACAGGGTGAGATGATTGACGATTGTGATTTCTTTATATTTGACTTGAAAACCACAAGTAACTATCGTTAGAGCACTCCAACATTTAAATGTGTCTTTTGTGTCTCGTATCATCGCTCGTTACCGTGATACTAGTAGCCCGTAGCCCGACGTCAATGAAGTGGACGGAAGAAAACAGCAACATCAGTAGAAATGGTGCGAAAAGTAAAGAAGCGACTTGGTCGAAACCCGCGTCGTAGTGGCCGAAAAATGGCACGTGAGCTGAACATATCGCAATATTCCATTCGGCAAATATTAAAAAAATGAGATCGGGGTAAAACCATTGAAATTCCAAAAAGTGCAAGAACTTACACCTATTATGCCAAGAGGGCGTTCTGAATTGACAAAATTTGCCAAAATCAGTCCAGCCATTCTTGAAATATAAGCATTCTAGTTAACATCCCCTTCCTTTGTATATATACATTGTATATATTTCGCTATATATAACCGGTATGTTTACTATCGGCATCTACGTAACGGTCAGTATTGACCTTTTCGTCTATTGATTTTGATTTTGCCGGGAATTAAAATATTCGCGGTTTAATGGAAAATTTGACTTTTATTTAACACAAATGTTGTGGCCTATTTAACCCACTAAGTATTACCCGATGACCATCAAAATTGGAAGTCATCTGCCCAGCCCTAAGCTCTAGCCCCATGCTAAGTTTCGCTTCGATTGGTTTATAATTGTGATCTGTAGAGCAACTGCAAAATCAGGATTTTTTCAGTTTTTGGTCCATTTCGACCCCTAAATATTATGCGATCATCTCCAAAAGAAATAGGGTTCTATTCCGACCCTAGCCCCACCTCACCTTCACCTTTCGTGAAGATCGGGCCATAATTGCGACCTGTAGAGTGATTACAAATTAACATGGACAGACGTACGGACGGACATACATAGCTAGATCGACTCAGCTCGGCGAGCTAGGAAGATCCATATATACTTTCTTATGAGGGAAATCAATATTTCGAGGTGTTACATAATTTTTGGCCCAATCAAACTTATAATACCCCCAACACATAGTGTTGTAGGGTATAAATATGTTTAGACATCCAAAAAAATATACTTTTGCTCATTTAAAAAAAAATACTGAAGCTAAAACATGCCGAAAATCCACATGTAAGGCATTGTGAGTAACCAAGGCAATTTCGGAATTTTTAAGAAATTTATCGTCAACTACACACATTTTAAATTTTGTACGAATACACTCGAATATATGTATGCAAAGTGGACTCCCCCTAAAGGCAACACATTTCCTGAATAGCAATTTGAATAAAATTAGCCGCCGCTATCTTTAGGTGTCGTTTATTGCCATCGTTGTGAAGTACAACTTGTACAGATAATAATTTTGTATTCCAACACTCAACGGTCACACCTTTACTGTGGAACGAAATCCTCTTAGGCGACGACAGGAAATTACATTGTTAATTAAGAGCAACGAACTGTAAGAAAATTCAATGAACATTTAATGTCCAAATCGCTTCGAGTCAAGTTCCAACCAAAGAGTTAAGTGGCCAAAAACATTTCAATTTAGTTCATTGCCCGGCGGAGTTATTTTCCGCAAAAGCCACTTAATTACATTGAACATTGTAGTCATTATTTCAGCTGTGTTATACTTTGTTCACTTAAAAGGGGAGGAAGTAAATTGAGTTATGTAGAATGCGTAAATGTGGTGAGAGGTAGAAATAGGTAGAGCAAGCAATTGTAAAAGTATTATTGTCCATGTCGGCGTATAAGATATGAAAAAAAAGAAAAAGTTAAACACAAGACTTTATCATCCGAAACTCGTCTTAAAACTCTTTGATAACGCCATAATTTTAAACATTTTTTTTTAAATTTATTCGAATCGAATTGGTCACCTATTGACCTTTAAACGGTCAATGACCAATGCCCGAATGTTGCAATGTCCGAATTTGGCTCTGCGGTATTTTGCCCCATTCCCAGCGAAGCGCTTGCTTGAGGTGATCGACACTTTGGTGTATTTTAGTGCCAACCTTGCTTTCTAAAATACTCCAAATACAATAATAAAATGAACTGGTATCCGGATATTTTGGTGGTCATTGTGCGCTGGAAATGATGCGAGGAACCTCATCTTGTAACCATTCTTGGGTGGCGCGTGCTGAGTGCGATGGTGCTGAGTCCTGTTGGAATGTCCAAGTTCTGCGTCCAAAATGATTACGTGCCCAAGACTTTAATACACCCTCCAGAATATTTACGCCATAATATTCGGCATTTATTCTGATGGCACGTCGGTTAATACGAGCGGAGAGCGACCATTGGCTGTTATGGCGGCCCACTCATCACCATGGCCGGCGCTCGAGTCCTGGTGGCCAACCGAGGGTGCACCTTTTCAGCTGACTTCTTTGGCAAGTAAACATAATCATTTTGTTTTTGTACAAACTGCTGGACAACGAATGTCTTTTCATCGGAGAAACCCAAATTCGGCAGTTCGCCATATTCGGCCAAGCGAAGCAACTCATTAGCTCTTCATTTCATTCATTTTCATTTTTAATTGAATATTTTAAAATGGCCATAACTCCTTAAGTATTGAGTTTTCGGCGTTTTTAGCTATTATTTGTGATTACTTTTTAAGGCACGAATTATTGAATATTTTAAAATGGCCGTAACTCCTTAAATATTGAGCTTCGGCTTTTTTAACTATTATTTTTGATCAATTTTTAAGGCACGAATTATAGTATATTTAAAAAAGGCTATAACTTCTTAAATATTGAGTTTTCCGTGTTTTTAGCTATTTTTCGGCCACTGTGACGCGGGTTTCGATCAAGTCTCTTCTTTACTTTTCGAACCATTTCTGCTGATGTTGCTGTTTTCAACCGCCCACGTCCACGATAATTAGCGATGATGCGAGACACATACGATTTATGCACATTTAAATGCTGGAGTGCTTTAACGATAGCCAGTTATGGTTTTCCAGCAAAATATAAAGAAATGACATTATCACGCTTGAATTCCATCACGAATAACTTTTTTCTGGAATATTCTCACCAAAAGGTTTTGTACTCTTGTAAATAATATAATGAGCTGTCACTGGAATAATTTTAACAGCTGTCGGGCGAGTGGTTTAGAAATGACAGCAGTCTGAAATTGGTTGCAGTTGTTTTATCTCATCCTGTATTTTCAATACCAAAAGCTCATTTTCAATAACAAAAGCAGCCGAAGCAGTCTCATTTACGTTTTTTTCCTCATCAGTTTCTTTTGTGTCTCAATCAAACGACCTTTAAAATCAAAAAGGGTCTGGAAACACAAAGCGGGTATCAAAAAAAAAAAAATTATATATATATATATATGTATATATATATACATAATATATATATATATATATATATATATATATACACATATATATATATATATATATATCTATATATATATATATATATATATATATATATATATATATATATATATATATATATATATATATATATATATATATATATATTATGTATTTATATATACATATACATATATATATATATATATATATATATATATATATATATATATATATATATATATATATATATATATATATATATATATATATATATATATATTTGAATTATTACTATATAATTTAGCCAAAATGATGTAATTGCTGAAATAAATCAAGCCGTTAGTAAAATGTATATGTTAAGTAGTCTGCCTGCCTGTTCCCTTTTTTTTTTTTTTCAAAATCAAATTTTAAGTAGTTATTTTTTTAAATTGTATACAATATTTTTCAGTTGAACAAATTTTAAGTTTCCCACCCCCCCCCCCATTAAATACCTGAATATAAAAGCCATGGAAACAACAACATCATATTGTGCTATCAATCAAAACTTATTACTTTGTCAATCAATCGAATAGCAGGAATTGTTATTCGCACTTATTGAGTGATGTGTCACGATGACGCTGATGGAGTTGCAATATGTCACGAACAGTTTCCAATGAAAGATCATGTGCTTGAGTATGATATGCTCGAGTATTACTTAATGGTGTAATTTGTAGTGACAGTTGACGGAAGCTATACTGATGTTTTATTAAAAGTTGATATTTGTTATGACGCTATTGACATTAACTATGGTTTTTGTAATGGAGAAACTTAATGTGGTTATCACAAACTTATATAATTATTTAAGAAAATACTAAAAGTTGGTTAAAATTGATCACATAATTCCATTTTAAATGGAATGACACAATTACACTGTAATGATATTACATCCTTCACTTCCATATTTTGAGTTTTTTTTAGATCTTGTATCTTTTGCGTGTTTTTATATAAATTAAAAAATGTTTTTATTTGTGTATGGTTGATAGAAAAATATAGTAATAGTAGTAGGACTATTATTTTTTTATGTCAACTACAGGTCACTACTCTCAGTAAACTTGGGTTCTGAAGTGAACTTATTTAGTGTACGTTGTAGCGTATGTTTGATGTAAATTGTTTAATCTACATCATACGACAATATGTACAAATATATTTTTCCATCCAAGTGTAACAACGAGGCAAAAAATAGAAAGTAAACAAGTACAAAAAAAAACAAGTAAGCAAAGGCTACAGTCGAGCGGGGCCGACCGTTGAATACCCTACAACACTATAATAAACGATACAGTTTACATATATTTCCAATTTAATTAACGAAATAGCCAGAAGTGCGTCTTTCCTGTATTTGTGAATTCTCCAAAAATTCACTGGAATGGACATTTTCGTATTTTGTCTACGAAAGTTGGCAAACTCCTTCACACATTGAATATTTTTGGGTGGCCATCCAAAACTGCTTGGCTTTTGCAATGTACGGTAACCCCCATTCAAAAGTGCGTGATGATCGGGCGATAATTACGACCTGCTGACAATCTTGCAGTTTTTTGGTCCATTTCAACCTCTAAATATATGGCGATAATCTCCAAAAAGAGTAGGCTTTTATTCTGACCCTCATCTTATCTCCATGCAAAATTTCGTAAGGATCGGGCCATAAATGTGATCTGTATATGATATCCTGATATCCTAACTACTTAGTTTTGTTAGCTGTAGAAATATTACCAAATGTTTAATTCAAAATGAAAATATGCCAAAAATATGACAAAATTGAAAAAATATGAAAAAATGTTACAAAATCAATATTTTCATCTTTAGAGAGATATTTTTATGCGATTTTTTAGACGTTTTTTCTTTCCTATCAAAAGGCCATTCTGAATTAATGAGAACTGTCGAAATCAGTTCAGCCGTTCTCGACATATAAGAAATCTTTCAAGCATATCTTCTTTCATAGACATATATATCGCACATATTTTGCTATATATCCGATTTGATGGATGTTAACATCAATGTAAAGATCAGAAGTAACCTTGTCATGGCTTTGCGATTTCGCCGGGATTTAATATGTTCGCGGTTTAATGAAAAATTTTGATTTTTTTCAACACAAAATATATGGTATATTTTACCCGCTAAATATTATCCGATGACCACCCAAATTGGTAGGCTTCTTCCCCGCCCTAAACTCTAGCTACAAGCGAAATTCCGCGTCGATTGGTCTGCAATTGCGACCTGTAGAGCAACTGCAATATCAGGAAATGTTTCAGTTTTTGGTCCATTTCAACCCCTAAATATTATGCGATCATCTCCAAAAGAAATAGGGATCTATTCTGACCTTAACCCCACCTACATTCTAAATTTCGTGAAGATCGGACCATAATTGCGACCTGTAGAGTGATTACAAATTAACATGGACAGACGGACAGACGGACAGACGGACAGACGGACGGACGGACATACATAGCTTGATCGACTCAGCTCGGCGAGCTAGGAAGATCCATATATACTTTCCTATATGGGAAACCAATATTTCGAGGTGTTACATAAATTCTGGCCCAATCAAACTTATAATACCCCCAACACATAGTGTTGTAGGGTATAAAAAAAACATTAAGTTCGGCCGGGCCAAACTTTTAATACCCTCCACCTTAGGGTTAAGGAAACATTAGAAGCAACGTGGCAAAAATCATTAAAATGCCGAATATCGAAGGTATCGTTATATGGGGGCTATACCAAATCGTGGACCTACACATGCAATGTTTCGCCAACGGAGCTAGAACCCATTATGACCTACATATACCAATTTTCAGAGAAATTCGTGAAAAAATATGTCAAAAATCATCAAAATACCGAATATTGGGAGGTACCGTTATATGGGGACTATACCAAAACGTGGACCTATACATGTTTCGCAACACGAACTAGGACCCATTATGACCCACAAATACCAACTTTTAGACAAATCAGTGAAAAAATGTGACAAAAACCATAAAAATACCGAATATTGGGAGATACCGTTTTATGGGGGCTATACCAAATCGTGGACCCATACATGCAACATTTCGCTACCGGAGCTGGAACCCATTATGACCAACAAATACCAATTTTTAGACAAATCCGTGAAAAAATGTGGCAAAAATAATTAAAATCCCGAATATCAGAAGGTACCTTCATATGGGGCCTATACCAATGTTTTGCCACACGTACAGGGACCCGTTATGACCTACAAATACCAATTTTCAGATAAATCCGTGAAAAAATATGGCAATAACCATCAAAATACCGAATATCGGGAGGTACCGAATATCGGCAATACAAATTGCTCTGCTAAATTTTGGCGCTCTACGTCAAATAATGTGGGCTGTATCGTAATTTCAACAGACAGACAGACGGACAGACAGACAGACGGACATTTATGGGGTCTACGACGAATATTTAATGATGTTACAAACGGAATGACAAAGTTAATCTACCCTCCTTTCCAAGGTGGAGGGTATAAAAAGCAATTACTTCGGTCGGGTAGCAATTTTTATACCTTCTACCATTTAGAAGGAATTTGGAAAAATAAAATAAAAAAACGTTGAAAAATACATTTAAAATTATAAAAATGCCGAAAATAGCGACTATATTGGATTCTATACGAAGACGTGGCCTTTCATAGACAAATTTTGTCATAGGCCATTACATATTCAAATACGAAACTCGAAAAAAATTCTGGTAAATAATGTCGCAAAACCTTCAAAATACCGAATAAATGGGGGCTATACAAGAACGTGGACCTGCATAGTCATTTTTTTGTCAAGGGTATAGTACCCATTACGAACTGCAAATACGAAATTTGAAAAAATTCCGGTGGATAATATCGTTAAAATAATCAACATACCGAATGTAAAGAGGGCCTGCATAGCTCATTTTCAATACCAAAAGTTCTAGAGCCATTCTTATACCCTACAAAACTATCTGTTGGGGGTATTATAAATAAGATTGGGACAAATAGTTTGTAACACCATGAAATATTGGCACTAATATAAAATTTAACATATGGATCTTCCTATCTAGATGAACTGAGTCCATTTAGCTATGAGTGTCCGTCCGTTCATCTATATGTCCGACCATGGTAATTTTTAATCACGCTACAGGTCGCAGTTATGCCCCGATTCGAATGAAATTCGGAATGAAGTTAAGGGATAGGGTCAGAATAGAAGCATATTGTTTTTGGAGATGATTGCAAAATATTTCGAGGGTGAATGGACCGAAAACAGCAAAAAATTCTAATTTTTCAGTTGCTCTACAGGTCACAATTATAGAGCAATAAAAATAGAAAGTTTTCGATGGGGACACTTTAAACAGAAGTTTACCAATTTGGATGGTCCTTGCATATTGTTTTGAGAGTGAAACTGATCATAACTTTTGCGTGAAAAGTCAAAAAATATAGAGATCACAAATACATGAAAAGGTCACTGTAAAGCATTAAATAACTAAAAAAAATATGGCCTTCACACGGCCAATGAAACCGTCACCCGCTATCCGAATGTTGCTCTGCGGTGTTTTGGCCCATTCCGGCGAAGCGCTTGCTTGAGTTGATCGACACTTTGGTATTTTTTAGTGCCAACCTTGCTTTCCAAAATACTCCAGACACAATAGTCCAACGGATTGGTATCCGGAGATTTTGGTGGCCATTGTGCGCTGGAAATAAAACGAGGAACCTTATTTTGTAACCATTCTTGGGTGGCGCGAGCAGAGTGCGATGGTGCTGAGTCCAAGTTCGTTAAAGTGATAATGGTAGCGTAACCCGACGTCAAGGAAGTGGACGGAAGAAAACTGCAATATCAGCAGAAATGGTTCGAAAAGTAAAGAAGCGACTTGATTGAAACCTGCGATGCAGTGCCGAAAAATGGATCGTAAGCTGAACAAATTGCAATATTCCATTCGGTAAATATTTAAAAAATTAGCTCGGAAAAAATAATCGGGTCATTGGAATTCCAAAAAGTGCAAGAACTTACACATCAACAGAATAGCAAATAAAATAGACTCAAAATAGCTAAAGAGTTGCTTCGCTTGGCCGAAAGTGGTGAACTGCCGAATCGAATTTGGTTTTCTCCGATGAGAAAACATTCGTTGTCCAGCAGTTTGTAAACAAACGAAATGATCGTGTTTACTTGCCAAAGAGGTCAGCTGAAAATGTGCACCTTCGGCTATGGTGATGGTGTGAGCCGCCATCACAGCCGACGGATGCTCTCTGGTATTAATCAATCATGGCTTCAGAATAAATGTCAAATAATATAGCGAAAATATTCTGGAGGGTGTTTTAAAGACCTGGGCACGTAGACCTTGGACATTGCAACAGGACGCAGCACGCGCCACTCAAGAATGGTCAAAAAATCAGGTTTCTCGCTTCATTTCCAGCACACAATGGCCATCAAAATCTCCAGATACCAATTCGTTGGACTATTGAGTCTGGAGTATTTTGGAAAGCAATTTGGCACTAAAAAATACCAGTGTCGATCACCTCCAGCAAGCGATTCGCCAGGAATGGGCCAAAAATACTGCAGAGCAACATTCGGACAGCGTGTCATGGTTTCATTGGCCGTTTGAAGGCCATAATTCGTGCCAAAGATGACCAATTCGAACAAATCCAAACTTATTCTAAAATTTGACATTTTTTACTTTCATTCAATAAAATTAAAAAAATTGTAATAATTCTGGTGTTAGACTTTGTAGCAGATTTTTTTCTCATCCTGTACATACACATTTAATACCAGGTTAAAAGATAACAGTCGGTGTTGGCCACATCTATATTCTATAGAAAAGGTATATTGGCTTTAAAATAATTGTCGCTTAAGCAGCAAAAACTGAAAATATTGAGGCACACTGTACCTAAAGGCTTCCATTTTTAGAATTATGCAAGAGTTCTCGTTGTGTCAAACAAATTATAATTTTAACAATACCGAATACTTCGTTCGACTATTACCAGCCATTGTTTTCATTCTAAACCTAAACTTTGTTTCCAAAATAATTCCGCTTTACAACAGCAAATCTAACATCAACAGTGTTAACTTTACCCAACAACTTGCCACAAACATGAATCCACTTTCTTCGAACATCACGAACAATCATAAGTAGTACAGGTTGTATGCAACATTGTCTGGAAATGTAGCAAGTACTTTGGTACAACTTTACTTTGGTGTTTGAATTGACCACAAAGACATTTTGTGGAAAGTCTAACATTGTCTGACAGCAGAAAATTTGCATTTGCAAAGAGCAAAATTTGTGGATTTTAATAAGAGGGCGGGGAGATGATGTGGTTTGTTTTCAGTGTTGTTTTAATGACAAATTTAGCTCTAATATTTGAAGATAATTCAATAACATTTTGTAACTTACAATTTTTAAAAATATTTAAAGGAATGTCTTATCTGAAGATGGAGTATTTTGAGTTTATGGCGATTAAATTCTTCGAATCAAAATATACGAAAAATATCATAAAATCAATAAGAAAAGCTCATAAGTCGGGCTGCACCGACTATATGATATCCTAAACCACTATGCATATTTAGTAGAGCTCTAGTAAAAGAAAGGTTTATATTGGATATTTCTGAGCTCTATGAGATATCAGGTGCAAAATATGATTATGGTAGAGTGCATATTCCGAAAGTTGGAGATTTAAACACCAAATCGTATGAAACACATATATGGGAGCTATAGTAATATTAACCAATTTTCACCAAATTTGATGTACTTACTTCTGGGCTGAATTTGGTCGAACGTACCAAAATCGTACATAATAAACCTCAAATGGGATGAAGATGTATATGGGAGCTATATCCAAAACTGATCCGATCTTGATATCATTTGAAACACATATTAGTGGGCATTATCTGATATCTGGTACCAAATATCATTTTTCTGGAGTGTATATTACGAAAGCGAGGGAAGTGGAACATTTCACTCACTTTGGGCTGAAATTAGCCATTTGGTGCACAAGAAACCTAAAATCAGACGAAGATATATAGGGAAGCTATATCCAAATCTGATCCGATCTTGATGAAATTTTAATCATGTATTGCTAGGATGAATCTAATATCTGGTACTAAATATCATTTTTGTGGGGTGTATATTACGAATGTGAGGGATTTAAATACCAAACTTAAATGAAACATATATATGGGAGCTATAGCTATATCTGAACCGATTTTCACTAAATTTTAAGTATTAACTTCTTGAATGAATTCGCTTGGAAGTGCAACATTACACTCACTTTGGACTGATATTAGCCATTTGGTGCACAAGAAACCTAAAATCGGATGAAGATATATATGGGAGCTATATCTAATTTTGGACCGATTTTCACCAATTTCGAAAGGGGTTCGTTCTTCAGCTAAACAAACGTTATTTAGAAAATTTCATCTCAATCTCAAAAATTTTACCTCAGATTTTAACGTAGGGTTTCTAGATAAGAATAAAATTTACTTAAGAAAAAAAACTTAAAAAAACTCGTGAAGACGTCCATCCTTTTCTTAGACCGCCGTTAATTCGTATTTCAATTTATTGGTATTCTTTTCTAGTTCATCTCTTCTAGTGCTCATTTGCCATGGATAACGACAGCAAAATACTTTAAAAGTATTTAACGACTTTTTGGGTGACTCTTGCCAATTGCTTTTAAATGTCCTAACTTTAACATCAAACTTTCAATGATTCCATTTATCTATTGAATGCAACATGCACGATTGGCCATACAATGTGTCGGTGTGATGTTTGCTCTGCTTTCTTCGTTTTATTTTGTTCAAATTCGTGCTTTGAATTCAATATATTTCCATCGTGAGTAAACGATGTAGTACTGTCAAGAAAGTTAGGCACAATTGGAAAAATAGTATGGAGCGACAAAATTTAATCTATGATTAAAAAAAAAAAAACATTTTTAAATTGTATCTCGTAGCTTTAGTGCTAATTATTATTGGTATAGGGTGCATGTTACAGCTCTGATAAGACTTAACTTAAAATTAGGTAAAACATATATGAGAGATATGATTATATCTGACCAAATATTATCTAACTTCGTCGCAATTGCCAAAGTTGTCACGTAAGTTCTTAAATTAAATTTGGAACTAGGTAAACGGATAGTTCCGACAATTTTTATTAAAGTCGTTGTTAGTGTGTAAGGTTGAGATTTGGAGGCGGGTTTGGAGACATTTACTAAAAGAACTACCAAAGTTTTGGAGATATGTACTAAGAGAACTATCTAGTTTCACGTACAAGTAAAAAAGCGTTAGTTCGACCTAATAGAACTTGGAAATCACTCCACCATATAGAAGGAACTTGCAATTTTTTTAAACAAAAAAAAACCTTTAATAAAAATTTCTGATAAAATCATAAAAATACCATGTACAGGGAGTAACCGTTTTAATGGGGCTGTACGAAGAAATGGACCTGCATTTGCAATTTTCGGTCATAAACTGTAGTACCAATTAAAAACTTCAAATACGAAATTTGATACAATTCAGGTGAATAGATATCCCTAAAATCATCAAAATACCGAATATAAGGAGTTCCGTTATAATGGAGCTGTACGAAGACCTGCATAGGCAATTTTCTGTCATAGGATGTAGTACCTATTAGAAACTTCAAATTTGCAACATTTCCGGTTAAAAGTGTGTCATAAGTCATAAAAATACCAAATATCGGGAGGTACAGTTATATCGACAGTTCTAAGCATGGATCATGAATCCAATACCAATAAAGTTTTATATAATCTTAGGACCTTATAAACGTAAGAGTGAGTACTAATATTATAAAGAAGTTACAGCAAATATCCATTGAGATCTCAAAATGTGGTGTCGAAATATTTTACTCATATTGAGCCATAATTACTACATTACAGCTGATTCGGAAAGGAAATGCGTCTTGGAACTTCAGTCACTACAGGGTGAGAAAAAAAAAGCCGCAACAAAATCAAATGCTATAATTTTTTTAATACACCCTCCAGAATATTTTCGGGATAATATTAGGCGTTTATTCTGATGCCTCTGTCGATTTATACGAGCGGAGAGCGGCCCACATTTACCATGGCCGCTGCTTGAGTTCTGGTGGCCAACGGAAGGTTCACATTTTCAGCTGACCTCTTTGGCAAGTAAACACGATCAGTTTGTTTGTTTACAAACTGATGGAGAACGAATGTTTTCTCATCGGAGAAAAACAAATTCGGCAGTTCACAACTTTCGGGCAAGCGAAGAAACTCTTTAGCTCTTTTGAGTCTATTTTTTTCTTCTGCAGTGTAAGTTCTTGCATTTTTTGGAATTTCAATGGCTTTACCCCGAGCTCATTTTTTAATATTTGTCCAATGGAATATTGTGATATTTTCAGCTCACTAGCCATTTTTCGGCCACTGCGACGCGGGTTTCGATCAAGTCGCTTCTTTACTTTTCGAACCATTTCTACTGATGTTGCCGCTTTCTTCTGAAAAATCCTCACCCAAAATGCTTTTGTACGCTTGTAAGCAATATAATTAGCTGTCACTGGAATAATTTTAACAGCTGTCGGACGAGTGGCTTAGAAATGACAACAGTCTGAAATTGGTTGCAATTTTTTCATCTCACCCTGTAACTTTTGTCGTAAGCCATTACAATATTCAAATACGAAAGGTAAAAATATCCGGTGAATAATTAGCTAAAATCATCAACATACCTGATACAGGGAAGTACCGATGTATGGGGGTTATACGAAAATCTGGACCTGCAGAGACAATTTTCTGTCACAAATTAAAATACCCATTAGGAACTTCAAATGTGGAAGTTTTCCTATTTTTTATATAAACGTTATGGTCTATTTTACCTGCTAAATATGGTCCAATGTTCATCCAACTTGGTAGGCTTCTGCCCAGCCCTAAATTCTAACTTCATGCAAAATTCCGCGTCGATTGGTCTATAATTGTAGCCTGTAGAACAATAGCAAAATCAACCCCCACCCCCACTTAATTTTAAATTTCGAGGGTCGGGCCGTAATAGCAACCTGTGGCTTCATTACAAATTAACATGAAAAGACGGACGGACAGACATACATAGCTAGATCGACTCAGCTCGGCGAGATAGAAAGATCCATGTGTTACAGCTTTGATAAGACAAATATTTCGAGGTGTTACATAATTTTTGGCCCACTCAAATTTAAAATACCCCCAAAACACATAGTGTTGTAGGGTATAAAAAAACCAGAAATTCGCCTTTTGTGTATTGTGGATTTTGCCTTTAAGTTATTTTCAGCGTTTCGTAGATATCCACTCTAGGGTATTTTTTCGCACAAATGAAGTGGTCCACCTCTATTTCGTGTCCTTTGGTTTCTATTTGTTACCTTTATTACGGCTGCAAGGACAGGAACATTTTCAACCCCTAAATATATTGCAGATATCTATAAAAAACAATAGACCTAGCCCTTCTGAGCCTAACCAATTATTACCCGAGACCTTCCAAATTGGAGGGCTTCTGTCCAGCCCTAAGCTTTAGCCCCATTCTAACTTTCGCCTGGATTGCTCTATAATTGCGACCTGTAGTGCAACTCTAAAATCGGGAAAATGTTTCAGTTTGCTCCATTTAAACCCCTAAATATTATGCGATCATCACCAAAAGCAGTAGGCTTCTATTCTGGTTCTGGTCCCATAATTGCGAGCAGTAGAGTGATTAAATTTGGCATGTCATTATAAAAATATAAGAATCCTTTCTTCTAAAATACCGTATTTCACTTTTATCATAAATTTAATGGGTTTATTACACTTTTTTATGTGCAAGTTAAAGCCAGTTTGGTTCGAAGGATAAATATTGCCATTTCCTCCTCTTCGTTTTGTTGCCATAAAAAATTAAAAGTGATTTAAGCTTTCATTATTTCGTTTCACGGAATTCTCACATACATACGTTCATACATATGTATGTGTATCGAATAACTGGAAAAATATTATTATTGTTTTCTTATTTGCTGTTTCTTTTCAATGAAAATTACAAGCATTGTGCCCAGCTGGTAGGTAAAAGTGTTGACATTAAGTTTAACAATACACGAAAAATTACATACAATCGTTGTGCATAACAATTTTACATTGTATTGGGGAGATTCGCATTCTGTAAGCTTCGACTTACATATGTAAGCAGGCCGCATACATAAATAAATATTCGCCATTCGTTGTTTGTTATATACGCTGTTCAATGACTTTCAAAATATTAAATAAAAAAAGGAGAGGAACTTAAATGCCTTTAAATAAATTGAAGACCAGGAATATTTAAAGAAAATGTCAGGAGCAATCATGGGATTAATCGAGGTCAGTAATGCACTTGTATCCCTCAGCCTTATGAATACAAGGGGTCACACATGTGCTAGTCGAAATAACGATCAAATATCACATGTTATAATGAACGATATCTGTCTTCCTGCTGCATGCGACAGTTTTGGGAAAGGATCAATCGATTGTCAAATTTTGCATGCGACTTTTATCAGGTACGAGATTTGAAAACCTTGAAATACTCCTTTCCACAAAATTATAATATTGAATAATCAGAGTGCAAAAAATACGTAACATGCCAATTCGCCAATTAAAATCGAAAAATATGAGCTAGCTTATGTTTATACCCTACAACACTACGTGTTGGTGGTATTTTAAGTTTGATTGAGCCAAAAATGATGTGACATCTCGAAATATTGGATTCCCACATAGGAATGTATATATGGGTCTTCCTATCTCGCCGAGGTGAGCCAATCTAACTATGCATATCCGCCCGTCCGTCCGTCTGATCGTTGCGATCCGTCCGTCATTATGATCGCAATTATGGCCCGATCTTCATGAAATTTAGAATGGAGGTGGGGTCAGGGCCAGAGTAGAAGCCCATTGCTTTTTGAGGTGATCGCATAAGGGTTGAAATGGGTCAAAAACTGTAAAATTTCCTGATTTTGCAGTTGCTCTACTGGTCGCAATTATGGACCAATCGACAATATCACCAAATGGCCAGTATCTACCCAAATGACCAACCACCTAATGTATTTAGGCACATCCGTCCGAGTTCAGTCTAGAAGCATGTCATTCGAATTTCGGTAAAAGATCGGTATATATGATTCACTCGATTTGGCGTTTTAAGTCCCTCACATGCACCCCACAACAATGATCCTTGGTAACTGATATCAGAAAACTGCAACCAATTTCAGACTGCTATCATTTCTAAGCCACTCGTCCGACAGCTGTTAAAATTATTCCAGTGACAGCTCAATATATAGTCTCCAAGCGTACAAAAGCATTTTGGTGGGAATTTTCCAGAAAAAAAGTTATTCGTGATGGAATTCAAGCGCGATTGTTTGATTTATTTTTATATTTGGCTGGAAAACCACAAGTGGCTATCGTTAGAGCAGCATTTAAATGTGAATAAATCTTTTGTGTCTCGTATCATCGCTCGTTACCGTGATACTTGTAGCGTAGCCCGCCGTCAAGGAAGTGGACTGAAGAAAACAGCAAAATCAGCAGTAAAGGTTCGAAAAGTAAAGAAGCGGCTTCATAGAAACCCGCGTCGCAGTGGCCGAAAAATGACTCGTGAACTGAACATTTCGCAATATTCCATTCGGAGAATATTGAAAAATGGGCTCAGGGTAAAGCCATTGAAATTCCAAAAAGTGCAAGAACTTATACCGCAACAGAAAGAAAATGGACTCAAAAGAGGTAAAGAGTTGCTTCGCCGAAAGTGGTGAACTGCCGAATTTTGGTTTTCTCCGCTGAGAAAACATTCTTTGTCCAACAGTTTGTAAACAAACAAAATTATCGTGTTTACTTGCCAAAGAGGTCAGCTGAAAATGTGCACCTTCGGTTGGCCACCAGAACTCAAGCGCCGAACATGGTGAAGGTATGGGCCGCCATAACAGCCGATGGTCGCTCTCCGCTCGTATTTTATCGACCGTGGCATCAAAAAAAAAAAAAAGAAAAAATACCGAATTGCGAAACTATTCGTCAGGCTGTATTAAAGCCTTGGTCACGCAAACATTTTGGCCGCAGACCTTGGACATACCAACAGGACTAAGCACCATAGTACTCAGCACGCGCCACCCAAGAATGGTTACAAAATTATGTTCCTCGCTTCATTTCCAGCCCACAATGGCCACCAAAATCTCCGGATACCAATTCGTTGGACTATTGTGTCTGGAATATTTTGGAAAGCAAGGTTGGCAAAAAAAAAAAAAAAAAAAACAAAAAAAAAAAATACCAAAGTGTCGATCACCTCAAGCAAGCGCTTCGCCGGGAATGGGCCAAAATACCGCAGAGCAACAATCGGGCAGCGTGTGACGGTTTCATAGGCCGTTTTAAGGCCATAATTCGTACCAAAGGTTACCAATTCGAACAAATCTAAATTTATTCTAATATTAGATACTATTTCGCAATTTTTTGCTTTCATTCAATAAAATTAAAAAAATGTAAAAATGTTGGCGGTGTTGCACTTTTTTTATCTCACTCTATATGCCTTATCCGATTTGGTGTTTAAGTCCCTCACATGTGTAATATGTACTCCACAACAATTATCTTTGGTACCAGATATCAGATACAGCTCCAAAATAAGTTTTTCAAATTTTGCCACGATTGGTTTAGATTTGGATATAGCTCCAATACATATCTTTATCCTGTGCACCAAATGGCGAATAACAGCTCAAATAGACTGAATTGTGCTAGTTCCGACTGAATTCATTGCGGAAAAAGTACTTCAAATTAGGTGAAAATCGGTTCAGCTATAGCTCCCATATATTTTTCATCCACTTTGGTGTTAAAGTCCGCAACATGCATAATATGCACTCCACAACAATGATATTTTATATCGGACATCAGATACAGCTCGAAAATACTTCTGTCAAATTTAATCGAGATAGGTTCAAATTTTTATAAAGCTTCAATATACGTCTTTATCCTATTTTACAGTTATAGTTTATCATATATGTAATATCAGCACATATTGGATAGATTTTTTTCATATTCAACCAATTTTTTCCACTTGGCGAAACTCGGTATAATATATATATTGCTCTAATAAAAACAATTTAATGTAATCCTTATCGACGTCTTATACAATCATGCACTATACAAATTTGTTAAAAATCGATTCTGAAGATATAGGTCCCAAATTGTCATTCAAATGATCTACTTCAAAATAAATACGCATTGTGGTGTAGGGTATCATATATTCTGTCCCGCCCGGCCTTTGACCTTTCCTTGCTGGTTTTAATCGAAACATTGTTGGCTCTAGTTCAATAGTATTTTTCAAAATCATTTTTGGCTTAAATCTTTTGTTGTTGATTTAAAAATGATTTCACATGAAATGCATGATAAAATGTTTATTTAGGTATTAAAAATTTATGATTTCGGATATCTCACTTTATTGAAATTAAAATTTTTAAATACCCATTCAATGATAAATGGCAGCAAGCAAATGATGCTGTTTGGAACAATGCTATTGAATAGATTGCATTGGATTTGCAGAAAATAGAATAAAAACCACACACAGAGCTACACCAATGCATACCGGAATGCCATGAGAGCATAAAATAAAAATTTATCGACAAACAAAATAATAAATAATGGCATACTCGACACAGGCAGATATAACGAATTGATAGACAAGATATAAGTGCAATTGGATGATAGTTCACATTGCCTCCAATGGAGTGCAATTATTTTTAATGAAAAATTGTTTATCGAGAGTAGAACATCACTTTATTAGGCATGAGCAGAATTGAGAACATTAGAATAAAATTGGTAAGTTTGTTATGCAACTAATTTATATGAAATCAATTAGTCTGCTGTTGCAAATTTGAATATCTGAAATTTTTTAAGTAAAATGAAGGTAAACAATAATTTTATGCAACATTGGTGTTGGAAAATAATAAAATTTTCTACTGGGCTTTTTTGAAATATGAAAAATCATAAAGAAGGTTGAGTGAACGGATTCCAGAAGTTAGTTACATGAACATAGACATTTTTCTGAACATCAGTGGTGTATATCTGGTAAATTTAAAGACTATTGCAATTCTTCTAAGCGATGTATGAGTGGATCCTTTATGAACAGCATGATTTTTTTTCGAAGTAAATTCTTGGTGTGAAGGCGTGTAATAAGGCTGTGTTTTTGGAAATTCGTAATAAAAACGCACGAATAGTACTAAAAATTAAAAAATTTCTATTGAGCAAACAAAATGAGCCAGAACTCTGAAATTTAGAAAAAGAGTCACTAAGGAGTGCAGGATAGATATGCCAAAGGATTTTGGAAACTGGAACTTTAAGGTAGCGAAAAGTTCTAAAATGGTACTAAACTTCTAAAATGGTGCCATTTGGTATTATGAGAAAGAACAATGTGAACAAAAAAAAAAAAAGTAAGCAAAGGCTAGAAGATTTCTTTCTTCGAATAATGACATAGAGCCCTGCCCAAATAATAATACCCTTAGGTTTTTTACCGGGGGCATTTGCCCAATGCTTACGCACTCCGCCATGTTGTTAGGTATTCAAACCGTTTCACATGAAAGTTGTGGTTCATTTTGCAGCTAAATATAATCCAATTGTCATCCAGAATGTAAGATTTCTTCCCTGTCCAAAACGCTCTTCTCATGCGAAATTCCGTGTTAATTGGTTCATAATTGTGGCCTGTAGAGCAACAGCAAATTTGGGGAATATTTAAAAACAATAAACTTTAACCCAACTGACCCTATGCTAAATTTCGTGAGGGTCGTGCGATAATTGCGACTTGTATAAAATACCCTCAACGCATAGTGTTGCAGGGTATAGAAAAACTGTAGAATTGTAAATTGTAGGGTAAGTGTACCAGTAGTCGGCACTTTTAGGATTTTCGCGTTTTTAATCGCTCACCATTCTGAGAGGAACTTTTCAATTATTACAAAGTTAATTTATTCAGATTCGAAATTTTGTATAGTTTTTGCAATAATAAATAAAGTTTTAATAACTTTTTAATTAATTTCATAAATGTGTGGTTTTATTAAAACAATGCTTTTTTGCCAGTAGTCGGCACCACTAGCCAATTGGCGGTATGACATGTTCCAACAGTCGGCAAACCAATTTTTTTGTAAGAATAATTAAAAATAATAATAAAAATTAATTCATTAAAATATAATATTTTTGTTTAGTTAAACTGATTCGACGTCTTTACTGTACTTTTCTTAAGAATATTGATTGTTGAGACCTTCACAGACAAAAATTTAATTTTTATTAGAATAAATCATCTTTTCTTAGCGAAATTGTACACAAAGATAGCTGAATATATATTTGAAGTAAACAAAATACATTTAGTTATAATAGTTTCATTTATTTGGGCTTAAAAATAAAAAGTGCCGACTACTGGGACATGCCGAACTTAGGCACACTTACCCTAAATCAAATTGAAAAAATCGCACGCGATAAAAATATGACAAAAATTGAAAAAAAAAAAAAAATTAACAAAAATATAAAATTTTTTGTTATCACATATTTCGAGATTTTCTAAGATTTTATGCTTTTCTGGCAAGAGATCATTTCGAATTAATGAGAATTGTGAAAATCTCGATTTATAAGCTGTAAAACTAAAATATTTTTCTTTGACATATACAGTATGAGATCAAAAAACTGCAACAAAGTCAAACGCCAAATTATTTTCATTTTTTTGTTTTTTAAATTTTATTGAATGAAAGTAAAAAATGTCGGAAATAGCATTAACTTTCAGAATAAGTTTAGATTTGTTCGAATTGGTCACCTTTGGCTCGAATTATGACCTTCAAACGGCCAATGCAACCGTCACACTCTACCCGAATGTTGCTCTGCGGTGTTTTGCCCATTTCCGGCGAAGCGTTTGCTTGAGGTGATCAACACTTTGGTATTTTCAAGTGCCAACCTTGCTTTCCAAAATACTTCAGACACAATAGTCCAACGGATTGGTATCCGGAGATTTGGTGGCCATTGTGCGCTGGAAATGAGGCGAGGAACCTCATTTTGTAACCATACTTGGGTGCCGTGTGCAGATTGCGATCAATGGTGCTGAGTCCTGTTGGAATGTTCAAGGTCTGCGTACCCAAGGCTTTAATATGCCCTCCAAAATATGTTCGCGATAATATTCGGCATTTATTCTGATGCCACGGTCGATTAATATGAGCGGAGAGTGACCATAGGCTGTTATGGCGGCCAACACCTTCACCATGTCCGGCGCTTGAGTTCTGGTGGCCAACCGAAGGTGCACATTTTCAGCTGATCACTTTGACAAGTAAACACGATCATTTTGTTTGTTTACAAACTGCTGGACATCGAATGTTTTCTCATCGGAGAAAACCACCACTTTCGGCTAAGCGAAGCAACTCTTTCGCTTTTTTGAGTCAATTTTTAATTTCTGTTGCCGTGTAAGTTCTTGCACTTTTTGGAATTTCAATGGCTTTACTCCGAGCTCATTTTTCAATATTTGCCGAATGGAATATTACGATATGTTCAGCTCACGAGCTATTTTTCGGCCACTGCGACGCGGGTTTCGATTAAGTGGCTTCTTTATTTTTCGAACCATTTCTGCTGATGTTGCTGTTTTCTTCCGCCCACTTCCTTGATAACGGGATACGCTACGAGTATCACGGTAACGAGCGATGGTACGAGACACAAAAGATTTATTCACATTTAAATGCTGGAGTGCTCTAACGATAGCCACTTGTGGTTTTCCAGCCAAATATAAAGAAATCACACTATCACGCTTGAATTCCATTACGAATAACTTTTTTCTGGAAAAATCTCACAAAAATGTTTTTGTACGCTTGTAAAGAATATAGTGAGCTGTTACTGGCATAATTTTAACAGCTGTCGGACTAGTGACTTAGAAATGATAGCTGTCTGAAGTTGGTTGCAGTGTTTTCATCTCGCCCCATATATAATACCCTCAACACATTGTGTTGCGGGGTGTAGAAAAACGTTAGAAAATTTACAATTCAAAATTGTAAATCAAATTGAAAAAATCGCGTGTGATAAAAAATATGACAAGAATTGAACAAAAAAATGTTATAAAAGTATTAAATTTTTTATTAGCATATATTTACGCGAATTTCTTAGATTTTTTGCTTTTCTGGCAAGAGAGAATTTCAAATTAATGAGAATTGTAAAAAATCAGTACTGCTGATGCTCCTGTGTTGCTATATATCCGATACCTATAATGGTCAAAAGTGACCGTTTCGTGTGTTTGTGGTGTCGCCGGAATTAAAAATATTCGCGCTTTAGTACAATTTTCGATTTTTTTTTTATAATTGTGACCTGTAGAACAACAGCTAAATCAGGATATTTTTCTGCTTTTGTTCCATTTCAACCCCTAAATATTTTGCGATAATCTCTAAAAACAATAGGCTTTTATTTTAACCCTAATCCTAACTCCATTTTCAATTTCATGAAGATCGGGAAATAATTGCAACCTGTAGCTAGATTACAAATTAACATTGACAGAGGGACGACGGATATAAATAGCTAGATTGGTTCCTATGTGGGGAACCAATATTTCGAGGTGTTACATAATTGTTGGTCCTATCAAATTTTATAATACCACCAACACATAGTGTTGTTGGGTATAAAAATTATAGTATTATTTTTTTTATTAGAAACATAAATTAAATGACACAGCCTAATATCAACGAAATAGAAAAATCATATAAAGAAGGGTTAAAGCTCCGTATTTGTCTTACCTAAGTTCAATTTCACATAATTGTCCAGAAATATTGGCATGGGTAGAATGAATGAATGAATGAATGAATTTAACAAATTATTTGTTAAGATATCTGGTAAGATTTTCCTAACGACACCCTAAATAAATATTTTATGACAATATAACTTGAAATTGGTATTTAAACTTGTTTCACTTTTAAAATCCTTGATAAATATAAATTTAAATATTCTTAAACGTGACTTTTTTCAGTTCCAGCATCTTTTCTAATATGCAAAAGTATGTATACTTCTCCGCTTCAGACTTTTAACAGGATATCCCATGGATACTTTTATGTAGTCAAATGCTTTTTGTTTGCCCAACACTTATAGACTTCCCGGAAAGTTGTTAAGTTTCGTGTCTACAGCATTAGCAAGTAGACCACGTCAGTTGAGTAAACAACAACTTTTTCGACGTTTAAAACACACACTCAGAAAAGGTGAAAAGGTATTTTGGAAAATAAACACAAATAGAATTGCGGTTGTTTGTGTTGACCATTTAAATTTTGCTGTTCCAAAATCATTTCCACAACAAATTGAAAAGTATTTAATTTTAGGATGTAGTGATGTTGCTAATACAGTATAAGATTGAAATGACGGAAATTAGCAATTACTTTTCGTAAGATATGGAGAACATATTGTTTTATTATTGAGCTATAGATGAAACCATTCTTAACTCTGAAACTAATAAAATTTGGAAAATAATAAAGAACAAAACATCCTACCAAAGTCAAAAATATCACAGACGCATCAGAAATATATCATAATATTAGTTTTTAAATATTAAAATATTAATTTTGACTAAAAAATTGAATATTTAAGATTAGAAACGTAAAATAAATAGCAGCAGCAATAATATAATAATCTCTGCCCTCGGTAAAGGGCTAAGCTAAAGTGTCACAAAAGAGAAAACCCATACAAATGTATAAACGATGGCATTTACAAATTGTCGCAATTGTTCGACAATAATTGTTGTGACAACGTTGACATAAATTGTTGCTGTTGTTGTTGCATTTTAAATAAATTTCTAAAAACTATTTCGGTATGCAAGGAAGAACAAATTATTTACAAGAAAACTTTTGTATATTCTTATCCAACGTTAGAATTTATGCACAACAATGGGGTGACCACCTTAAAATATTAGGTTCATTCCAACAATTCTTGTCAAGCCTTTTAATACCCTCCACCATAGTATGGAGAGTATATTAAGTTTGTCATTCCGTTTGTAACACCTCGAAATATACATTTTAGACCCCACAAAATATATATTTTCTTGACCAGCATAAAATTTTATGTCGATTTAGCAATGTCCGTCCGTCTGTGGAAATCACTCTAGCTTCCGAACGAAATTAAGTAAGTTGATAAAATTTTCTTAAATTTGTATTATGTCTGCAGGACTTTTGGTATTAGAAGTTCGTAATGGATACTACAGTCTAGGATAGAAAATGAGCCATATACAGGGTTGCCCATATTCGACGGACCTTTGGGCCCATTCCAATCGACGAGGCTTGTCCGCAGGCAACATTCTTTGCGTCAATTGAATTGTGTACGGGAACAAATGCAAATCAATGCGAATAATCCGTTGTAAAGTGGACCGAGCCATGCCCAACTGCTGAGAACGGCGTTTTTGAGATGTTCTTGGGGACCTATCAACACTGGCTCGTACGGCAGCGATACTCTCGGCCGATCGCCTTGGTCGACTTTAAATGGCCCCTTCGGATTAGAAAGAGCCTTACCAGTCGAAAATTTTTCACCAAATGGTATTCAAAGTTCAGACCGGCCTAACTTACAGCATTTTTACTTGTTTTTTTTTTTAATCTTTTATTTTAAATATCTCCGAAAATATCATTGCACAATGAAGCCAAATCCAATTTTTCTGACCAAAACTATTGCAATGTCTTCATATGTAATCACTAGAAATCAATAGCGAACTCTATATCTAATTTTTTAAATTCTAGCTCTTTGATTTCCTCTTCAAAATTTAGTACCATTTAGTACAATTATTTGTATATCCTTCTTTTAACCACAGACACCAAGAGTGATGCCATATCAAATTTCAGGATTTAATTTCTATTCCAATACCACTTTTCGTACAGTTATAGTACACACTTGCAAAACCACCTCAATATCACGATTTCATACCAAAAGAGGCCTCAATATCAAATTTCGGGATTCCTGCTTTATACCTTTAGCCAATATCAAAATTAGTTCAACTTAGTACTTTCCAAACAACTATAGTATATAGCCTCCTCCACATCTTAACCACAGACACCAACAGTGACATCCATATCAAATTTTGGGATTTCAGCTCTATTCTTTCATCCAATACCAAATTTAGTACTAAATTATTACTTCTTCGTACAATTATAGCACGCACTTCCAAACCTATCTCCATATCTCAGATACCATCAGTTATCTTAATTGTTATATACGCCTTCACCATTCATTATTTTTCATAAAATTATAGGACACATCTATTAGACCACCTTCATATGTCCAGGCTACAAATCAACAGCGAACATATTATCAAATTTCAGATTTCAAGCACTATCTCTTCATCCAATATCAAATTGTACCAAATATAGTGCTTTACATTTCGTGCAGTTATACACCAATTTTTCCAAACCACCATTTTATCCAACTGGGATCTCATTACATCCGTCTACACTAAAAACAACAGTTCCAAATAAAGTACATTTCCCACACTTGGAACACATTTTCAAAACCATCATCTTATATCAAACTTGCTTTCAACCTTGTTTTTAGTTCCATCCGTTTAAAAAATACCAACTTTTATTATTTCAGATGTTTTGTACTATTTTAGAACTTTTCGTAACCTTTAAGTTCGATTAAAAAAAAAAACCTTTGGTACATCTCTCCTGCATTCCATCAGTGACTCTCGTTAAAAATTTTTTTCTTCCTCAAATAGTACATGTTTAATACATTTTGTACCATTTTAGTAAGGATTTACGAAAATCCAGGCTTAACACACGTCTACGCATCAACGCTGATCCTCGTGCAAAATTTCAAGATTCTAGGAATTTTTTTTTTAAAGAAAATAATTAATAACTTTGGTAAAAATATTTTGGAAATGATTTTTTTTTTAATTTTTGAAGAATGATAGGTAATTGTTGAAGAAGATTATCAATTATTTTTTGTCTGTTCTCTAAAACTCGATGTTCAATGATTTCATTCTTGAATCCAGTATTTAAAAAAATGTTCAAAACCTTTAATAGTTCAAATATTTTAAGGGCTCCAATATTTAATACAGAACAAATAAAAAGTGAATACCCTCCACCATTTGGAACGAATTTGGCAATTCTCAAAAACAATAAAATCCGTTAAAAATTCTGTTAAAATCTTAAAAATACGAAATTTAGCTTTTATATTAGGGTCTTTCCGATGACGGACCTGCAAAGGTAATACTTGTCACTAGCCATTACAATATTCAAATGCTAAACATAAAAAATTGGTAATAATGTAGATAAAATCATTAAAACACCGAATATCGGGAGGTACCGTTATATGGGGGCTATCCGAAGACGTGGACTTGCACAGACAATTTTCTGTCTTAGGCTGTAGTCTCCGTTACGAACTTTAAATACAACATTTGAAATAATTCCGGTGAATAATGTCGCTAAAATCATCAAAATACCGAAATATATGGGGGCTACACGAAGACGTGGACCTACACAGACGATCTTCTGTCATAGGCTATAGCATCCATTACGAACATAAAATACATTACGAAAATGAATAATGTCGCTAAAATCATCAAACTACCGAATATCGGGAGGTGCCGTTATATGGGGGCTATACGAAGACGTGGACCTGCACAGACAATTTTCTGTCTTTGGCTGTAGTCTCCGTTACGAACTCCAAATTTGAAACAATTCCGGTGAATAATGTCGCTAAAATCATTGAAATGCCGAATATCGGGAGGTACCGTTATATGGGGGCTATACGAATGCGTGGACCTGCACAGACAATCTCCTGTCATCCTGGCTGAAGCATCCATTACGAACTTCAAATACCAAATTTGAAACAATTTCGGTGAATAATGTCGCTAAAATCACTAAAATACGGAATAATCGAAGGTACCGTTATATGGGTGCTATACGAAGACGTGGACCTACATAGACAATTTTCTGACTGTAGTATCCATTATGAACTTCAAGAACCAAATTTTAAAGAGTTCCGTTGAATAATGTCGCTAAAATCAGCAAAATACCAAATGTCGGGAGGTACCGTTATATGAGAGCTATACCAAAACGTGGATCTACATAGCCCATTTTCAATACCAAAAGTCCTGCAGACATAATATACATTTGAATAAAATTTTATCAATCTACTTCAATTCGTTCGGAAGTTAGAGTGATTTCCACTTACGGACAGACGGGCGGACATTGCTAAATGGACAAGGAATTTTATGCTGATCAAGAATATGTATACTTTGTGGGGTCGAAAATGTATATTTCGAGGTGTTACAAACGGAAAAACAAACTTAATATACCCTCCATACTATGGCGGAGGGTATAAAAATAGGTTAGAAAGTGGGAAGCATAGAAAAGTCAATAAATAACTTAATAAAATTTTATTTTTATTCATTACTAGCTGGCCCGGTCCGCGTTGCCGGCCCGTAGTTTTTGTCTATTATGCATATATTCCCAAGCATAATTATTCACAGATATGACTGATATAAGTGTTCACGTACAGGTCGATTTAAAGTGTTTTAAAATACCTGTACCCATTTTTAACCAGTGGGCTTCAATATTTAAACCGTGGGCTTCAACTGTGTGGATGTGCTATACAAATCTATTAAAAAGTATATATCAATCTTATCGCCATATAAGGGATCAAATTAATTTTTAATATGGTAAAAATCGTAGCAAAATCTTCCAGTCAAATGAGCAGTAATTTGGAATTTGCTGTATTTTGTATACTACATAATTGAGGGCTGAATGATTTAAGAATAGCCAAAGTTAATTACTTTTTTGAACCCATTAGCAACTTAGATTGTGCATTAGAGTCCTCATAAGTCCTCCTAATCATGTCAGTCTGTTTGTCCGCCAAAAGGTGGACTTGAGAGGGTATTATAACATGGATAAAAATTCTAAAATTTGTAGATATGTTGAAATTTTAGTGTAAGATTTTCACCCCCCTAATACGCATTATTAGCCAAATTCTTTGAAATGTGGTTAAATTAGGAGGTACCTTCTTTATATGGGCACTACTCCGAAACATCGACCTACATTGAAAACTTTCTTCTACCCCTTATAATCCAAGATGACAAATAGAGGCCAAATCAAAAATATAGCAGAACAATATAGCATGTCATAGCATTTCGCGTGATTTAAATAAGTAAAAATAGTTTTATCCACCTCATAATTGAGGGCAGAATGATAAGATGGGAATTAATTTTATTTGCCATTTAAATTGTAAGTTGGAGACCCCATAAAGTCCATATTTTCATCATAGGATAATTCAATGATGATAAAACAAATATTCGGTCCCGTGCTACTTTCTTATATTTGTAATTTGTTCATGTTTCCACAATTTATTTCATATGGATGCACATCCCAAATCTACGTTCCCAACCAATATTCTCTTGGGGGTTAAAAATTCAATAGAATACAAAATTTTCTTTTCTGACCACACATTAGATGTGAAAGTGGACTTGGGGATACTCCAATGTGGGGACTTTACTTAAATAAATTCCTATGTGGCAATTATCTGTATGATGGTTCCCTACCCCAGGGTGGCATAAATAAAATTTTTTAGCCAAATCAATTGATGAATTTGGTCAATACCAATATGGGCCCTACTCTGAAAATTTCAAATTTTATGCGAAGAGGTTATCTACCCCCTTAGAAACAAAAATGTCAAATAAGGGCCAAAAAATGAAAAAAGTGGCCGGCCAAGACCCCAAAAATAACTTAAATCATAGATGGTTATATAAATATGAAATCGGGTTGTTCCCTTATCCATGAGTTATGATCGATATAAAGACCTGCAAAAGTGATTTTAGGTATTTTGAATGTTTGGGAAGAATTTCTGGAAGGATATAAAACCTTTTCTTACTAAAAGTCCCATTCGCTCTACTATTTTGCACCTTTTATTTCAATATTGGTATATTACTTATTATTCTCCCAAAGAATTTTGCATTTTGAGCTCTCATTGGACGGATCATTGTCACGCTTTGAAATGAGCCCCATTAAGCTTTTTCGGTCATTTTTGTTTGTTTAAATGTGTTCGCATCTTTCAGCTAACCCACGATGTAGGCCCTGGAGTTGAAAGGTAGATGTCAGTTAACATCCTATTTCGCACTTATTTAATTTTTTTAGTGAAAAATTATTCTTTATTTTGTTCACAAAAAATCCACTGAATTCAATATGATAATACAAATTGAAAAAAAAAATTGACAAAAAAAAAAGAATAACAAATTGAAAAAGTCTTCAACTTTTTCGCTGATTTTTTACAGCAAATGTTTTAAGATCCTTCCTTACAAAGTTTGTCAATAGAATGTACTATTACTTTAAAATTCGATTCCATTGAAAATGTTTTTTTGATTTTTGCAATGAGATCTGTTTTTCATGATTTTTCAGCGATTTAGAAAAAGTAATTACCTTTTAACTTTGGTGTGACCGCGTTAAATTATTTCGATATCATCTATTCCGTTTCGCCACCACATAATTCGCTACTACACTTCCATGTAACCCGCCATCAATTTCAGTTCTCAAGAAATCAAGTCAATTAAATAAATTGGTATAAATATTCGAATTCAAAAATAAAATATAAAAAAACACTTCAAATGTACATTAGAAAAAAGTAAGTCAAAATGGAAAAAAATCATGCAAAATAAAACATTACTATTGTACATTTGAAAAGTCAAAATGAAAATGTTAATATATCACATTTTTACGCGATTTTTTTGGATATTATCCTTTTCGGAGAGTAGACAACTCCGAATTTGTGTGAATCGTTAAAATTAATCCAGCGGTTCTTAAGTTATAAGCGTATTAACTAACACAACTTACATTTATATATATATAAGATAAGATGTATATTCATATTCAGCATCAAATTTTAAATCGATTCAACGATGTCCGTCTGTTATTTGATGTAGAAAAATTTGCATTGTGTCTAGTACGATTGGTATTGAAATTGAGTTATATCGGTCCAAGTTTTGGTAAAGTCGCGATATAACGCTACTTCCCGATATTCGATATTTTGATGATTTTCGCCACATGTTTTACGATTTTGTCTAAAAATTGGTATTTGTTTGTTTGGTCCACGTATTTGTATTTGTATATAACGGTACCTCCCGAAATTCGGTATTTTGATGATTTTTACAACATACAGCAATGAATGAAAAAACTGCAAACATCTTCTGACTACGGTCATTTCTAAGCTACTCGTCCGACACCTGTTAAAATTATTCCAGAGACAGCTCATTTCATTGTTTACAAGCGTGTAAAAGCATTTTGGTGAGAATTTTCAAGAAAAAAAGTTATTCGTGATGGAATTCCAGCGTGATAGTGTGATTTTTTAATATTTGGTTGAAAAACTACAAGTGGCTATCGTTAGAGCACTCCAGCATTTAAATATGAATAAATCTTTTATGTCTCGTACTACCGCTTGTTACCGTGATACTGGTAGCGTAGCCCCACGTCAAGGAAGTGGGCGGAAGAAAACAGCAACATCAGCTGAAATGGTTCGAAAAGTAAAGAAGCGACTTGATCGAAACCCGCGTTGCAATGGCCGAAAACTGGCTCTCGAGCTGAACATATCGCAATATTCCATTCGGCAAATGTAGAAAAATTAGCTCGGGATAAAGCCATTGAAATTCCAAAAAGTGTAAGAACTTACACCGCAACAGAAAGAAAATAGACCCAAAAGAGCTAAAGAGTTGCTTCGCTTGGCCCAAAGTGGTGAATTGCAGAATTTGGTTTTCTCCGATGAGAAAACATTCGTTGTCCAGCAGCAGCAAAAGAACGTGTTAACTTGCCAAAGAGGTTAGCTGAAAATGTTCACCTTCGGTTGGCCACCAGAACTCAAGCGCCGGCTATGATGATTGTGTGGGCCCCATCAGAATAAATGCCGAATATTATCGCGAAAAATATTCTGGAGGGTGTATTAAAGCCTTGGGCGCACAAACATTTTGGCCGCAGACCTTTGACATTCCAACAGGACTCAGCACCATCGCACTCAGTACGCATCACCCAAGAATGGTTACAAAATGCGGTTCTTCGCTTTATTTCCAGCGCACAATGACCACCAAAATCTCAGGATACCAATCCTTTGGACTATTGTGTCTTGAGAATTTTGAAAAGCAAGACTGGCACTAAAAAATACCAAAGTGTCGATCACGTGCTGATCAAGTGCTTCGCTGGAATGGGCCAAAATACCGCAGAGTAACATTCGGGCAGCGTGTGACGGTTTCATTGGCCTTTTGAAGGCCATAATGCGTACCTAAGGTGACCAATTCGAACAAAACTAAACTTATTGTAAAATTTGATGCTATTTCCGACATTTTTTTGTTTTGATTCAATAAATTTAAAAGGAACATATATATAAAAATTATGGGGTTTGACTTTGTTGCAGTTTTCTTATCTCACCGTGTATTTAGTTTGTGTAATTCTAATTTTCAGTTGACAAATATTTTTCTTGTCAAACAGTGTACAGCTGTTGTTACAAATTTCAATTATTCCTCCATTTTTTTTACTCTCCACGAATTATGATCCTTTACAAAAATATTTTTCATCTTTTGCTTTATTTGTCACCTCGGATTTTTCTGCTCAAATGCGAATGAAACGCTTACCAACAGCAATTGTCAACACATGATAATAATGATTGTGTTAAAATCATTCACATTAATTTTCATATCATTAAAACTCATTGTCCTCTTCGTTATCCCATCAGCAGCACATCTGAGTTAATGTATTAAATTATGCATTCTTATTTTTCGGAACAAAGTATTAAATTGAATCAACCGCAATCGAAGGCATTCGAATTCTTAATGATCAGTTTTATACACATACAATCTTTCAGAATGAGTGAAAAAATTGGAATAATAGATTTCAAAAAAATCGAAATCTCTGCAATTTTATACATTTCTTGCAAAAGACAAAAATAAACATATGACAAAGTTGTTAATCAAAATATTTTAGGAAAATTGAACAATTTATCCATCAATTCCGATTACATCTACTCCATTTTTTATACAGTAATCTTTACTTTAGCAAAAGACACCGTGGAAATGTTTATGTTCATAAAGCATTTGATGTGGTTCATATATTTATATCAGTGGTGCATTGCAATATTTTACTCAAAATTAGATGCGGCTTAATATTGATACCCTTGATAGATTGGTGTGATATCGAAATCACGTGTTAAAACACCATATTTGTTGGAACATAATAAAATAAATTCTGCTTTTTCTTTCGTTCTCTCTTCCCCCTACTAATCCCGTTAACTGAAAAAAATTAAAAAAATTACATTCTAAAATTGATTAGAGACTGAGCGTTGAAACACGAAAATAAAACCTTTTGATCAATAAAATTATGTATTTAAATCATATTCTTCAAAGCGCTTCGGTCATAAAAAATACCTAGTAACACTGCATAAATTTGCTGTGATTTTTTTTTTGTTTTGTGTTTTTGTTTTGTGATGTCGTATGAATATACATATAAACTAATATTTTTGTAACACATACGCACAATGGTACAGACGTCTGGTTTGAAGTAGCTGACCGTTTTGGCGAGTTGGGCAATGAAATGTATACATAGTTTTGAATTTAAATTTCAGTGTTCCTACGATCTCTGGATTGACTTTTTAACAATGGACCTAACAAGGTATATATATTCTTGATCAGCGTAAAATTCTATCACGATTTTGTCTGTAGGCAGGTGAAGTTCGAAGATATTCCGTATTTTGATGATTTTAACAACATTTTTATTTTTACATTTGTCTGAAATTCTGCACAAGGAATTTTTTGTTAGTACTTTACCCCTAAATGAAAATATTCTTTATAGACCTACGAAATGGGGATATATTTGATGATTGTAGCCAAATTTTTCAATTGAATTGTCTGAAAATCCACACAAGGAGTTCCTTCTGAGTACTTTACCCTCTGCAAGAAAATTGTCTATATAGGTCCACGATATGGTATAGCCTTTCATTAAAGCCTTTAGCCTTTCAAATTTCGCATTAAAAGTTCGTAATGGGTACTACAGCTATGGCAAACAATTGTGTATGCAGGTCCACGTCTTCGTATGGCCCCCATATAAATATACTTCCCGATATTCGGTATTTTTTTGATTTTAGGGGCAACACTTACCGGAAAAACAATGATCGTTATTGTTTAGCCAAATTAAATTTTGTACACGTTAGGGAAATCCTGGGGCCCGTAGGCACTTCTCTGATTTCATGTGTCTAAGAGGGTTGCACATTAACTTGACGAAAAAATAACTTCAAAGCATAATGCGCTTGAAGGAGACAACCTAGTGTCTCTGACATCATCCCTTGAACATTTTCCTCACGTCTTCTTTACGCGATCTACCAAAACTCAGACTCAATGTTATAAAATTTGTATTTTTAAATATTAATACAGCACAGAGACATCCATACATCATATTTGGCACAATTTACAAACGTTTGAACACCCTTCAACAAAATCCTCGACAAAGTGCAGTTGTCACGGGGTTCTAACATAAATGGAAATCTTTGCGATACACGGAAACAGGCTAGCTTGTTTGTCATTTAACAAATGACTGCCTCTCTTACATGTTTGTGGTATTTGTAACCTCGGACTTATCGACAGGAGATTATAAAATCAGATCCTTTAGGAAGAACCACTTTGATATTGTGTCGGAGTACTCTTGAAAAATTTCAGCATGGGTAGTTCCAATATGGGAAATTCGATATGGTTGCAAAATTCATATTAACAACTTTAAAAATGTATTATAGAAAAAATTGTTTACTTTACTGTCCGCGGTTTTCTAAATATAAGATATCGGTCTAAAATGACTTTTATAAACAGTGGAAAATTTTTAAGCGTAGAACTCATCTGAAAACCATATAAATGCTAAATATTAAAGATTAATCAAAATTATTTTTGTTAATGTATCAATATGTATCATGTACATGTATACACCCACCATGCATTGTAAGTACCCAATTTTAAAATTCCACAAGAGCGACTTTAATCGGTCAATTTGATTAAAATACTCGCATACCCATTAAGCGTTACATAACAAGCACGCACCGACATAACCAGTATATAAAAGCATGTGTAACGGAATTGGTTAACAAAGGACTCTTTGATTATTTTTCCACATTCACGATGTATGGTAAGGCTGAACTTTTTGAAGGCGTTTTTAGCATGTGAATGAACAGAAAGTAATGAGGTCACGTGGGATCTCAATCATCCCAGTTCAGGACACTGATGTTATTGTTACTCCGCCAACACAGCATTGTAGGGCTTTGGAGGTAATTTAATTACGTCTATTCATTATGGGACGTAGCGAGTATTATGAAAATAAATAAAAGCATGAAAAAAGTTAATTTAAAGTATCAAGGAGATACTTAGGAATTGGAGAGAAGATTTTCAAAGCACAATTTGTGAACCATAATCAAGCATTTTTTTTGAAAATCTTTCCAATGGCCGTCTAAAATTTTCATAGGAATTGATTAAAAATATTTTTTGAATACCACTCATGGCTATTGTTATTCTGAAGATTTTAAGAAGATGTTAATTATAGTTCCATAAATCTTAAATATAACCTCAGAAACTATTCACATAATCACATATTTGAACTATCAGCGCACACCCTTCCCAACACTTATGCAATAATTTCCTATACACAAAAGTATTTAATTCTTTAAATTCTTAAAAATATATTAATTTGTCGTTCTCTTAATTTATGTGTGTATATGCAAATATATATTATTATACAGGAGAATAATTATATCATTAAATGTAATTATCCCCTAGTGAATATTCAATTTCATAAACGGCAATTAAAGCATTTTCAAATACGTATTTATTTTTAATTTTCAAAACTTTTTTTGTGTAAGATAACACGGAATAATTAATACTATAATTATGGATAAGTGTGTGTTTTATATATATATACATAAAGACAGAATTCAGCGGCACGTGATTTTCATGTTACATTTTTAAACGTTGTTTTCAAAAAAATTATAAAGACTACCTTGGTGTGGGTAATATTAAGGTAGGTGCAAGCTTTAAAATTATGTCACGATGCATTGCCCAGATATTACCCTTAGCATTTTGACCAGGGACTTTTGGGGATTTGCCCAATATTTACGCACTCAGACGTGCTGTTAGTTGTTCTGGTCCATTTTACAGCTAAATATTATAAAATGGTCATCCCAAATGCTACAATTCTTCCTTGCCCTTAATTCTCTTCTCAGGCGTGTCCAGGTCAGGTCCATTTCATCTTGGTACATTTCAACCCCTAAATATATTGCGGACACCTTTGAAGACAATAAGCCTAGCCCTACCCTTGTGAAAATTTTCGTGACGATCGGACGACAATTTCAATATGTATATAATAATCCCAACCTGTGTTGTAAAGTGAAAAAATATTACAAAATGTATACTTCAATATTATAAGTCAAATTGAAAAAAAAAACATGCGATAAAATTATGTGAATATATAAAAAAATATCACGAAATACTACAAAATCTATATTGACATCAGAAGGCCTTGACATCCCCTTATTTTGTGTATATACATTGTATATATTTTGCTATATATATATATATATCCGATATATTTACCATCGGCATATTTCGCCGGAATTAAAAATATCCCCGGTTTAATGGAAATTTTGATTTTTATTTAACACAAATGTTATGGTATATTTCACCTACTAAATTTTACCCGATGACCATAAAAATTGGAAGGCTTCTGCACAGCCTTAAGCTCTAGTCCCATGCTAACTTTCGCGTCGATTGGTCTATAATTGCGATCTGTAGAGCAACAAAATCAGTTTTTGGTCCATTTCAACCCCTAAATATTATGCGATCATCTCCAAATGCAATAGGCTTCTATTCTGGCTCTAGCCCCACCTCCATTCTAAATTTCGTGAAGATCGGGCCATAATTGCGACCTGTAGAGTGATTACAAATTAACATGGACAGACGGACGGACGGACATACATAGCTAGATCGACTCAGCTCGGCGAGATGGGAAGATCCATATATACTTTCCCATGTGGAAAACCAATATTTTGAGGTGTATTTTTTTGCCCAATCGAACTTATAATACCCCCAACACATAGTGTCATATGGTATAAAAACTCTTAAAAGTATTAAAATTATCGTTTGAATTTGTTTTAAAATTAATATAAGAGTATTGAATTGAAGTCTAAAAGAAATACATACCGGAATTTAATATTATGGATTTTGTAATAATATTATTAAGGAATTCCGGGAAAATAGTAAATGCGAAATTAGAGGACTTCTTCCACAAAGTTCGTTAATTAAAAAAAAAAAACAAGCCATATATTTTTTATGAACATTTTAGGTTGTCTTCTCTGAGGAAATCAGTTAATATTTAAAAATATTTATGGAGTGCTTCGTCAGACAAAAATTTTCTGACAACAAAAAAAAAAAAAAAAATAAAATAAAAAAAATAAAATCGTCAAAGACTATTGTGTGAAAAATCATGAATTTCAAGGATATTACGCCAGTAATGGCGGCTTTCGTGTCCAAATAGTGATTATTATGTAATTCAAAAACTTATTGGTAAATAAAGTGTCGATTAATTGTTAAAAATTATTTAGACTATTGGTTATATAGGTCTAGGTTTTCCAGAACCTCCCTTTAAAACGATACTTCCAAACACACGTTTTTTACGATTAAAGCCACATACTCCAACAGACTAGTCTGTCTCTGCTGGGGAAACATAACATGTACTAGTTTAAATTATAGAAATGCACGAAAGTCCAATCTCTATTCTTAAGAGTTTTTTTACTTTTATCATAAATTCCTATGTTATATTTTTCGGAAATCATGTAAATTTTCATAAAATGTTAATACATTGAATATTTTCTTTGTGAATTTTTAATAAATAATAATCATCGTTAGTATGTTCAAACACATGCACATATGTAAATCATTCAGTCTTTTCTCACACACACAATGCCTGTCTTGTGCCTATCTCTGGTAAAAGTTATGACAGCTAATTATCCTCTTGAACTTCATTCATTCAACACAAAATCTGAATATTTGTTTATAATGAGTTTCAAGACAATAACGACGTAAAAGTTAATTTTGGTAATAATATCACATTGGCATAACCGTCGATTCTCAATGGAAACCCCATGAGTGTTCAAGCTGTCTGTCGCTCAACCATCAATGATAATCCTGAAATTGAATATTACTTTTGTCACGAAGTCGTGCGAAAAGCAAAAATAATTTCACCGATATGTCTCATTCATTAACAGGATATTTGTTTTACACTTCATTATATCTGTCGGATTTGAGTTAATGTGAAATGTTTAATTCGAACATGATCCCATTAAATATGCTTACAGTTGGGATTTTCATATCAGTGGAGACAAAGAAGAAGAATTCGTACATTGATTAACGATATACAATTTAAATAGAAATGAAACGCACCCGAAAAACTTTTTTTTATTAAAATTTAAACCAGTAAAAAAGAGGAAGTCCAAGAAAAAATCACAAGTTATATGTATATTTTTCAAAATTTCCAACATTATTAAAATAACAAAAAAAAAAAAAAAACAATATTTCGAAAAAAAACTTAGCAAAAGTTTATTTGTTTAGAATTTTATGTCACAAAGTCTTTTTGTTGATTTATGTTTGTGTGCCATTTCTCGCTAAATAATGTACTAACATTTAAAGCTATCGATTATGACATACTAACCTGTTTGTAACATTGATGTAAATACTTTTTCAAATTGAAATTGCTTGAATCCTTAAAGTGGTTTTCAAATAAAAGCAAACAACGCCAATTACAACATTTGCAGGCCGTTGAATGTTATGTCCGCCATGACATTCAATTGTCAACGAATTCAGATGACACAAAAAGTCATGTAGATGGCACACACAACACAAAATCTCACACCGTTGTCAGAGAAAAAATTTAACAAAAACGGTGGCAATTGAAAATTCACTTTAAATTCATTTGTCAACCATGAAATAAATTTTGGAATTTATTTCTGTGTTAGAATTAGAACTAAACGATAAAAACAATACAATGTCAAGTGAATGAATAGCTTTTCAAATTTTAAGCACAATACAGTCTATCCAAGTCAATGTCTGACCAAATAAGGTTTCATTAGTTCAGATTTTCTAACAGTTTGTCGGTAAAAGCCATATTTAATATGTATTTATTTATGCATGACAACAATAATATTTATTACACCCTCCACCATAGTATTAAATTTGTCATTCCGTTTTAGATACCACAAAGTATATGTACAGGGTGAGATAAAAAAACCGCAACAAAGTCAAACGCCATAATTTTTAATTTTTTTTTTTTTAAATTTTATTGAATGAAAGCAAAAAATGTCGGAATTAGCATTAAATATTAGAATAAGTTCAGATTTGGTCGCTTTGTCACGAATTATGACCTTCAAACGGCCAATGGAAACGTCACATGCTGCCCGACTGTTGTTATTTTGTTTTTTTCCCATCCCCGGCGATGCGCTTACTTGAGGTGATCGACACTTTGGTATTTTTTAGTGTGAACATTGCCTTCCAAAATACTCCAGACACAATAGTCCAACGGATTGGTATTCGGATATTTTGGTGACCATTGCGTGCTGGAAATGAAGCGAGGAACCTCATTTTGTAACAATTCTTGGGTGGCGCGTGCTGAGTGCGATGGTGCTGGGTCCTGTTGGAATGTCCAAGGTCTGCGGCCAAAATGTTTGCGTGCCCAAGGCTTTAATACGCCCTTCAGAATATTTTCACGTTAATATTCGGCATTTATTCTGATGTCACGGTCGATTAATATGAGCGGAGAGCGACCATCGGCTGTTTTGGCGGCCCACACCATCACCATGGCCGGCGCTTGAGTTCTGGTGGCACATTTTCAGCTGACCTCTTTGGCAAGTAAACATGATCATTTTGTTTGTTTACAAACTGCTGGACAACGAATATTTTCTCATCGGAGAGAACCAAATTCGGCAGTTCCCCACTTTCGGCCAAGCGATGTAACTCTGTAGCTCTTTTGAGTCAATTTTCTTTCTGTTGCGATGTAAGTTCTAGCACTTTTTGGAATTTCAATGGCCTTACCCTTAGCTCATTTTTCAATATTTGCGGAATGGAATATAGCGATATGTTCAGCTCACGAGCCATTTTTCGGCCACTGCGACTCGGGTTTCGAGCAAGCCTCTTCTTTACTTTTCGAGCCATTTCTGCTGATGTCGCTGTTTTTTTTCCGTCTCCCTCCACTTCCTTGACGTCGGGCTACGCTACCAGTATCACTGTAATGAGCGATGCTACGAGATACAAAAGATTTATTCACATTTAAATGCTGGAGTGCTCTAACGATAACCACTTGTGGTTTCCAGTCAAATATAAAGAATAACTTTTTTTCTAGAAAATTCTCACCAAAATACATCTTATGTCTGCAGGACTTTTGGTATTGAAAATGGGTCACGTTTTGGTATAGCCCCCATATAACTGTTCCTCCCGATATTCGGTACTTTGATGATTTTAGCGACATTATTTACCGGAATTGTTTCAAATTTGGTATTTGAAGTTCGCTATGGATACCACAGCCTAAGACGGAAAATTGTCTGTACAGGTCCACGTTTTCGTATAGCCCCCATATAATGGTATCCCCCATATTCGGTATTTTGATGATTTGGCGGCATTATTCACTGGTATTATTTCAAATTTGGTGTTTGAAGTTCGTAAGTGGTACTACAGCCTAAGACAGAAAATTGACTGTGTAGGTCCACGGTACCTCCCTATATTCGGCTACATTATTTACCCAATTTTTCTATTCAAGTTTCGCATTTGAATATTGTAATGGCTTATGAAAAGAGTTGCCCATGCAGGTCCACGTCGTCATATAGACCCTAATATAACAGCTACATTCCTTATTTTTCAGATTTTAACAGATTTTATTTTTTGAAAATTGCCAAAATCGTTCCAATTGGTGGAGGCTATTCAGTTATGTTTTCCAGTAGCAATGTTGGAGGAGAAAAGTTAAATTGCCTTTTCTGCTTTTTATGGTCTTCAATGGTTTTTAATAGTATCTTGTGAGAGAATGAATAAAGTTGCACCACATCACCGTGTGAGTTTTGTTATGATGTTTTACTCCCTCACCGGTGTTTGGCATTCAGGTTGTGCTGGTGGTGAAACGTGTTCCATCACATTGCCGGTTAGCACAACCGCCACCACAATATTGCTGGAAATTAAATGTAATGACTTTATCTGATTGCAAACTGAATTTCATTATTTTCGAAAATAAAATAATTGTTCCACGTTTTGCTGGCAGCATTTACGAAGTATCGATTTTTTATTGGTTCACAATTTACACACAGTAAATGAACTTTTAAAACGGTAACTACCTGTTGAATTCAAACTACAGTCAGGGATATATCTACCGATGTACAGATATGAAGGAGGAAAATGTCATTGACTTCCGTTTTATTTTTGTTCTACTTAACTTAAATTTCTACTGGCAAAAATGCGTATTTCTTTATAAATATCGGCTTGTTTTTAATTGTTCATAAAGAATCAGTTTGTTTAATTTTTATAACTCATTACAAAACAATTTCCTTGTAAATAAAAAATAGACACTAGAGTATCTCCTTCCAAAGATACAGATTGCCTTTGAAGTTGTAGTCATATTTTTTACAAAGGAAAATGAAAGATAGAAGAGCAACCAACTGTTTTTATACCCTACAACACTATGTGTTGGGGGTATTATAAGTTTGATTGGGCCAAAAATTATGTAATACCTCGAAATATTGGTTTCCCACATAGGAAAGTATATATGGATCTTCCTATCTCGCCGTGCTGAATCGATGTAGTTAAGTATGCCCGCCTGTCCGTCTGTCCATGTTAATTTGTAATCACTCTACAGGTCGCAATTTTGGCCCAATCCTCACGAAATTGAAAATGGAGGTGGGGATAGGGCCAGAATAGAACCCTATTGTTTTTGGAGATGAACGTTGAAATGGACCAAAAACTGAAAAATTTCCTGATATTGCAGTTGCTCTACAGGTCGCAATTATAGACTAATCGAAGCGGAAGTTAGCATGGGGCTAGAGCTTTGGACTGGGAAAAAGCCTTCCAATTTTGATGGTAATATTTGATGGTAAAAAGCCTTCCAATAGACCATAATATTTGTGTTATATAAAAGTCAAATTTTCCATTAAACCGCGAATATTTTTACTCCCGGCAAAATCACAAGTAGACGAACAGATCAATTCTGACAGTTACGTAGATGTCGGTAGTAAATATATCGGATATATATTGCGAAATATATGCAATGTGTATATATTTTAAGGAAGGGGATGTTAGCTAGAATGCTTATATCTCAAGAATGGCTGGACTGATTTTGACAAATGTTATCAATTCAGAATGCCCTCTTGACATAAGTATAAAATCTAAAAAAAATAGCATAAAAAGATGCCTATAATGATGTTGATGTTGATATTGATTTTGTAGTATTTTGTGATACTACTTTTGTGTGAAAGAATGTCAGCATTATTCACAGGCGATATCCGAAATACAAAAAATGCGAACTTCTGGCTTGTTTATGCTGACTTCGTTCACGAATATAGCCAAATATCGTAGACAAGCAAATCATATAGATGAGTCTAAATTTGGAGATACAGAGGGGCCTCTTGCAGTTGGAGATGATTGCAAAATATTTAGCGGTTCAAATGAACCAAAAACAGAAAAAAATCCTGATCACACAATTGAAGCCAATCGACACGCCTAAGAAGAGAATTAAGGATAGGGAAGAATTCTAGATGACCATTGGATTATATTTATCTGTAAAATGTGCCTCAACAACTAACAGCACGATGGAGTGCGTAAATATTGGATAAATGTGTCTGGACAAAATGCTAAGGTTAATATCTGGACAGCGCTCCGTACATAATTCCAAAAGCGAAATCTTCCAAAATAGATTTGAACTTAAAGGGGCTTCTAACATATTGTAGTGATGTTGGGTATCATATGGTCGGCACCGCCTTTGCTTATTTGTTTTTTTTCTATTTTTAATTTAATAATTCAGATTATTTCTGACAATAAGAACTCCACTCAAAATATATTCGGAATAGTTATGATTCCAATAAAACGGAATGTGAAAATAAATTGGATTTTGGGATGTCCAATTTGGCTATAAATCATATTTTCTCCTTGTTAGAGAATATAACGTTTTTGATCCGACCGATCTTAGAACTTTTCTACTAATTTGTATTCCTTTGTGGATGGCTTGACGGTATTAGTCGACACAAATGCAACAAAAATCATGAAAATACCTAATATCGGGAGGTACCGTTATATGGTCACTATACCAAAATGTGGAACGTGGACAGAATACAAATTGTTCTGCCAAATTTTGAAGCTCTACGTTAAAGAATGTAGGCTGTATCGTGATTTCAACAGACAAAATTTTATGCTGATTACGGTTATATATACTTTATGGTGACTACGACGAATATTTAGAGATGTTACAAAAGGAATGACAAAGTTAATATACCCTCCTTACCAAGGTGGAGGGTATAAAAATACTATTAAATAAAGCATTGAATAAAATGTGCAATTATTGTGGGAGGGTTTGGAGAGATTAGAGCACAAGGCTAATCTTTAAATATTTGATTGAAAGTCATGTTGAAGACCTTAAACACCCATACATTCACAACTGCCACAGAAATATATGTGGGAGACCTTAGTAACATGTATGAACTTATCAATATTTATGTGAGCATGAGGAAAACGACGAATATTGGAAAAAAAAAACTTTTTTATATAGAACAAAAGGGACGTTGTAGGTTTTACTATAGAAAGATCCTCCGTCTGGAGCTATTGCAAACTAACTTTTGGTATTGTAATATATACTTGTAAAGCTACAACCGTAAATTATAGTCCTATTATTTAAAGCGGAATACATATATTTCAAAGCTGTCAACTTGTTGATGTTTTCCATATGAAAGGGTTAGTTCAGCCGTAAAAAATGCCTTGATTAAAATGAATAAAGGCATGCAACATTCAGCTTTACTTCATCATACAAATATACATGTATATATACATGAATGTGGGTGTACATATGTTTATAAATTGTTTATTTAAAGCAATTGATATACAAACACACACGCCTTTGTATTTGCACACAAAACAAATGCATATTTCATTTGGATTTCATGATTACGTTGTTGTTCCATATTCCAGGCTTGTTGATATAATTGTTAACGATTTATTTTCACAAAAGAAACAATTATTTATATGAATAATTTATCTCGTTAACATCAATCTTTTGTAGAAACAGTTCAAAGGGATTATCGAAACATATAAATTGCTTTAAAATGTATACATGTCGGAGGGAATGAATATAGACACTATACAAATTATCCATATACCAATGTATAAAAAAAAGTTGTATTGTGTTAGTAATCGATGTTTTCTGGAATGCGTGAATCAATCTTTGTATACGTATTTCAGTCAGTCAGAGAGCGACGGATTCAATGTCCAGGTGAAACGGCTGAAGTTAGAATCTTGAAATTTAAAAAAAAAAAAAATTAAAAATAAAAGGTTCCGTTTTTATACCCTACACCACATAGTGGTAAGGGTATTATGTCTTTGTGCATTTGTTTGTAACATGGAGAAGGAAACGAGATAGACCCATAGTTACTTTTGAGAACCTTCATAGAATCACTTTCTGAGTCGATTTATGCATGTCCGTCCGTCTGTCCGTCCGTCTGTCCGTCCGTCCGTCCGTCCGTCTGTCCATGTATTCTTGTGAACAAAATTCAGGTCGCATTATTATCCGATTGAGATGAAATTTTCCAAACAATATTTTTTTGGCCCAAGGACGAACCCTATTGAAATTGGTGAGAATCGGATCAAATTTAGATATAGCTCCCATATATATCTTCATCCGATTTCGGGTTAAATGAGCACCAAATGTCCACTATCAGTCCAAATTACCTGAATTTTGGCACACCCAACCGAGTTCGGCCTAGAAGCAAGTATATCAAATTTGGAGAAAATCGGTTCAGATATAGCTATAGCTCCCATATATATCTTTCATCCGATTTGATCTTTAAGTCCCTCACATTCCTACTATGCACTCCACAACCGTGATATTTGGTACCAGGTATTAGATGCAGCCCAGAAATAGCTGTTTTAAATTTTATCGAAATCGGTTCAGATTTGGATATAGCTCCCATATATATCTTCATCCGATTTCCGGTTAATTGACCACCAAATGGCCAATATCAGCCCAAATGGCCCGAATTTTGGCACATGTGACCGAGATTAGCCTTAAAGCAAATACAACAAATTTGGAGAAAATCGGTTCAGAAACAGCTATAGCTCCCATATGTTTTATCCGATTTGGTGTTTAAGCCTCTCACATTCGTAATATGCACTCCACAAGACTGATATTTGGTACCAGATATAAGATACAGCCCAGAAATAGCTGTTTGTAATTTTATCGAAATCGGTTCAGATTTGGATATAGCTCCCATATATATCTTCATCCGATTTCGGATTAATTGTGCACCAAACGGCCGATATAAGTCCAAATGGACTGAATTTTAGTACATCGGACCAAATTCAGCCTAGAAGCAAGTATATCAAATTTAGTGAAAATCGGTTCAGATATAGATATAGCAACCATATATATGTTTCATCCGATTAAGTGTTTTAGTCCCATACATTCGTAATATTAACTCCACAACCGTGATATTTGGTACCAGGTATTAGATGGAGCACAGGAATAGCTGTTTTAAATTTTATCGAAATCGGTTCAGATTTGGATATAGCTCCCATATATATCTTCATCCGATTTAGCGTTAAATGTGCACTAAATGGTCAATATCAGCCCAAATCACCTGAATTTTCGTACATAAGACCGAATTCAGTCTAGAAGCTAATACAGAAAACCCGGTTCAGAAATAGCTATAGTTCGTAAAATGCACGATAGAATTAGATAGATTTTGATTTTGTACCAAATATCTCATAGAGCTCTGAAATGCCCTGTATAAACCTTTTTACGAGAGCTCTACTAAATATGCATAGTGGTGTAGGGTATTGAAATTTGAATACATGTTTTAAAATCGCACTATTGAAGATATTTGCCCACTTCTTCCATTTTTCTTCACCCAAGTATAACATTTTAATATAAACATCACAAAAACAGTAAGAAAAAGTCCAAAGTTCGGTGGGGCCGACTATCCGTAACAAACCAGTAAAGAAAGTCCTAAAGTCGGGCGGGGCCGATTTTATGATACCCTACAACACTTTGCTAATTTAGTTGAGCTCCACATAACAATAAAAGTTTTTATGGGAGAATTCAATCATACACGCTATGATTATAATTATAATTTAAAGTTCAAAGGACTAAATATACCGAAGCATTTGTATCTTTTAAATTCGGGCTTGTATTGTCCATTTGGTGCACAATTAATTTGAAATCGGATAAAGATATATATGGGAGCTATATCCAAATCGAAACCGATCTCGATAAAATTTGGCAAAGATATTTCTAAGCTGTATTTCATATATTTCCCTGAATATCGTTGTTACGGAGTGCATATTACGGCTGTGGGTAACAAATATGACAAATCGGATGAACAGTATATATGGGAGCTATAGCTACTACATACTAGCTTCTAGACTCCATTCGGTCGTAAGTGCCAAATTCCATCCCATTTGGATAAATATTAGACGTTTGGTGCACAATTAAAAGTAAATCGGACGAAGTTATATATGGGAGCTATATCCAAATCTGAACCGATCTCGATAAAATTTAGCAAAGGTATTTCTGAGCTGCATTTGATATATTTCCCCAAATATTGTTGTTACAGAGTGCATATTACGGCTGTGGAGGACAAAAATAACAAATCGGATGAACAATATATATGGAAGCTATAGCTATATCTGAACCGATTTCGATCAAATTTGGCATAATTTGGTTGTATGTGCAAAATTCCATACTATTCGGGCTGATATTACACGTTTGGTGCACAATAAAAGGCAAATCGGACGAAGATATATATGGGAGCTATATCTAAATTTTGACCGATTATCTCCAATTTCAATAGGGTTCGTCCTTGGGCCAAACAAATGTTGTTTGGAAAATTTCATCTCAATCGGATAATAAATGCGACCTGCTTTTTGTTTACAAGACAGACGGACTGACATGCATAAATCAACTCAGAAAGTGATTCTATGCAGATCATCAAAAGGAACTATGGGTCTATCTCGTTTCCTTTTGCCTGTTACAAACAAATGCACAAAGACATAATACCCTGACCATCTTGTGGTGTAGGGTATAAAAAGTTTATATTGGGAATTTATGTAAAGCAGATCAGCCAACTTTAAACCATATTTGAATGGAAATCAAAGCCTTAGAGTATGACTTATGGCTTATATGATTTATTAATCTAAATTTTTATACCCTCCACCATAGTATGGAGGGTATAATAAATTTGTCATTCCCTTTGTAACTCCTGGAAATATACATTTTAGACCCCACAAAGTCTATATATTCTTGATTAGCTTAAAATTGTATGTCGATTTAGCGTTCATCCATCTAACCGTCTGTGGAAATCACTCCAGCTTCCGAACGAAATGAAGTTGGTAAAAATGTATTCAAATGTGTATTATATCTGCTGAACTTTTGGTGTTGAAAATGGGTAATGTAGGTTCACGTCTTCGTATAGCCCCCATATAATGGTAATTGATATTCGATATTTTGATGATCTTAGCGACATTATTCACCAGATTTTTTTTTTCAAATTTGGCATTTGAAATTCCTAATGGATACTGCAGCCTATGACAGAAAATTGTCTGTGCAGGTCCAAGTTTTATAACTCCCATGGCACCTCCCTATATTCGGTGTTTTGATGATAGATTTTTTTGATGAATTTTTTTTTTGAGTTTCTCATGTGAATATTGTAGTAACTTATGAAAAAAGGCGCCTATGCTGGTCCACGTACTCGTATAGACTCTAATATACGGCTACATACAGTATTTTTAAGATTATAACAGAATTTTTAACGGATTTTCTATTTCGGGTATCATTATATAATTTTGAACAGACCAATAGTACATTAGTTCTTGAAATGACTTTATTAAAGCTATGCCTTTAATTTCTGTTAAATATTACCTTATATTTTTAAAGATTTCTGAAAATGGAAACCAATTTAGCCCGATGAAGGGAACACCACAATCACAAACATTATTCTTGATTTCCACAGAGAAGCTGTTGCCATTTTGTAGTCTTAACTGCTCTATTCATTCACCTGTCATCAGTGCGATATGTGGCCTTAACTGAATCTGAAAGGAACACTGTAGAAGCGATATGACATCTCTTCTAAGACCAAAACAGAACAAACAAGAAGCCAATTTATTCAAGTGGAATGAGAAACGAATCACAATTTTGAAAACGCATTTCATGGGGATTTTCATTTGTGTGGGACTAAATGAGACTCCTGCTGTTGCTGACATTACCAACATGATAGGAAGGAATAAGGTTTCAAATATGGATTTTGAAGTTGCATATATAAGGTTTTCTACAAAAAAAAAAAAAAAATAAATAAATAATTAAATATATAAAACAAGTAAGCAAAGGCTACAGTCGAGCGGGGCCGACCGTTGAATACCCTACAACACTACAATAAACGATACAGTTTATATAGGCGAGATACTCGAAAGAATTCCACAAGATATTGTGACAAATAATAAAAGAAAACCATCAGGTTTCGTTCTCTAATTTTCGATTAATAGCAACTTAAACTAATTTGCTCATTTCCTATTTATTGGTAGATGTTGCACTTAAATGGTCTTCCTAGATCTGGAACCAATATTTCCCAAAGACCTATAATCTCTCAGAAGTGGCAATAGATTAACATTTATTATTGGGTTTTGACTGAAACGCATCTATATGAGATACAGACATTTGACTATATTCTTCAACGAAATCAGCGTTAATGAAATAGTCAGAAGTGCGTCTTTCCTGAATTTGCGAATTCTCCAAAAAGTCACTGGAATGGACATTTTCGTATTTTGTCTACAAAAGTTGGCAAACTATTTCACACATTGAGTATTTTTGGATGGCCATCCAAAACTGCTTGGCTTTTGCAATGCCCAGTAACCCCCATTCAAATGTGCGTGAGGATCGGGCAATAATTACGACCTGCTGACAATTTTGCAGTTTTTTGGTCCATTTCAACCCTTAAATATATGGCGATCATCTCCAAAAAGAGTAGGCTTCTATTCTGACCCTCATCTTATCTCCATGCTAAATTTCGTAAGGATCGGGCCATAAATGTGATCTGTATATGATATCCTGATATCCTAACTACTTAGTTTTGTTAGCTGTAGAAATATTAACAAATGTTTAATTCAAAATGGAAATATGCCAAAAATATGACAAAATTGAAAAAATATGAGAAAATATTACAAAATCAATATTTTCATCTTTAGAGAGATATTTTTATGCGATTTTTTTAGACGTTTTTTCTTTCCTGCCAAGAGGCCATTCTGAATTAATGAGAACTGTCGAAATCAGTTCAGCCGTTCTCGACATATATGAGATCTTTCAAGCATATCTTCTTTGATAGACATATATATCGCACATATTTTGCTATATATTCGATTTGTTGGATCTTCACATCAATGTAAAGATCAGAAGTAACCTTGTCATGGCTTTGTGATTTCGCCGGGATTTAAAATATTCGCGGTTTATTAAAAAATTTTGAATTTTTACAACACAAAATATATGGTCTATTTTACCCGCTAAATATTATCCGATGACCACCCAAATTGGTAGGCTTCTCCCCCGCCCTAAACTCTAGCTACATGCGAAATTCCGCGTCGATTGGTCTATAATTGCGAAAATCCGACATTTTTTCAGTATTTGGTCCATTTCAACCCCTAAACATTTGGCGATCTTCTCCAAAAGAAATAGGGTTCTATTCTGACATTAACCCCACCTACATTTTAAATTTCGTGAAGATCGGGCCATAATTGCGACCTGTAGAGTGATTACAAATTAACATGGACAGACGGACAGACGGACGGACGGACATACATACATACATAGCTAGATTGACTCAGCTCGGCGAGCTAGGAAGATCCATATATACTTCCCTATATGGGAAACCAATATTTCGAGGTGTTACATAAATTCTGGCCCAATCAAACTTATAATACCCCCAACACATAGTGTTGTAGGGTATAAAGAAAACAATTCCTTATCACACAATTTGAGCCAATCGATAGCCTGAGAAGAGAGTTAACGACAGGGATTTACTTAGCTGTAAAATGGACCACAACAACTAACAGCAAATGTCCCTGGTCAAAATGCTAAGGGTAATATCTGCAGTGCTCTGTGACATAATTTCAAAATAGAAGTCTTCTAAAATGGAGGCTTCTAATATATTGTAGTGTTGTAGGGTATCACATGGTCGGCTCCGCAGGTACTATAGCCTTTGCTTACTTGCTTGAATTTAACACCAAATAAGACAAATCATGAACATTCAATATATAATATTACATTGTTTACATGAAAGCAATAAAATCCATTGTTTTACCAATTAAAAATGTCATAATTCAAGTTCAAAGTTGCTTAATTATTAATTTTTTAAAAATTATGAAGAGATCTCAAGAGTACCCAAGGTATATGACGTATAAGCATTTTGCAGTCAATATTTCGAATACGTATACGTACATGTGTCCACTGGCTAATAACATTTTTTGCAACATAAATAAATGTTTGTAGCGTTAAAGAGGCTGTGAAAACCTTCATTATGAACGTTATTAATCTCCGACTTTTCAGATGAGATTTTCTATAAATAAATTCAATTCTACAACCCATCGAAATGTCTTTCTGCAAATTTCAATAAATTAAAATGTTAATTGATTTTCAAATTCTTATCATAGTTTTACACAATTGTTCTGTTGTAAAATATTTAATGTACAAACATATTATTAATGCTAATTTTACCTCAGGTTAAAGACAATTTACAATTTCATCAAATGTTCTATCTGAATATTAATTTTAAGTGGATTTAGGTAGCTAACTGTTTATACCCTACAACACTATGTGTTGGCGGTATTATAAGTTTGATTGGGCCAAAAATTATGTAACACCTCGATATATTGATTTCCCACATAGGAAAGTATATATGGATCTTCCTATCTCACTGAGCTGAGTCGATCTAGCTATGTATGTCTGTCCGTCCGCCTGTCCATGTTAATTTGTAATCAAGCTACAGGTTGCAATTATGGCCCGATCTTCACGAAATTTAGAATAGAACCAGAATAGAATCCTATTATTATAATATTTAGGGGTTGAAATGGACCAAAAACTGAAAATGTTCCTCATTTTGCAGTTGCTCTACAGGTCGCAATTATAGACCAATTGAAGCGGATGTTTGCATGCTGCTAGAGCATAGGGCTGGGCAGAAGCCTTCCAATTTTGATGGTCATCGGGAAATATTTAGTGGGTGAAATAGGCCACAACATTTGTGTTAAATAAAAGTCAAATTTTCCATTAAACCGCGAATATTTTTAATCCCGGCGAAATCACTAATAGACGAACAGGTCAGTTCTGACCGTTACGTAGATGCCGATAATAAGTATATCGGATATATATATAGCGAAATATATAATGTATATATACAAAGGAAGGGGGCATTAGCTAGAATGCTTATATCTCAAGAATGGCTGTACCGATTTTGACAAATTTGGTCAATTCAGAATGCCCTCTTGACATAAAATTATAAAATCTAAAAAAATCGCAGAAAAATATGCCAATAATGATGTCAATATAGACTTTTTAGTTTTTTGTGACATTTTTTGAATTTTTTTCATATTTTTTATCGCATGCGATTTTTCCAATTTGACTTAAAATATTGAATTGTATATTTTGTAATATTTTTCATCTTACAACACAGTTTGGGGATATTATATAAGTATTGCAAATACCGTCCGATCCTCATGAAAATTTTCACAAGGGTAGGGTTGGGCTCAGAAGTTCTAGACCTATTGTTTTCAAAGATGTCCGCAATATATTAGGGGTTGAAATGGACCAACAACCGGCGTTTTTGGGATGTTTTTGGTGACCTCTCAACTCTGGCTCGTACGGCAGCGATATTCTCGGCCGATCGCCTTGTTCGACCTTTATATGGCCTCTTCGGATTAGAAAGAGCCTTACCAGTCGAAAATTTTTCGTATAAACGCTTAATGGTGTTCTTAAGAGGCGCACTTCCCACATTTTTTAATGTTTTAAATTTGGAGATACAGAGGGGCTTCTTGCTTTTGGAGATGATTGCAAAATGTTTAGGGGTTAAAATTAACCAAAAGCAGAAATGTTTTTCCGATCACACACTTGGAGCCAATCGACACGCCTGTGAAGGGAGTTAAGGACCGGAAAGAATTCTAGCATTTTGGATGACCATTGGATTATATTTAGCTGTAAAATGGACTACAACAACTAACAGCCCGACGGAGTGCATAAATATTGGGCAAATGTCCCTAGTCTAAATCCTAATTTCAAAAGCGAAATCTTCCAATATGGATTTGGACATGAGGGGACTTCTAATATATTGTAGTGTTGTAGGGTATTACATAGTCGGCCCCGCACGATTATAGCCATTGCTTACTTGTTCAAATTTGCATACACCTCCAAACTCGTAATATCATATCCTACAAAATAATTTTTTTTTTTATAAATTATACTTGTCACCTTTTTAATTAAACCATTTTCCAATATTAAATTGTTTAAATCAATTTTAGCATTTTAAATATTCTATTTTAAATTAATTTATATTTAATTTTATATGGAACATATTAAATATGTGTTAAGTAAATATTATTTATTTTCGCCCACAACAAACGTGGAAACACAAACATAAATATTGACCAACAAAACAAGTGATCAAATTTCCATAGAATTCAATTATAATATGTTTGTTGTCGATTCAAAAAATTATGATATTCATAAACAATTGTTGATGCCGATTAATATTATCCACTACAGTGTTTGTATTTTGCACGAAATAATTCTATATAATAATTCGCTATTATGTGTCTACGCCTTAAATGTAATTATGTTTGGATGTAGAGTACCAGCATAAATGGCCCAAAGGCAATCAAAATGTAAAAATAAATGCATAATTAAAATTCAAATAACATAAAATGCAAAAATTCTCGAAAATTATATTGTGGATAATCTGGGAAAAATGATATTGTGTAAAGTAGGTTAAAATACCAAAAAGTTCAAAGGACAACATTTTCTATTGGATTTTATTTTAAGTTTGTTAAAAATATTTTAATGGAGATATTAGATATTCATTTTCTACCACAAACAAATGTTCGATTTTTAATAAAATACAATCAAGTTTAGAATTGACCCGTTTCCAGCGATGGTGCCAGAAAGTATAACTTTCAATCATATTTATTTTCATTGAAAGAATCGGCAGGCCGAAATGTGGCTATAGTCGTTCGGGGCCGAAAGCAAAGGCTATAGTCGTTCGGGGCCGACCATGCCATATCATACAACACTACAATATTTTGGAGGCCTCTTAGATTCAAATCCATTTTAGTTGATTTTTTAAATAATGCCATACAGTCCTTCACAAATGTTACCATTGGTCCTTGACCGGGCCCTTTCTGTAGTGCTGATTGGGATTCTAAACATTATCACATAAAAGCTATCAATCAATTTTACCCGCTATTTATAACCCAATGGCCATCTAAAATGCAAGACTTCTGCCCTGTCCTTAACTATCTTCTCATGAAAAATTCTGTGTCGTTTAGTTTTTAATTGTGATCCGTAAAGTAACTGCAAAATCAGAAAAAAATAAATTTTTTGGTCCATTTAAACCACAACTTTAAACCCACCTACACGCAAAATTTCGTGAAGATCGGACGAAAGTTGCGATATTCAATATTGTAAGTCAAATATGAAAAAATCACATGCGATAAAAAATTGAATTATTCACTTTCATATGGGAATATTTCTGCGTGACTTTCTTATATTTTATTCTATTCTGACAAGAGGCCATTGAAAAATGGTGAGAATTGTCAAAATCCGTTCAGCGGTTCTTGACTTATGAGTGGAATAAGTAACATAAATGTCTTGTACATACAGATACTGCCTATCATGCTATGTACCCGATATATTGGCTGCATCACTGTAATTGTCATATATAACATTTTAATGTATTTTTGATTTCGACAGGATTAAAAATATTGGCGATTTAGTAGAAATTTTCGTATTTTTTGACATAAAAGTTTTGGTTATGGCCCGCTAAATATTATCCGATGACCATCCTAATTGGTAGATTTCTGCCCAGCCCTAAACTATATTCCCATGCTAAATTCCGCATCGACTGAACTATAATTGCGACCTGTATAGTAGATACAAAATCAAGAAATATTCCTCTTTTTGGTCCATTTCAACCCCTAAATATTTTGCGATCATAAATAAGATTCTATTTTGACCCTATTCCCACCTCCATTTTAAATTTCAGATCGACTCAGCTCGGTGAGATAGGAAGATCCATATATAGTTTTCTATGTCGAGGGGCAATATTTCGAGGCGTTACATAACTTTTCACCCAATTAATATTATAATACTCCCAACACATAGTGTTGTATGGCATACATATCGAAAGCAAATGTCACCGCAACGATGGGTTAAACTAAGTATTTTAATTATTAAAATTTTCTAATCTTGACATGAGGTTATTTGTATTAATGTAATCAATTTATTTCCTTCCTTCATTTTATTCCTCAATATTTAATTCTGCTTTCTTACATTTATATATTTACATCTGTACAAATTTCTCTTAATTAATTATAACAATTTTTCTAATCATCATCAGAAAATGTAAATTTGTGGATATCAATTTTATCTATTCAATAATACAGATACCAAGATATAAGTAACAATTTGTACAACAGTCAACATATTGAACAACTGTTGTTGTTGAAGTTATCATAAATTTGCACGCCCTATCCCAGAATCCTCACCGAAAACCATAATATCTACAACGTCAACACGAACATCAATAGTATAGACTCAAAGACATACACCCGACTATGAATCCACAGACATGATTTCAGTTTCCTAAGGCATCACGCACCGTAAGTTACCAAGGATAGCAATTGTAAATTGTGTTGCATAAAGGCAACATTGTCTAAAGTTGTAGAAAGTATGGTAAGATGAATTCTTTTGTAAATAAATATTTGTCTATGTGTTTGGTTGGAGCGATATTTTAGTTGACCACAATGATATTTAGAAGGGAAAGTGTGACATTGAAGGGCGACAGAAATTATACATACTTTCATGTTTTTAATTCTAATTACAGAATCTTCTGGTAAAAGCATTCACTTTAAAGCATTTCTCATAATTACACAGTGTGACAAATTTCAACTGTTTTAGTAATTAGAGTAAAAATTCAGATTAAGAAAATAAAACGTTTACATCGTAAAGTAACTCAATTGGAGGAGTCAATTTCCCCACTTTTGAAAGCTTAATATATACCATAAAATCATATGCTTTTATGCTTTACCGCTAATACACCTGTTCATTCTAAGTCGAAATCTCCATTAATATTTTATTTTTTGGGAAAAGTGTCAAAAGAAAAAATATTATAGATCAAATTTAATTTTGAGTTTCTAAACTAAAAAAAAGCATCTGTCGGTTTGGCCGACAGATATATACCCCCAGCTTATGGTACAGTATTAAAATATGTTTGTCTTTCATCAACTTCTACCTCACTCATATAGTAGTCTTCCCAGTCCAGATATATTGCACCAAAGCCTTCGAAGCATTAAATTTTTTGGGGATTATTGTTGATCATAATTTTACTCTTTTGTGGAGGAGGTACGAGAAAGAGTGAAAGGACAAATTCCTTATTCAGATCAGTTCAGTTCAGAAAAATCGCCAACTTATGTGAGATATAAGTATATGAGATATACGTATTTCGAATTGCGAACCTTTGTGGGAGAGGTACCCGAAGGGGAAGGCCGATATATTTATTTATCACATCAGAACTAGGAAGTTAGATAGAAGAAGAACTATGATTGATGCAATTATTCAAAATTTTGACCCGTTGTGGGGGTGGTATCAGAATGATGGAGTTAATTTTCGCACATGACTTAGAACTGACTACATTTTTGGGATTTGCAAAGTTTGCATAAAATCGAATAATCCATTCTGTTTCTGCGAGATAAAGAGATAAATTATTATTATTAAATAACGAGATAAATTATTTACTTTGAAAACTTTGATATTTTTGGGGAAGCACCAGAAGGAATAGGCCGATGTTGCCCATCACCGAACTCGGTCTAAGTTTGAAAATAATATTACGATATACCAAGTTTGTACTAAATCGGATAGTCTCTTCGAGAGTTATCGTGCGCACCATGCAGTCAGACAGACGGACGGATACCCTAGATCGGCTACAAATGCTCTGAAAATAAATATATATAACCTCTGTAGCCTCATGGTTGAGGGTATAAAAACCTTATTTTGGACTAATTCAGCTTCTTTTCAAAATTTTGTTGTAAACATTCTCAAAATTTCATTATCCAAAAGCCTGCAAAATTCCAAGTGGATTTGATAGAATTCGTTTTTTAGATCGAAGTTCTGAAAGTGTCCTTAGGCCAAAAGGCTTTTAAATAGCCTTAATCAAATGCAAAGGACCATAATATTGCATAAACAATCATTGGTATAAAAAAAATATATATATATATAAAATGTTGAGCTATACATATATATATTTGCTTTGCATTTGATTAAGGCTATTTAAAAGCCTTTTGGCTTTTAAATATATATATATATATATATATATATATATATATATATATATATATATATATATATATATATATATATATATATATATAAAATAATATATATATATATATAAATAAATATATATATATATATATATATATATATATATATATATATATATATATATATATATATATAGCTCAACATTTTGGTAGGCTTCTTGCGTAAACAGATTTCCTGATTTTAGTTATTGCGAGATTTTAGATTTTAGCTATTTATACCCTACAACACTATGTGTTGGGGGTATTATAAGTTTGATTGGGCCAGAATTTATGTAACACCTCGAAATATTGGTTTCCCATATAGGAAAGTATATATGGATCTTCCTAGCTCGCCGAGCTGAGTCAATCTAGCTATGTATGTCCGTCCGTCCGTCTGTCCGTCTGTCCGTCTGTCCATGTTAATTTGTAATCACTCTACAGGTCGCAATTATGGCCCGATCTTCACGAAATTTAAAATGGAGGTTGGGCTAGGGTCAGAATAGAACCCTATTTCTTTTGGAGATGATCGCGTAATATTTAGAGGTCGAAATGGACCAAATACTGAAAAAATATCGGATTTTGCAGTAGCTCTACAGGTCGCAATTATAGACCAATCGACGTGGAATTTCGTATGTAGCTAGAGTTTAGGGCGGGGAAGAAGCCTACCAATTTGGGTGGTCATCGGATAATATTTAGCGGGCAAAATAGACCACATATTTTGTGTTGAAAAAATTCAACATTTTTCATTAAACCGTAAATATTTTAAATCCCGGCGAAATCACGAAGCCATGACAAGGTTACTTCTGACCTTTACATTGATGTTAACATCCAACAAATCGGATATATAGCTAAATATGTGCGATATATATGTCTATCAAAGAAGATATGCTTGAAAGATCTCTTATATGTCGAGAACGGCAGAACTGATTTGGACAGTTCTCATTAATTCAGAATGGCCTCTTGTTAGGAAACAAAAATCGTATAAAAAATCGTATAAAAATATCTCTCTAAAGATGAAAATATTGATTTTGTAACATTTTCTCATATTGAACAGTGTGGCTTGTTTGTTCGGGATACCGTAGTATTTTGTTGTTGCAAAATGGTCAGGCTTATCCCTTTATTGTTGTTTTTATAAAAACAACGTTTGTTTATTAGTGGAGAACGATGGTAATGTTTACCAGGGGGTAAGGCAGGGAATACCTAGGTTTCGGAAAGAGCCACCAATCCTCATCAGTTCCCTTGTTTTTGTCTGGGATATTCTCCCCAGAAGTTATTTTAAAAATAACTTCTATGACAAAAATTTTTCTCATATTTTTTCAATTTTGTCATATTTTTGGCATATTTTCATTTTGAATTAAACATTTGGTAATATTTCTACAGCTAACAAAACTAAGTAGTTAGGATATCAGGATATCATATACAGATCGCACTTATGGCCCGATCCTTATGAAATTTTGCATGGGGATAACATGAGGGTCAGAATGGAAGCCTACTCTTTTTGGAGATAATCGCCATATATTTAGGGGTTGAAATGGACAAAAAAAACTGCAAAATTGTCAGCAAGTCGTAATTATCGCCCGATCCTCACGCGCATTTGAATGGAGGTTTCCAGACATTGCAAAAACCAAATAGCTTTAGATGGCCATCCAAAAATATTCAATGTGTGAAATAGTTTGCCAACTTTTGTAGACAAAATACGAAAATATCCATTCCAGTGACTTTTTGGAGAACTCACAAATACAGGAAAGACGCACTTCTGACTATTTCGTTAACGCTGATTTCGTTGAAGAATATAGTCAAATGTCTGTATCTCATATAGATGCGTTTCAGTCAAAACCCAATAATAAATGTTAATCTTTTGCCACTTCTGGGAGATTATAGGTTTTTGGGAAATATTGGTTCCAGATCTAGGAAGACCATTTAAGTGCAACATCTACCAATAAATTGGAAATGAGCAAATTAGTTTAAGTTGCTATTAATCGAAAATTAGAGAACGAAACCTGATGGTTTTCTTTTATTATTTGTCACAACATCTTGCGGAATTCTGTCGAGTATTTCGCCTATATAAACTGTATGGTTTATTATTGTGTTGTAGGGTATTCAACGGTCGGCCCCGCTCGACTGTAGCCTTTCCTTACTTGTTTATATTAGGGATTAGCTACACTCCAAATTTTCAGTCTTATCGATTATAAAATACAACAAAAATCCACGCAATACGTAAAATTACGGTTTATTAGGGTTTAGGGCTGTAGCAAAATTTACGTGTATGTATGTAACCGTAATTTTATATGGCAATTTGTTATTATTGTTTTACCATTATCACACGTTATGTTGCACTTGTGTGTTCATTTAAATACAATAGCATAATATACTTTGTATTAAAATGAATACTTTGTGTTAATCTATTAAACACGAATGAGGTTGTTAACTCTTAAATAAAAAAAATTAATTGAATCATCAATTTCAATTAAATAATCAATGCAGACTTTTATTTGCATATTTTTTTCTCGGATTATGTAAAATGAGATTTTAATTATTTCCAATAAATGTTTAATAGATTTCGTGAAGCAATTAATGTCTATCAGTGCAAATAATGAAAAATTAATAGAAAGGCTTTGTATAAAAAACTTATTGAAATTACATTCAAATGGAGTTTAATTAAATTATGTTCCCAGTCTGGAAGAAAGCGGTGTGAAAAGCTGGAGTATGAGAAAATACTCATATAACTCCTTTACAACAAATATATGTAATGAGTACGAAATGCTTTTGCAATCATATGTAAATTTTTAAAAATGTGCAATCCTTAGCCAATAATGTTGATTACTTAAAAATATATAAAAATATCTTAAGAGAATAATTGTACTCTAACAGTAAAATATTAATTTCGAAATTTTAATTTTTTTTTTCGTATCTTATGCCAAGTGGCAATTATAAACCCGTAAAGAAAGGCCAAAGTCGGTCTGGGCAGATTTAATGAAACCCTACACCACTTTGCATATATAGGAGGGCTATATATAGCAAATAAACTTATTTATGGGGAATTCATAAGAATTAAAACCAAATATGATCGATTTTAAATTCGTATTATTTATCAAAATTCATCCTATTTGAACTGATATTACACTTTTTAGACGGGTAAGGATATATATGTTAGCTATATCCAAATTTGAACCGATATCTATACAATTTAGAGGTATTTCTATGCTGTGTCTGATAGTTGGCACCAAATATCGTTGTAGTGAAGAATATTTTACGGGTGTTATCGAGTAAAAAACAAAATCGGATGAAACATATATATGGGACCTATAGCTATATCTTGACCGATTTTAAATAAAATTTCATATACTTTCTTCCAAGCTAAATTCGTTAGTATGTGCCAAAATCCATTCAATTTGGTTTTATATTAATCATTTGGTGACCAATAAACTTGAAGTCGAGTAAAGATATATGTGGGAGCTATATCCAAATCTTAACCGATCTCGATAAAATTAGGCAAAATTATTTCTAAGATGTATTTCATAAATTTCTCCGAGAAATTTAACAAATTGGGTGAAGAATATATAAAGGACCTATAGCTATATCCGAACCAATTTTCACCAAATTTGACACATTTGTTTCTAGGCTATATTTGCCAATTTTCATCCAATTAAGCCTAACTTTAGTGCACAATAAAATGCAATTCGGACGAAGATATAAAGGGTGTTTTTTTGAGCTAGATAGAACTTTAAATTGTAAAAAGTAACACAAAAAATTAAATTTTGATGACATGTTTTTTATTTGTTATACCCCACAACACTATGTGTTGGGGGTATTATAAGTTTGATTGGGCCAAAAATTATGTAACACCACGAAAGATTGATTTCCCACATAGGAAAGTATATATGGATCTTCCTATCTCGCCGAGCTGAATCTAAAAAAATCGCATAAAAAGATGTTTATAATGATGTTAATATTGATTTTGCAGTATTTTGTAACATTTTTGATTTTTTTACTTTTTTTATCGCACGCGATTTTTTCAATTTGACTTATAATATTTAAGTGTCTATTTTGTAATATTTTTTCAGCTTACAACACAGGTTGGGGATATTACATACAGATTGCAATTATCGTCCGATCCTCACGAAAAGGGTAGGGTTAGGCTCAGAAGGGCTAGACCTATTGTTTTCAAAGATCTCCGCAATATATTAGGGGTTGAAATGGACTAACAACTAAAAATGTTCCTGATTTTGCAGCCGTTATAAAGGTCATAAATAGAAACCAAAGGACAGCGGGTAGAATGGACCACTATATTTATCTGAAAACAAGTAAGCAAAGGCTACAGTCGAGCGGGGCCGACCGTTGAATACCCTACAACACTATAATAAACGATACTGTTTATATAGGCGAGATACTCGAAAGAATTCCACAAGATATTGTGACAAATAATAAAAGAAAACCATCAGGTTTCCTTCTGTTATTTTCGAATAATAGCAACTTAAACTAATTTCCTCATTTCCAATTTATTGGTAGATGTTGCACGTAAATGGTCTTCCTAGATCTGGAACCAATATTTCCCAAAGACCTATAATCTCTCAGAAGTGGCAAAAGATTAACATTTATTATTGGTTTTTGACTGAAACGCATCTATATGAAATACATACATTTGACTGTATTCTTCAACGAAATCAGCGTTATCGAAATAGCCAGAAGTGCGTCTTTCCTGTATTTGTGAATTCTCCAAAAAGTCACTGTAATGGAAATTTTCGTATTTTGTCTACAAAAGTTGGCAAACTATTTCAAACATTGAATATTTTTGGATGCCCATCCAAAACTGCTTGGCTTTTGTAATGTCCGGTAACCCCCATTCAAATGTGCGTGAAGATTGGGCGATAATTACGACCTGCTGACAATTTTGCTGTTTTTTGGTCCATTTCAACCCCTAAATATATGGCGATCATCTCCAAAAAGAGTAGGCTTCTATTCTGACCCTCATCTTATCCCCATGCAAAATTTCGTAAGGATCGGGCCATAATTACGATCTGTATATGATATCCTGATATCCTAACTACTTAGTTTTGTTAGCTGTAGAAATATTACCAAATGTTTAATTCAAAATGAAAATATGCCAAAAATATGACAAAATGGGAAAAATATGAGAAAATATTACAAAATCAATATTTTCATCTTTAGAGAGATATTTGTATGCGTTTTTTAGACGTTTTTCCTTTCCAGCCAAGAGGCCATTCTGAATCAATGAGAACTGTCGAAATCAGTTCAGCCGTTCTCGACATATATGAAATCTTTCAAGCATATCTTCTTTGATAGACATATATATCGCATATATTTGCTATATATTCGACTTTTTGGATCTTAACATCAATGTAAAGATCAGAAGTAACCTTGTCATGGCTTTGTGATTTCGCCGGGATTTAAAATATTCGCGGTTTTATGAAAAATTTTGATTTTTTTCAACAAAAAAGATATGGTCTATTTTACCCGCTAAATATTATCCGATGACCACCCAAATTGGTAGGCTTCTTCCCCGCCCTAAACTCTAGCTACATGCGAAATTCCGCGTCGATTGGTCTATAATTGCGACCTGTATAGCTACTGCAAAATCCGACATTTTTTCAGTATTTGGTCCATTTCGACCCCTAAACATTTGGCGATCATCTCCAAAAGAAATAGGGTTCTATTCTGACCCTAGCCCCACCTCCATTCTAAATTTCGTGAAGATCGGGCCATAATTGCGACCTGTAGAGTGATTACAAATTAACATGGACAGACGGACAGACGGACGGACGGACATACATAGCTAGATCGACTCAGCTCGGCGAGCTAGGAAGATCCATATATACTTTCCTATGTGGGAAATCAATATTTCGTGGTGTTACATAATTTTTGGCCCAATCAAACTTATAATACCCCCAACACAAAGTGTTGTAGGGTATAAATACCAACATTACTTATAGGCGATATCCGATGTTCACAAAAGGCGAACTTTTGGCTTTTTTATGCTGATTTCGTAGACGAATATAGCTAAATATCGTAGACAAGAAAATTATATAGATTTTGGAGATGATCGCAAAATATTAGGGTTCAAATGAAATGTCCCTGGTCAAAATGCTAAGGGCAATATCTGGACAGTGCACCGCAACATAATTCCAAAAGCGAAACTTCCAAAATGGATTTCACAATAAAGTGGCCTCTAAAATATTGTAGTGTTGTAGGGTATCACATAGTCGGCCCCGCACGACTATAGCCTTTGCTTACTTGTTTCAGTATACTCTGACAAATCATCATTAATAGACTCACGCTTGAACAACGCTACGAAATTATCCAAATTTACTTTGAGCAGTTGTTTTATCGCAAAATTGTGTTCAGCGATGAGACGCATTTTGACGGGTTTGTTAATAAGCAAAATTGCCGCATATGGAGTGAGACCAATCCACAAGAAACCCTACAGACTCCATTGCATCCAGAAAAATGCACCATATGGTGCGGTCTTCACGCTGGTGGCATCATCGAACCTTATTTCTTCAAAAATGAGGCCGAAGCTCGCTTTACGGTCAACGGAGATCGTTACCGCACCTTAATCAATGATTTTTTGTTTAAAAATATGGATGACATTGACCCGGAGAAAATGTGGTTTCAAGAGGATGGCGCTACGTGCTATACAGCGAATGCGATAAACCAGCAACAATTGACGCCTTTTAGTCCAGCGGCCAGCAGTGCTCGAATAAGTGGCCAAAAAGTGGACGTTCAGAATGCACTTCGTCAAGAACAGCATCGGTGCCCATATGCCCGAAATCATTTTCAAATGTTAACATCACGTATTGATCTTTCGAATAAAAAAAAATTTTTGATAAAAAATTTTTGATAAAAATTTTGATAAAATTTTTTTTTGTTTAATTTTTACAATTTTAAGCTATATTGGGCTTATATGGGAGCTATATCTATCCAATCTATTCGACTAACCAATTTCAATAGGGTTCGTCATTGAATCGAATAAACGATTTGTGCAAAATTTCATCTCAATCGGATAATAAATGCGGCCTGCATTTTGTTCACAAGAATACAAGGTCGGACGGACTGACGTACATAAATCGACTCAGAAATTGATTCTATTAAAATCCTCAAAAGTAACTATGGGTCCGTCTCGCTTCCTTCTCCATGTTACAAACAAATGCCCACGGACATAGTATCCTTACCGCTATATGGTGTAGGCTGTAAAAATATAGTAATACGAAAAATATAAACATTTAAAATTATTTAAATGCCTATCTACAAATATTGCTCATTTACATTTCAAATCAGAAAATCTTCAAAATTATATTTTATTTATTTCTACCACATTTTTTTATTCGTGGTCGCATCAAAATTACATTTTATTTATTTTTTCTACATTTTTCTATTCGTGGTCGAATCGTTCGCAACTTTAAATAAAAAAAAATTAAATCTTATTCGACGTGACTGTAATTCAATGTTCATTTCTCTCTTATTCAATAAACACGAAAAATTAGATGTTTCATATTTTCACTTAAAACGTCTTCGGAGGACATCCCACGGAAATTTTTTAAAGCAGTCGAATGTTGTTTATTTACACAACAGGAAATTGAAGCGTTAGCAGCTACACTAATTATACCACGTCAGTTTTGTAAACAAAAACTTTTGCGGCGGTTAAACGCGGCGAAAAGGTTAAAAGCTATTTTCGAGAAATAAACACAAAGAGGATAGTGGTTGTTTTTTGGAAAACACTTAAACGTGGAAGTCGTTCCTTCGAACAATTACAAACAGTTTTACTTTGTCGGAGTTTAATGTTGCTAACTTTTCACGGTGTGAAATTGGTGATTGGGATTTCAGAGAAAACTTGTTTTCGCTAGAAAAGTATATAATAGTTTTTTGGACAGCTATTACCTTTGTCCTGATATCTTTACAAATTTCACTAATTAGCTCCGATTAATTCCTAGTTCAGTTTGGCAAATTTGAAAATAATCGCTTTATCCATAAATTAGTAAATATCTGGTTTAATTGATTTTGTTGTGCCAATGAATTGCCTTGTATCCATGCAACGAACTTGGAATTACGTCAATCATAAGCTATCTCTGCACTTAAATAGCGATTGCAATCGATTTCAATCAATTTGCCATGTAATTGATTCTCGCCAACGGTAATATCATAGATAATATCATTTTCGAAGAAATATTAAAAAGCAGCCATAATAGATAATTTAAATTGCTATAAATGTCATCTCTAATAACTGAATTAATATTTACATTTTCAATCCATATGGGTTTAAATTTGAGAACAGGAAAAACTGTAAAACCAGTACAGAAATAATAAGCTATATCTTTGTGGGCAACGATATACACTAGACTTGAGCGAGATATTAGTCTCGAATGTATGTGACCTATCGTCATAAATACCGTCAACATCTATACTTCTAGCCCGTATCTGATGCTTGAACTGATATCCTTGTTGTCGTTCGGGCATTTAAACATGAAAATTTGACTTTTTTCTAAAAGATGTTGTCTGGTCCGGGTTGCTATCACGGATCAAAAATGATGGCTTGCAACTAAAGTCAATGTAAAAAATCTTCTAATTTTTACATCCATTTCTCTCAAATACACAATATCTACGATAAACTAGTGACATCGGCAACAGTTGTACTCCAAAGGTGAGAGGAATTAATTTTCAAAAACACCTCCTGATATAAACACACTTCTCGAACTAAATTCTTATATCAGATTCAAGATTTTAGCTCAATCCGTTATCCAAATGGCGCAATATTGCCTCTTAGTACTTCTAGTGTACCACCAACGACCCTCATTCCAAATTCCAGAATTCTACTTCGATGAATCGATCTAGTTATGTATATCCTGTCTATGTTAATTTGTAATCACGCTACAGGTCGCAATTATGGTCCTCAAGAAACTGAACATGGAGGTTAGGGTTAGAATAGAAGCATATTTTTTGGATATGAACGCAAAATATTAAATGTTTGTAGACCTGGAGAGAGGTCATAATTATAGAATAATCGACGAAATTCAGCATATAGTTAGAGGTTACGGCTGGGCAGACTCCTACCAATAGAATGACCGATGAAATTCAGCATATAGTTAGAGGCTACGGCTGGGCAGACTCCTACCAATTTGGATGGTCATAAGACTATATTTTAAGCGTGAAATAAACCATAACATTAAGGTCAGTAAATACGAAAATTTCCACTAAACGGCACTTGTTTGCAGTTTTTTATCTCACCCTGTATATAGAGCAAGTTTCCCCAGTAAAAAAAAAAACATTATTTCAAGAACGAAATCTGACAAAATGGATTTGGATAAAAGGGGGCTTCAAACTAATTATAGCGTTGTATGGCCCCCCATGGTCGGCCCGCATGACTATAGCCTTTGCTTACTATTTTTAATTTTAAAAATATGCTAATCGGTGACTCCCCATTTCCCATCGGTATTCTGATGATTTTAGCCACAATTTTCAAAATCATTTAATATTCCGTACGTAAGTTTTGTAATGGGTTCTACCTTCTATGGCAGATTGATGCTGGAATAGACCGATAATTACTTATATCATTTCCCAACTTTGGTATTTTGGTTATTTTATCCATATTTGTTGACAGTTTTTTAGATTGCTATTTAAAACTCGCAGATAATAACAACAACTAGATTATTTTAAAGACAAAAATCGAAATGGACTCAATATTCAATCCCGATACTATTCCGATTTTGGAACTCTTTTCACTAGAAACAGCCTTAAGTTTATTGACATTGTATTCTTCTCGCACAGCTAGCATATCATCATAGCATTTTTCATAGATGTAATTCAGAATGAAACTCAAAATAATTCAAAGTAACAAAACAACAACGACGTTGAGAATAGTAAAATAGGATAGATATATGATAGATATATACCCTACAAAATCTGAATTAAATATTTTCAAATTGATTAATAAAAACAATATTTGTTTCTACAACTTAGATACAAGCCTTTTACTACACAAACAATGAGTAAAACCAAGGTATTCGCCATACAGTCTCTTTAATAATATTTTTCAAAATTCGATTAAGCTTAGAAATTTTAGGTAAATAACCAACTGAATGGAATGTAAATCTACCATAAATACAAATTATTGTTATTACCTACTTCCATGCATGCGAATTGATATTATTAAATTATGGGAAATGGAACAAAAATTTAAAAATTCGAAATACCTTCTTGTGGCATAAAGAAATTGTATTTTAACTCTTTTCATCACTGAATTCCATGTTGGTAGTTTATTTTTCAAATGCATTACTTGTTATGTCCCACATTCAAATGGCAGCCATCAATATATGTAGTTACATGTATCATCATGTTACTCCATATCAATTCGAAATGAACCAATCTGAATCAACATACATAACGAAAGAACGGGTATAACAGTATTGGTTTCAAAGAATTTCAGTTTTCAAAAATGAAAGAGAAATTGTGCAAATAATTTTATTGTGCAGTAACAATGCTGGAACATTTACACCAATAACTGCTCGTACTGAAAGGCTCAAATGAAAAAGCAAATTATTGTTCAAATGCTGTGCAGGGAATACAGCAACGTAAGGTAACAAAGCATTTGTAGAGGTAAAAATGTGTGATAGTATTTGAATGTAGAAGAAGGCGATTTTATAAATTTTATAATTTAATTTATTTAACACAATATGAAGATTCATTTAAATAAATGATAGTCTATAAGTTATAAGTTATTGTTAAATTCATTATTTATATACCCTTTTTATACCTTAAGACGAACGCTGTGTTGATACAGCCAGTTGAAATAATTATGATATTTGAAACAATGTTTGCTCTGACCTAGCATTTTGTTAGAAAAAAACATTTTTTTCGGTAAACAAAATTAAAAATGTATATGTCACTTAAATATTTGGCGAGAGTGGCTAAAAAAAAAATGATTTCAACCTCGTCACATAAAGTTTACTAATTATAACTTTTACAAACTCCAATTAAATCTGATAACTAGTGGCATATTCATTTTGCTCGCATGCATTTTTTAAAACTGTTCATCGAAAAGGGGCCATATATAATTGTAATGTATGTGTAGTTTCATGCTGAAATGAATATATAAGAGTATATAATTAAAATCATTTTCAAGAACATTGTGATATACAAAGTGCCGCAAAAGTAAACTTCCGCAGTTTTTTGGCTGTAATTTAAAATAATCAAAAACGTTAATTTTTCTAGTGCTTCATTTTTATTTTGTCTTTTAGTTTTTTTACATCAAGTCGAGAATATGATGTCATGTAAATGGCCGCCGTCACAGTTTATTGTCATTTGAGCGGCATGTTCCATCACTTTAGCCGAAACTTCCACAAAAATAAGTCTGGAGCGGACAAAGCTGGCGATATTGCTGGCCAGTGCTAATCGCCATTAGGCGCGCGGGAAATGCATCTTTACAAAATAGTGATTGTGGCACGTGCCGTCCTGTTGGACTCACATGTTTTCCAATCACAACTTATTAAGTTGCGGCAAAAAGCAGTCGTTGACAATTGCAATTGCGAACGCCTCCAGCGAAAACAGCGCACCGTACTGTAACTTTGAACGGGTGTAATGGCTCTTCGTGGATTACACGCGGATTTTCATAACGTACATTTTGCTTATTTACGTACCCGCTACGATGGAAATGGGCCTGATCACTCATGATTAGTTTGGATGAAAAATCGTCTTCATCTTTTTCTTGATGGTGATTGAGGATGGCTTGAGCGTATGTTAGACACGATTGGCGGTCAGCAGCTAACAGCTGATGCACCATCTAGACTTTTTATGGAAACATCTTCAAATCTTGTATCAAAATTCGCTGTTAAGACTGTCGACTGACACCAATTTGCGTGGCACGACGTCTGGTGGATCCGTCATCATCCATCCTTGCATCACATCCTCGGATATAGCAGCAATATTCTCTGCAGAACGGATACTCCGGGGCTGCCACGCCCCAATGGCCATGAAATATTTGATTAACTTCCATTGATTTTAATTTTTTTTATACCCTCCACCATAGTATGGAGGGTATATTAAGTTAGTCATTTTTAACACCTCGAAATATACATTTTAGACCCACAAAGTGTATATATTCTTGATCAGCATAAAATTCTGTGTCGATTTAGCGATGTCCGTCCGTCTGTCTGAAGTAGGTTGATAATGTTTTACTCAAATGTGTATTATGTCTGCAGGACTTTTGGTATTGAAAATGGGCCATGTAGGTTCACGTCTTCGTTTAGCCCCCATATAATGGTACCTCCCGATATTCGGTATTTTAATGATTTTAGCGGCATTATTTACTTTATTGGAATTGTTTCAAATTTGATATGTGAAGTTCCTAATAGATACTACTTCGTACAATCCCCATACAACGGTACTCCCCGATATTCGGTATTTTGATTATTTTAGCTACATTATTTACAGAAAATTTTTCAAATTTGGTATTTGAAGTTCGTAATAGATACTACATCTTAAGAGAGAAAATTGTCCGTGCAAATCCATGTTTTACAACCCCCATGGTATCTCCCTATATTCGGCATTTTGATGATTTAAGCTACATTATAAACAGATTTTTTTCAAGTTTAGCATTTGAATATTGTAATAGCTTATGATAAAAGTTGCCTATGAAGGTCCACGTCGTCGTATAGACCCTAATATACGACTTCATTCGGTATTTTTAAGATTTTAACAGAATTTTTAACGGATTTTATTTTATTTTATACATATATAAAAAATAAAATAAAATCATATATAAAAAATAAAATAAAATCCGTTAAAAATTCTGTTAAAATCTTAAAAATACCGAATGAAGTCGTATATTAGGGTCTATACGACGACGTGGACCTTCATAGGCAACTTATATATAAATATATAAATTTTTATATATATATAATTTTTTTTTTTATTTTTGAAAATTGCCAAATTCATTCCAAATGGTGGAGCGTATTCAATGTTTGGCACGGCCGAACTTACACCTTTTTTACAAGTTTTTTCTCTATTTGACAACTGTGGAATATTTTTCTTAGTATTTTACTAAGTGCGTATGATGTGTCGTATGATTTTATATAAGTATTCTAGAATGTCATACATATGCCATAGTAACCCCGAAAGCAATGAATAAGCATTAAAGTTGGTTCAATAGACCGAAAAAGTATCATAACATCAAAAAATCACGTTATAAAATATTTTTTCTTACAAGGCCTTTCCCTTAAAATGCCGTAGTGTCTTCTCATAGAGAAAAATAAGACCATATATTCTTCATACAGAAGACATTACAGCTTTCTCAAAGAAGCTGAATACATCGCTTAACTTTGATGTGAAATAAAAAAAAATTATATTGTGTAATTTTGCATTTGAGATAACAATACCCATTAAATGAACACGTACTTGTTCAACAATTTAATAAGTCCCATTCGATGGTATAAATGTCAACAATGCCGTCATTGCAGTCTGTTATTAACTGCTAGAAGTACATAAGCATGTCAGATCCAAGCGGTTCTCTTCCGATTCCGCTATATATTCCATCACCACTGTCAATAACATCATCAACTTCATGACACATCAGTTAGCTCACACAAAATACATGTAATTTCTTTCATTTGACTGAAAACGACAATGTGTAAGCGCTGCATGAAATTGATTGATAGTACTTTATTGGAAGTGTAGTAATGGTAAATGTTGAGAGGGTGTAATAGGTTAGTGATACCTGAAATTTAAATATTTTATTTAGTTGGTAGAGGTGTATCGCATATGTCTATTCTATAAAAGTCTTAAAGGCTCAAACGTAAAACAATACAATTTTTTTGGTTAAAATGTTCGCTTTTATGATGAGATTTCTATATATTATATAATATGGTTAATAATGAATTATAAAACTTTGATTCCTATTTCATTTTTTAAATGGTTGTTTGAAAACATACCGAAAAAATGTGCTGGTTTAGTATTAACATAAATTATAGTTATCAGTTTATGTTCTAATGCACTTCGTCGAGCCCCGACACAGTTCATCACTAAAGAATGACATGTAAATGGTCCTCTTGTGTCACATAATAATCCTTTACTTTTATGGATGTTATAAAACGGAATATAGTTCACAGGATGACACTTCTAAAGAAAGAAAAAAATATGATACATCTATGAAATGGGTCTATGAAAGAAATAAGCTATTTATTTAAAATGTAAAAAAAACAAATTATATACGAAAATCTTCATAGGGCGATTATTAAAATATTTTTGAGAATATCTACATTCCTGTAAACAGATCTACAAAGTATGTACAAGGGTATCTAAAAATTTACAAAATATACAGATGCTGTGTAAAGTCATGTAATTTTTTTAAAGAAAAGAGCTACACATAGTTTATAACATCTCATGATATTCTAAATGCAATATTTTATTGTGTTAAATAATATATAATTTACACCTATTCAAGAGGAAGATTTTGCAATATAAATCTGCAATAAATAAAAAGAGATGAAATGCAAGAGAATCTTCAGAAACCTTACAAAGAAAAACTATAAATCCTCCAAAAAAAAAAAAAAAAAAAAAAAAAAAAATAGATATTAAATGAGAAGATCGAAAGATCTATAAAAATCTACAAATTTTCTTCACCACTTTTTTTATATATTCAATAAGAAGATCTAAAAGCGATATACAAAGTTTAAAGAAGCACAGACAACGATTTCACATTCTAGGAGAGTTATTGCTAGTCAAGATTTTTAACTTTTGGGACGAAGTACGCAAAGTTGTTGGCCAACATTGCACCATATTTACTTTAGACCTTGATCTGATATAAAAATTATCGCGGTGCAAATTTGGGGTACCATGATGCTACATTCTTTTTAGAAAAGCACTTTTGTGGGAATAACAGATATTTTAACTTTTTATATTTATTCCATGGCAAAATTAAGAAGGTGAAGCATACATCTTTTTTCCTGAAATTTGGATTTTATCGGGTACCTGATTCTTTTTCAATGAGGTATGTTTAGGTTTTTATACATTCCAGAAAATAATACCTCGAAATCACCATTTTAGACTTCATATTGTATATATATTCTAGATCAGCTGAAATAGGTTGATAAAATATTTTTTGATGTATTTTAAGTTTAGAAAAATTTTCGATATCGAAATTGGGCTATATTGGTCCAAGTTTTGAATAGTCGGAGGTAAGCCACAAAGGTATATGTTTTCGTGGGTGTGGTTCAAGAAGGGACGCCAAGTTTCCACCTTCTTATTATATGAACTAAAGCTGGTTCTGACGTGCAACATTGAAACCAAATTGGATAACCTATTTGTGTTTTTATACCCTACAACACTATGTGTTGGGGTAATATTGGTTTCCAACACAGGAAAGTATATGTGGATCTTCCTATCTCGCCGAGCTGAGTCGATCTAGCTATGTATGTCCGTCCGTCCGTCTGTCCGTCTGTTCATGTTAATTTGTAATCACTCTACAGGTCGCAATTATGGCCCGATCTTCACGAAATTTGGAATGGAGGTCGGGGTCGGGCCAGAATAGAACCCTATTTCTTTTTGAGATGATCGCCAACTGTTTAGGGGTTGAAATGGACCAAATACTGAAAAAATTTCGGATACAGGTCCCAATTATAGACCAATCGACGCGGAATTTCGCATGTAGCTAGGGCGGGGAAGAAGCCTACCAATTTGGGTGATCATCGGATAATATTTAGCGGGTAAAACAGACCATATCTTTTGTGTTGAAAAAATTCAAAATTTTTCATTAAACCGTGAATATTTTAAATCCCGGCGAAATCACAAAGCCATCACAAGGTTACTTCTGACCTTTACATTGATGTTAACATCCAACAAATCGGATATATAGCAAATTATGTGCGATATATATGTCTATCAAAGAAGATATGCTTGAAAGATCTCTTATATGTCGAGAACGGCTGAACTGATTACGACAGTTCTCATTAATTCAGAATAGCCTCTTGGCAGGAAAGAAAACACGTCTAAAAAAATCGCATAAAAATATCTCTCTAAAGATAAAAATATTGATTTTGTAAAATTTTCTCAAATTTTTTCAATTTTGTCATATTTTTGGCATATTTTCATTTTGAATTAAACATTTGGTAATATTTCTACAGCTAACAAAACTAAGTAGTTACGATATCAGGATATCATATACAAATCGCATTTATGGCCCGATCCTTACGAAATTTTGCATGGGGATAAGATGAGGGTCAGAATAGAAGCCTACTCTTTTTGGAGATGGAGATATTTAGGGGTTGAAATGGACCAAAAAACTGCAAAATTGTCGGCAGGTCGTAATTATCGCCCAATCCTCACGCACATTTGAAAGGGGGTTACCGGACATTGCAAAAGCCAAGCAGTTTTGGATGGCCATATTCAATGTGTGAAATAGTTTGCCAACTTTTGTAGACATACGAAAATGTCTATTCCAGAGACTTTTTGGAGAATTCACAAATATAGGAAAGACGCACTTCTGACTATTTCGTTAACGAATAAAGTCAAATGTCTGTATCTCATATAGATGCGTCTCAGCCAAAAACCAATAATAAATGTTAATCTTTTGCCACTTCTGAGAGATTATAGGTCTTTGGGAAATATTGGTTCCAGATCTAGGAAGACCGTTTACGTGCAACATCTACCAATAAATTGGAAATGAGCAAATTAGTTTAAGTTGCAATTATTCGAAAAATAGTGAACGAAACCTGATGGCTTTCTTTTATAATTTGTCACAATATCTTGTGAAATTCTTTCGAGTATATTGGTTATATAAACTGTATAGTTTATTATAGTGTTGTAGGGTACTTAACGGTCGGCCCCGCTCGACTGTAGCCTTTGCTTACTTGTTTAAAGTAAATTATTTTCTCTAAAACTAAGTTTCATAGAAATTTTACGGTGCGTGACAGATACGCGCTAAATGGTCTTCAAATGTCCTGAAACGTGTTTCATCCCATGGCATCCAAAGTGTCTAAGCCCGCTATTTTGATGAAATATATTTCGGTGGTGGCAAATTGTAATATACGATTCATAATAAAGTTTCGAAGTTATAAACGGCAACGCTGTCCCGATCCAAAATAATAATAATAATAATAATAATAATAATAATAATAATAATAATAATAATAATAATAATAATAATAATAATAATAATAATAATAATAATAATAATAATAATAATAATAATAATAATAATAATAATAATAATAATAATAATAATATAATAATAATAATAATAATAATAATAATAATAATAATAATAATAATAATAATAATAATAATAATAATAATAATAATAATAATAATAATAATAATAATAATAATAATAATAATAATAATAATAATAATAATAACACTAATAATAATAATAATAATTTTCATGACGTAGTATAGAAATTAGAATATTTTCTTGAGACACCAAACGCATAATCCATATGTAAATAGTTGTAGCCCGTCATATGTTTTATCCTTTCCTTATATAACCATTCTGCAACAAAATCTTTTCGTTGCAAAGCAACTTAACCTATGCTTTAATTTTGGAACACAAGTTTTGATAATGTCTACATACAACTGTCTTTACTTGCAAAATGATCTTCACAGATTATTCCCTTCTCTTACTACAAATGCATAAATTTACTCCACAAAAAGTTTTCTGTTGCAAAAATGCAGTACCCAAACAAAAAACATGAAACTTTTCTCAAAATTCGAATATGGTACAAACAAAAATTTATGAAAACAAAAGGAAGTAAGTTCTGCATGCACATGACTTCTTGAACGACGACGTGTACAACAAAACTTGAACATTACATTACTGAACTTAGAAATTATTATTCTGCAATATCATATTTGGACAGATGTTTGATTTCTTATTTTCACTTTTGTTCTACTCACTTTTTGTTCGTTTGTTATGCAAATCGATGTGAATTTACAAAATTTGGTATTCTGGGCCATATAAGTTCAATGTGCATATGTGCAGCAAATGTACAATGGAATATTACGAACTGAAGGGAAATAGACCAATCTATAAAAGCGAAATAATATCAGATGAGTGTTAACGGATAGTGCATTGGTTTTATTTCGTAGTGATATTTATATTCTGAAATCTTTGCCTTGCATACTAGTTTGCATTTGTATTTTATTGTACCCTCCACCATAGTATGGAGGGTATATTAAGTTTGTCATTCCGTTTGTAACACCTCGAAATATACATTTCAGACCCCACAAAGTATATATATTCTTGATTAGCATAAAACTCTATGTCGATTTAGCTATATATTATGTCTGCAGGACTTTTGGCATTGAAAGTGGGCCATGTAGGTTCACGTTTTTGGATTTTGATGATTTTTGCGACAGTATTCATCTGAATGGTTTCAAATTTGGTATTTTAAGTTCGAAATAGAGTTTACAGCCTAAGACAGAAAATTGTCTGTGCTGGTCCACATCTTCGTATAGCCCCCATATAACGGTACCCCTGATATTCGGTATTTTGATGATTTTAGCGATATTATTCACCGGAATTGTTTCAAAAAATTGGTATTTGATGTTCGTAGTGGATACTACAGTCTATGACAGAAAATTGTCTGTGTAGATCCACGTCTTCGTATAGCCGCCATATAATGATACCTACCTATGTTCGGTATTTTGATGATTTTAGCTACATTATTCACCAATTTTTTTTTAAGTTTCGCACTTGAATATTGTGATGGCTTATGACAAAAGTTACGTATGCAGCTACATTCGGTATTTATAACAGATTTTAACAGAATTTTCAACAGATTTTTTTGTTTTTGAGAATTGCCAAATTCGTTCCAAATGGGTATTCAAGGTTGGCCCGGCCGAACTTTTATACTTGTTTTAATATACATTTTTCTTCAATAATTATATAAAATAATAAATGTCTTTACATGTTATTGCAATGTTTATAGGTCCTTTAATGAAAGCTTAGAAATATTCTACCATTGATGTTAATTTCATAGCATTTGCAGTGTTTAGTGTAGATAAATTTGATTTTAATCACATTACAGTAAATCGTACACAACTTCTTTGCTGAGACTAATCTGCTCTCAAAATATTTAGGTATCACTTCTCCTAAAATTCTGTATTCATTATAACTTTTCAAGTTAATTGAAATATCATCTCATCTTATCTTGGATTAATTAAACTAATCTACTTTATTTTGAGAGAGAAATTGTTGCAAACGTTCAGATTATGCTGTGGGGGTGTATATGCATCCATAACTAAAATAATTAAATTTAATTGCTACAAATGCAATTTCAATTGTAATCATTGTATCAAATATACATGCATATGTTTGAATATTTTGAACAAATTAAACTCATGCCTTATCATATTATAGTTATACTAATTGGAATAGGAGGTTAATGGTAGTTGGTTGTGTGTATGTGTGCAATATTGGTTTGGAAATCATGCATAAAATAGCTTGTTTATATTATTTTTACAATGATACATCTTTAGCCAAATTAAATGAAGATTTTTTTTGGCGGAAAATGTTCGTCTTTTTAACATGATTTTTTATATGCTATATGGCCTCGGAGATCGGCTTTAGGAGATATGAAGTCGATCTAGCCATGAAAGTCTGTATTCTGCTTGTGCACACGATAACTTCAGAAAGCACTATCTGGGTCCAGGTGCAAACCTGTTACTTGTAATATTTTTAGCAAACTTAGATTGATTTCGGAGAAGAAAAAAAAAAGAGCGTTTTGTTTTTCAAAATCTTGAACCCTATGTAAGAAAAGTAGAAAAAAGGTCCGATCTCTACATCTCTCTTTATAACAGATTCTGTGTTAATGGAAATATTGAGATGTACCGAGTCTGGAATGGAATCGGATGTTGATTTCACTTTTTATGAGCTCCATGGATATTAAAAACTTTGATCGTTTGTGGTGGCGGTACCGGAAGGAGTGGTCCGATATATTCTGTTTAATGCCTGATCCTGGCTTCATAAAAATATTAGGATGTGTGAAATTTGAAGACAATCGGACTGTTACATTACATTTTTTAAGAGTTGTAATTATTAAAAATTTTGACCTTTGTGGGGGAGGTGCTTGATGAAGTGGACCGATATTGTCCAGATTCGCACCTGACCTAGCACTGATGCAAATATTAGGATTTGGAAAGTTGGACGAAATCGGATTATCCTTTCTCTTTCTGTGCAGAAAATATGCTTTTTTTTGAAAATTTCGACCATTTGTGGGGAAGGTACCAGAAGGAGTGGACCGATATATTCCATTTTAACATCAGACCTTGGGTTAGTATAAATATTGGGATGTGTGCAATTTGAAGACAATCGGACTGTTACATCACATTTTTTAAGAGTTTTAATTATTCAAAATTTTGACCTTTTGTGGGGGAGGTACGAGAAGGAGTGAATCGATATTGCCCATCTCCGAACTCGATCTAAGTTTGATGTACCATGTTTGGACCTAATCGGATATTACCTTCGAGAGTTATCGTGCGCGCCTGCCAGACAGACAGACGGACGAACATCGCTCTAAATGTCCTGAAACGGATTTGGTCCACACAGACCTAGGGTCTAAAATCGTTATTTCGACTAGCCAAGTTGTGACCGTATCAAATGATCTTATATTGAGAAATGGAAGTTCCCATTCGTAATATTTACATAAGCCAAGGCATTTTGCGAAAACTGACAAAATTGGTTTACTCTTTTGGACATCCTTTTTGATTTAACATAGCGTTTCCCAATATCCCTACCTTTGTTCGTGTAAGTGTGAAATTTAATATGTTGGTCCACACTTTCTCGTACTTCTCCTAGAAAATTACAAAAATTTCCCATTAAAAAAGAATATAAATAAATAAATAAAAATATGCAGACACGTATAACGTCATTCATCGTAATATTTAGATAAGGCTAAGGTCGTGTGCCAAAGTAGACCCCCAATGACCCACATCTTCTACTATTTCCTCCTGCTTCTTATATATTCCGAATATCTGAATTTACAACCGAATATCTATAAATCAAATTCGAATTGAAAATACTACTTTCTGAATTTTAACCGATATTTCCGAATTAAAGTTTAATGGAAGTAATGCCCAGTTATTGTTGTATTGAAAATTCTATAATTCAATAGAATGGATTGTAATGTGGTACCTTGTAGACAAAATTTCGTAAGAAAAATTAATATAGGGTTTGACATTACTTTGAAAAATGATAATGTCGCAGAATGTGTTCGAAAGTTACGGAAGAAAGAGCAGAACCGTCAGCTCAGTATGTATACCAATAAAAAATTGTCGCGCTTGGAACACAGAGTGACTAGTTGGTGCCAATTTTTTTGTCCATAGGCACAATTGGACCATTTTTCTTTGAAAACGATCAAGGAGTGGCCGCTGAACAAAGTTCTGTTCAATAAAATTGGGGAGAAGAATATGGACAACATTTGGTTTCAAAAAGACAGTGCTACGTCCCACACAGCCAAAGCTACACTCGATATTTTGTGCCCTGTTTTTTAAGATCGCATTATTGAATTGGTTGTAGACCTCAAAGCTGCCGTTGGACTACTATTTTGTGCCCTCAAAATTGAGGGTTACGCCGAAAAGTCAGAGACAGTTTACGCTTCAAAAGAAAATATTCGTGAAGCCATTGGTGAAATTCAGATGCCCATATTCGATAATGTGTCTGAAAATTGGACCATCGTGTAGGCTACTACATGGCCAGCCGAGGCAGAATTGTGCTTCTACATAAAAAAAACTAATTTTGAGAAATTATTTATTAATTTACTTTTTTATAGCATTTTCAAAAGAAAAAAAAATGATAATAATAATAATATAAAACAAGTAAGCAAAGGCTACAGTCGAGCGGGCCGAGCGGGCCTACAACACTATAATAAACGATACAGTTCATATAGGCGAGATACTCGAAAGAATTCCACAAGATATTGTGACAAATTATAAAAGAAAACCATCAGGTTTCGTTCTCTAATTTTCGAATAATTGCAACCTAAACTAATTTGCTCATTTCCAATTTATTGGTAGATGTTGCACGTAAATGGTCTTCCTAGATCTGGAACCAATATTTCTCAAATACCTATAATCTCTCATAAGTGGCAAAAGATTAACATTTATTATTGGTTTTTGACTGAAACGCATCTATATGAGATACAGACATTTAACTATATTCTTCAACGAAATCAGTGTTAACGAAATAGTCAGAAGTGCGTCTTTCCTGTATTTGTGAATTCTCCAAAAGTCACTGGAATGGACATTTTCGTATTTTGTCTACAAAAGTTGGCAAACTATTTCACACATTGAATATTTTTGAATGACCATCCAAAACTGTTGGGCTTTTGCAATGTCCGGTAACCCCCAATCAAATGTGCGTAAGGATCGGGCGATAGTTACAATCTGCTGACAATTTTGCAGATTTTTGGTCCATTTTAACCCCTAAATATATGGCGATCATCTCCAAAAAGAGTAGGAATCTATTCTGACCCTCTTCTTATCCCCATGCAAAATTTCATAAGGATCGGGCCATAAATGAGATCTGTATATGATATCCTGATATCCTAACTACTTAGTTTTGTTAGCTGTAGAAATATTACCAAATGTTTAATTCAAAATGAAAATATGCCAAAAATATGACAAAATTGAAAAAATATGAAAAAATGTTACAAAATCAATATTTCCATCTTTAGAGAGATATTTTTATGCGATTTTTTAGACGTTTTTTCTTTCCTGCCAAGAGACCATTCTGAATTAATGAGAACTGTCGAAATCAGTTCAGCCGTTCTCGACATATATGAAATCTTTCAAGCATATCTTCTTTAATAGACACATATATCGCACATAGTTTGCTATATATCCGATTTTTTGGATGTTAACATCAATGTAAAGATCAGAAGTAACCTTGTCATGGTTTGTGTTTTCGCCGGGAATTAAAATATTCGCGTTTTAATAAAAAAATTTGAATTTTTTCAACACAAAAGATATGGTCTATTTTACCAGCTACATATTATCCGATGACCACCCAAATTGGTAGGCTTCTTCCCCGCCCTAAACTCTAGCTACATGCGAATTTCCGCGTCGATTGGTCTATAATTGCAACCTGTATAGCTACTGCAAAATCCGACATTTTTTCAGTATTTGGTCCATTTCAACGCCTAAACATTTGGCGATCATCTCCAAAAGAAATAGGCTTCTATTCTGACCGTAACCCCACCTTCGTGCAGGATCGGGCCATAATTGCGACCTGTAGCGTGATTACAAATTAACATGGACAGACGGACAGACGGACGGACGGACTTACGTAGCTAGATCGACTCAGCTCGGCGAGCTAGGAAGATCCATATATACTTTCCTATATGGGAAACCAATATTTCGAGGTGTTACATAAATTCTGGCTCAATTAAACTTATAATACCCCCAACACATAGTGTTGTAGGGTATAATAAAAATTGGCTGACCTTGTATTTTTACAGGTTTTTGGGCTGCAGGGTTTTCATGTTCCTTAGTCGTATATTCCATTGTTTTTATGATGTTCCGTTTTAATCTTCAGCAATTTATTGTCGCTTCTCAGTCCAACAAACTGAATAAAGCTATTTTTAAATTTAAACATTTATTTAACTGCGGGGAGAAAATGCAACTTAAAATTACCAAATTTTAGTATATACATATACTTTTTCCCGCCCACAACTTCTGTGTGGGTGTATGTACTCTGAGGCCAGTCAAAGTTAGGACAGTTGCCATTTTTCACATTAATAGAGAAAAAAAATCATTATTATAATAAATTTTTTGTCGTCCATCTTTCATGTTAAACAGAGTAGACTAGTGAGTGGTATCCTACATTCCACATCAAACACTGCCAGATACATGAATACCAGCGAGTTCCATTAATATTTATTTAACTGTGGCTGATTCATCATTTGTGGGGGTGTGTTAAGTTAGAATTATTTAAATATTTATGTGACACCAAGTTGAAATTATGATCGTCATGTTGCTCGGTCGCAACACTAACACATTTTCATAATGACTATACTGAGGTGTTGAGGTATGTGTGTGTCAAACTTTGTTGCCATAATTTATGTTTTGGAAATGTAGGAAGTTGTTATGAAAAATTGTGGTGATCTATAATCGCGAGATGAGAACATAATACACTTTACACAAACTTGTATTAGCATTGTTATATCAATATTACAGAAGTATAAATAATTTGAAGGTAATTGAAATTACGTTATTATGTTCTTATGCATTAAAAGATATAGCAATACCTTGAATAATGGATAATAAATAGGTCATTAATTCTAAAAAATTAATAAAGATTTTACTGATCTAGCGACGAGTGTAAAAATGTTACTTATTGTTGAGGAAACCATATAAAAATCACATGAGCTACATATTTATTTGTAGTCATATCACTCATCTCAATATACATAAAATGACCAGTTGGCGAAATATCGAAATTAAATTCGTATTATGAATACTAAATAGTACAATTAAAAGTAAACAAGTAAAAAAGCTGTAAGTTGGGCCGGGCCGAACTTTGTATACCCTTTGGTACAAATTTGACAATTTTCAAAAAATTAAAATCCATAAAAAATTCTATTAAAATCTTAAAAATGCCGAATGTAGCCGTATATTAGAGTCTATACGACGACGTGTCATAAGCCTGCACAGACAATTTTCTGACATAGGCTTCAGTATCCATTACGAACTTAAAATACAAAATTTGAGATAATTCCGGTAAATAATATCGCTAAAAACATCCAAATTCCGTATATCGGGGCTACCGTTATATTGGGCCTTTTCGAAGGCGTGGAACTGCAGGGAAAATCTTCTGCCACAGACTGTAATATCCATTACGAGCTTCAAATGCGAATTTTGAAACAATTGCGGTAAATAATGTCGCTAAAATCATTAAAAATATCGAATATCAGAGGGTATTCATTACGAACTTCAAATACTAAATTTGAATTAGTTCCGGTAGAGAATGTCGCTAAAATCATCAAAATACCGCATATCGGGAGGTACAGTTATATGGGGGCTATACGAAGATGTGGACCTTAATGGCCTATTTTCAATACCAAAAGTCCTGCAGACATAATACACATTTAAGTGAACTTACTTCATTTCGTTTCGTTAGATGGACAGACGGACGGACAAAATCGGCATAGAATTTTATGCTAATCAAGAATGTATATACTTTGTGGGGTCTGAAATGTTTATCTCGAGGTGTTACAAATGGAATGACCAACTTAATATGGTATAATATGGTGAAGGGTATAACAATTGGTAAGATTAAATATTGGTAAAACAGATAAATCTGGGAATTTTATTGAGGGTCACTATTGATAAGTTACGGTATTTGTAATGGGCATAAGTCAACGGCTAAATCAAAAATCTTGAAGCTTTGATTAAGAGCCACATTTTGCTTGACAATTGTCACGACATTTCGCATAGTCTCGTAGCCCCGGTCAAAAACCAAAATAACCATTTTGAATAATTTTTTGGCATTGTTTCAAAAATAATATGGGTCAATAGCACAACATCTGTCTTTAAATTGGAAATGTACCCATTACCTATTAATCCTACAAATCGATAGAAAGATGGACCAATTATGTATCCCAATATTTTAAGGAATTCGGTCATTCTATTCCAAGGGTATCACATCTAAGGGTAGGTGGTGCCGTTTCATAATCCCCATTACTCTTATGGGGATTATGACCTTTTTTTCGGTCATAGCCCTCATAATGGAATGGAGATTATGTCCAAGAAAAAATCGATCATAATCCCCATACAGTAGCAGCCATAATACCCATCATAATGCGGACATAACCGGGTGTGCGAAAAAATTGAGATTTTCTCCTCTAGGTATGTCAGACTCCGGCAATCGCGAACCAAAGTTTTCTAAATTTTGAACTTTTTTAACTTTTAAACTTTTTTCTCTTCTGGGTATGTCCGGCACCGGATAACGCGAACCAAAATTGTCTAAATTTTTACGATTTTATAAGTGCCGGTCTTCGGTTGGGACTTGAGATTTTCTTTTCTGTGTATGTACGGCACCGGCTAACGCGATCCTAAGTTTTTCTAAATTTTAACGAGTTTTTAAATTCTACACTTTTTTATACCCTCCACCTTGGAAAGGAAGGTATATAACTTTGTCATTCCGTTTGTAACATCCCTAAATATTCGTCGTAGACCCCATAAAGTAGATATTCATAACCAGCATAAAATTCTAAGTCGATTTAACGATGTCCATCTGTCTGTCCGTCTGTCTGTTGAAATCACGATACAGCCCACATTATTGAGCGTCAAAAATTAGCAGAACAATTTGTATTGTATCTAGGATGGTTGGTATTGAAAATGAGATGTATCGGTCCACGTTTTGGTACAGTCCCCATATAACGGAACCTCCCGATATTCGATATTTTGCTGATTTTTGCCACATTTCTCCACGGATTTTTCTAAAAATTGGCATTTGTGTGTCCTAATGTGTTCTAGCTCCGTTGGCGAGACATTGTATGTTTAGGTTCAGGTTTTTGTATAGCTCCATATAGCGGTACCTCCCGATATTCGATATTTTGAAGATTTTTGCCACATTTCCCCTCGAATATGTCTAAAAAATATGTCTAAAAAAATGGCTCGACCGAACTTAATGTTTTTTACTTGTTCTTCCTCTACGTATGTCCGGCAACGATTAACGCGAACCAAAGTTTTCAAAATTGTTAACATTTTGTACGAAGGCGGCCTTCGGTCGGGGCTTAAGACTTTCTCCTCTAGGAATATTACACACCGGGTAAAGTAGCCTGCCTTGGACCGTTGCATGAGATGTTCTCCTCTGAGTATGTTCCACAGCGGCTTACGCGAACCAAAGTTCATTAAATTTATTTTACTTTGTAAGAAGCAAGCCTTCGGCTGGGTTTTGAGGCTTTCTCCGGACATTGCTAAATATTCTTTTGTTTTTATTTTTTACGATTCTAGGTGTTATAAATTAATACATGAAATGAGACCATGTATGTGGAATTTGGTGTCTATGGTATGGGTGAGAGCATCAATCTCATTCAATGTTCAGCTTATATCAGCATCCTAGTTGGAAATTGTATTCCCTAAAGAATAAATAGCTTTGTGCTTTCTTATACTGGTAACTTTATAAAAATATTTTGAAAACTATTGCCTCATTCTAATAATATCATCTTAACTATAGCATTACATCCCCATTTTCATATTCTAACAAAACACATATGTGCCTTTAGCAGATGGAATTTTGAGCATATGCTGTACATTACAAGGATAATCTGCAAAATATGTAGCACAGGTGGACGAATAGCATAATCATGCATAAATAAAACTATCAAATGTCACATTATGGTGAAAATGAATGAATGGGTGGAAGCAGTTTTACCGGAACCTAAAGGACACAATACATACATATATGCATCGCACACACACATGCCTCACATAAGTTCCACTCTTGTGCAGAAAAACAAATATTGTTATATGCTGGATGTGGTTGGTGCGAGAGAGTAAGTGTGGATATGTGTGTGAAAGTTTAATGTTGCAATTTGCCATAAGCAAATAGTTTTAAGGCAATGTCAACATACAAGATGAGTAGATATTCAAGCTTGTACGTAGCAGTTGGAAGGCTCTTTCAACTACCCCTGCATCATATTAGTACCAAAGGACAATGGTGGAAGACTGCTCAAAGGTTGTTAAGGCTATTTAAACAATTTTCACGTCTTTATTATGTGATTTTATAACAGATTTAGTATTCTCTGCATAGCATGACATTTTCATCGAGGAAGAGAATAATGCGCATAATTGAAATAGGAATGAAAAAATAGCGACATTTTTTTAATAAACTCACTTAGAATACGGTAGATCAGGTGATTAGGAAGATACACTTCTTCAATATAATATTTCGAAAACTGTATGTTAATTAATTTTTAGTATTTTGGTTTAATTTAAAATTAATTCAATTTAATTTCGAATATAATAAAGGAGTTTTTCCTTTATCTCATTTTTTTTTTTTTTTTTTTTTTGAAAATTTCTATGTTTTTTGGTTGAGGTATCAGGAGGAGTTGATAGACATAGTTTATTCTTGAACTGGATGTAAGTTTCACAAACAAATCACGATGCGTAAACCAGATAACCCCTTAGAGATAGACCCACCATCGGACAGACAAAGCTTGATCGAATACAAATTTTCCGAAACGGACTTTTAGGTGGTATGGAGTTTAGCGTTAAAGTTAACAGGAGACTATATGGCAAGAGAGTGCCCTACGCTTTTTTGAGAAGTCGAATCATTGTCTATGTAATGTGGTGCCATTGCTAAGGTACGATCTCACCACATCTGATAAAAAGAAAAAAAAATTGGATGATTCAAAATAAATGTTGTTAATTCTTTTTGAAAAAAATAATTATTAGGCTTAAAGGCACAAGATTGCTTCTGAGGTTAGGAAATTGTCTAACTGTATCCTCGAATTCGATTTTTTCCTACACAAACAAATAGACACAAAATAGCTTAAGAATCTGCTAAATTATAAATTTAATCAAGTATAAACTAGCTCTCAATATCGTTAGCTCCCTTAACCCATTGACACGTAACACCTTAAAAAATTTTCTCATCCAATGAACTCAATAAAATGTTGCTCAATGGCATCACGTTTTGGTGGCACTGAAATGGTGAACTATATTCCTGCATGGATACAGATATGCTGAGGATAACTACTGCACTTCTGGTTGCCACACATCAATGTCATTCAATTTGTGGCAAACAATTTCATAGGCATTCTTCTATAACTCTTTGTGGAGGCACGCTACGACCGATGCTCTTTCGGTTTATTGTTGCCATGAGAATTGAGAATGGATATCATAAAATCGCATTTCTCCTAAATTCCATAAACAACGAATAAATGGGAAGTTGCTCGAATAAAGAAAAGCCGAGTAAAATACAGCTATGTTCGGCCGGTCGAACACTTAATACCCTCCTCCACCATCTGGAAGGAACTTGAAAAATTAAAAAAAAATCCGTCAAAATAAACCGCTTAAATGAAAACCGTTATATGTTGGCTATACGAAAACGTGGCCCTGCAAAAGTATTTTTCTGTTGTACCGATTTTGAACTACAAATACGAAATTTGAATAATTTCAGGTGAAAAGAATTTTAGAATTTTGTATTTTTATTTTTTTTTAGAATTGTTCGCTGATCAAGAATATATACATTGTAGGGTATATCATGAATGACAAAGTTAATATACCCTCCCTTAAATTGTGGAGTGTAACATAAGTACACTGGCACGTGGTTGTCTGTGTGTGATATAATAAGATAGTATAAAATAAATACCATGTGAAAAGATGCGATGAAAAGGCACAAAGCAACGTGATAATATGGAATCCGCTTCTCAATCCCTGTTGAATCCGATAAATCCAAAAGTTTAGTTTTCAATTGCAACCAAGATTTCAACCTTTTTCCAAGACAGTCAACCCCTTTCAACATTTGCCATTTATTTCATCCGCTTTTCATTTTTCTACTTCTTAAGAAAGTCTACCGGATTCCTTACATCTTGTGTCACGTCACTTTCATCCATTTAAACATTTATATCTTATTTATACATGAGCATGATTCAAGAAGGAAAATTAAGGACAAAAGAATGCTTCGCCGAAACGTGCTTCATCTAATATCCTTAGACACTTCCGAAATATTACTACGAAATTGCATGTGAAGTTGTTGCTCAGAGAATGGCGTGGTTTAAGCCAATAATGAGTTTTTCGGGTTTATTTTTCGAAATGCTGTTGCATTTTACACCTTATCTTTTCAATAAAGAGAACAGTGGGTGGTAAAGGTATACATATCAAAAAATATAACACTGTTAAGAAAATGCAATAACTTTTAAAGATTGGTGAGATCTGTAAGACATAAAAATATATTGGAAAAGTATCGTCTGATAACATTTATTTTTAAACTTCGACATGTATGGAATATTCTTGAAATTTATCCATTATTATATATCATTTGATACGGTTTAAATGTCCTTACCTAACACAAATAATTAAATACATTGTCAAACTATTTTGCTATGCAGGAAAACTTTCGAAGAACAAAATATTGAAATCAATTCTAAAACATGTTATGAGATGGGCAAAATCGGTTAAATCCATGGTCATATATTAAACAGGTGATACCCTAAAACACTACAATATGTTGAAAGCTCTCTTATGTCCAAATCCATTTTGGAAGATTTCGTTTTTGAAATGATGACATAGAGAACTACACAGATGTTATCCTTAGTTTTATCCCCAATATTTAAGCGCTCTCAATATTTAAGCACCCCGAAACAATATCACACGAAATTATTTTACATTTTACAGCTAAATATAATCCAGTAGTCATTGAAAATGCTAGACTTCTTCCTTGTCCTTAACTCTCTTCTCATGCAAAATTCCGCAACGATTCATTTTCAATTGTGTCCTGTAGGGCCACTGCAAATCAGAAAATTTTTTATTTATTTTTTTTTTTTTTTGGCCCATTTGAACCTTTTTCTTTAATCTTAATACATATGGAAAACTTTAGAAAATCTGCAAAATTGTAAGCCAAATGAGAAAAATCGCATGCGATAAAAAATAGAAGTGACATCTTACTAGTAGTGTGTTTCTGGTTTCGCCGGGTTTAAAAGTATTTGCGGTTTAATGGACATTTTTGTATATTCTCATAAAAATGTTAGGGTCCATTTCACTCGGTAAATATTATTCGATGACCATCCAAATTGGTAGACTTCTGCCCAGTCTTAACCTCTAACTCCGTGCTAAATTTCGTCGATAGGTCTATAATTGTGATCTGTAGAGCAAAAGCAAAATCGGGGAGTTTTCCTGTTTTTTGTCCATTTTAACCCCTAAATATTTTGCGGCCATCTCCCAAAACTACAGATTTCTATTCTGACCCTAATCCCACCTCCCTTTTAAAATTCGTGCGGATTGGGCCATAATTGCGACTTGTATCGCGATTAAAAATAAATATGGACAGACGGACTGCCTATGCCCTTTGCTTATTTATTTGTTCATGGATAAACTTATATGGGAATATTATTATGAAGATGGGCAGTCATATGACGAGACGAAAAGCGTAGATCATATAAGGAATTATTTACTTATCGAGCTTAATAAATGAGCTGGCTATTCACGTCACTGATCATTACAGCACAAGTTATTGTTGTTTAAATTATTTATTTTAACCCAATTCGAATGAAGATTTAGTACACTCTATTCCGCTATTTGGTTTCACTCCAGGAGTTAAAATAAACAAGATTTGGGTATTGCTATACCCTACACTACAAGGTGGTCAGGGTATTATGTCTTTGTGCATTTGTTTGTAACAGGCAAAAGGAAACGAGATAGACCCATAGTTCCTTTTGATAACATTCTGAGTCGATTTATGCATGTCCGTCCGTCCGTCCGTACGTCAGTCCGTCCGTCTGTCCGTCCGTCCGTCCGTCTGTCCGTCCGTCCGTCTGTCCATGTATTTTTGTAAACAAAGTACAGTTCGCATTTATTGTCCTATCCAGATGAAATTTTGCACAAATAATTTATTTGGCCCAAAGACGAACCCTATTGAAATTGGAGATAATCGGTCAAAATTTAGATATAGCTCCCATATATATCTTCGTCCGGTTTGCCTTTTATTGTGCACCAAACGTACGATCAGATTGGACCTGAAAATAAGTATGCCAAATTTGATCGAAATCGGTCCATATATATTGTTCATCCGATTTGCTATTTTTGTCCTCCGTATACGTAATATGCACCCTGTAACAACAATATTTGGGGAAATATGTCAAATACAGCTCAGAAATACATTTGCTAAATTTTATCGAGATCGGTTCAGATTTGGATATAGCTCCCATATATAACTTCGTCCGTTTTACCTTTGATTGTGCACCAAACGTCTAATATTTGGACAAATTGGATGAAATTTGGCACTTACGACCGAATTGAGTCTAGAAGCTAGTATGTCCGTTCATCCGATTTGTCATATTTGTTACCCACAGCCGTAATATGCACTCCAACGAGTGCATACCCACGATATTCAGGGAAATATATCAAATACAGCTCAGAAATATCTTTGCCAAATTTTATCGAGATCGGTTCCGATTTGGATATAGGTCCCATATATATTTTTATCCGATTTCAAATTAATTGTGCACCAAATGGGCAATGCAAATGCTTCGTCATATTTAGTCCTTTGAACTTTAAATTACAATTATAATCATAGCGTGTGTGATGGAATTCTCCCATAAAAACTTTTAATTGTTATGCGCAGCTCTACTAAATTAGCAAAGTGGTGTAGGGTATCATAAAGTCGGCCCGGCCGACTTTACGACTTTCTTTACTGGTTTTCCATTATGGTAGACATCCTACACTCCTAATACCCTATCTCTAATTCTGTATAATTTAGAAAACACTTTGATGACATGGCATTTTTCGCTCTCATAAAAAAATTTCCTTTGAATATATCCTATTTTCCACCCACTGTTCGCTAAACGTAAGTTTTATTCCATTGCAATGCAATAACATACCTCAAAGTTTTCGTGTGAAATTGATAAGAATTGTGCAGCAACAGACGAACAACGTGAAATGGCAGAAATAACAATTTTATTTCTATGCCTTTTCGTGATTCCCTCTTTCTTTCATTCTTTTATTTAGTGTTGTTATCCATGAATTCATGTGTGTAGCATTCATTCATGTTGCTGTGTCAATTGTAATTTAGTCTCTAACTGACGGAATTGATGCACTGAATGAAAAGAACCATCTTTGCCAGAGAGTATTAACGAACTAACAGTGTTGCATTGTGTGTCAACATCGAGGACTGTAAATGTCCTTGATAAAGGCATAAATATCATCCAGTACACACAAGTACATATTGAGTCTGCTAACTTTAGTTAGTAGGCATATGTTTTCGCACACTTCAAAGTAATTGATGTTGGCGAAAAACAGACATCTTTCCAAGAGGATTTGGCATGAAGTGAAAACTACATGAATTGTCATAAGGATGCACTAAATTAGAAAATAGATTAAAATTTGATTTTCTAGCATTCATCGAGCATAGGTTAATGCAGACCTCTTTGTAAAATATGAAAACGTTTTATGCAGTAGTTTTAATATTTTTGATAGCTGTTAGTCACCCTCATCTACATGTGTTAGTATTTCCATAAAATCTATGCATATAAAACAAAATTGTATTAGTTACTACGCTTATAACTCAAAAACCGCTGGTCTGATTTTAACGAGAACTTGTCTCTCGGCAGAAAAGAATAAAATCCCAAAAAATCAAGTAAAAATGTGAAATTTGAAAATGTTCATTTTGACTTTTGGAATGTACAATCCTAATGTTTTATATTGCATGATATTTTTTTTAATTTTGACTTACTATTTTCGAATGGACATATGTACGATACCATGGTACGATGAAGAGAAGGTAGGTCAACTTTGAAAAAATTGCAAGTATAGAGGTCTACCTGTTTGGCTTGTAATGTCAGAAATAGTATCAAAACAATAACAAAATCAAACAACTTGTTGCATTTATTTTGAATAAATAATTGGAAACCGCGAAAACTGAATGAAAGGTCAACACTTCTTTTCAAAACCAGGTTCTATATATCTCTAAAGGATTATTTCGCTACAAAAACTCTAGATTTTGTCGATGCATACGATGAAATAAACATTTTGAAAACATCCGAATTTGAATGTTTTCTGAACAATTTTTTTGTTATTGAAAAGAAAACATATGGGTTACATATAAAACCATTGTACCAAACATGAATCACGGGTTTCAATTATTTACTCCCTACAACATTACGTGTTGGGAGTATTATTAGTTTGATTGGGCCAAAAATTATATAACACTTCGAAATATTGGTTTCCCATATAGGAAAGTATATATGGATCTCCCTATCTCGCCGAGATGAGTCGATCTTGCTATGTATGTCCATCCGTCCGTCTGTCCATGTTAATTTGCAATTATGAACCGATCTTCACGAAATTCAAAACGGAGGTGGGGTTATGGTCAGAATAGAACCATATTGTTTTTGGAGATGATTACACAATATTTAGGGGTTGAAATGGACCAAAAACAGAAAATTTTCTTGATTTTGCAGTTGCTCGATAAGCCACAATTATGAACCAACGCGGAACCAATTTGACTGGAAAATGTTGCTAATGTCTTTACAATACTAAAAACTAAGATTTGTAATGGATTGGAATACCATATAATATTTGTATTTTTAATTAAATTTTTCTTTAGAACGATTTAAGTCGAAATCAATTTCCAGACTTTTGCAGCCGGATTCATATCCGTCTTTCCATCATAGATTAAGATCGGTGTTGAACAAAATCTAAAAAAAATTCAAGAAAATAAAAATCGTATATAGAGCGAAGGGAGTACCTGATATAGTTCAAACTTGATACATCGTAATATTTATTAAATCACAATACGATGTTGGATGAATCCTTCTTTCCCAATAGTCTCAAAAATCATTATACTCGTGTATCATTTGATACAACCAAAATGTGTGAAATCCATAAAAATATTTGTTGTCGCAAGGTCCATCCACCTACCTGTTTTTATATCTGGCTGGAGTGCACTATCTGAGGAAGTATTCTATTTTCTTCAAACATAGTTCATTGTAATGCACTTAGCAAATGAAGAACGAATTAGAAGACTGAATAAAAATTATATGCGTAGAAGATGCAAACTTAGATCCAGTGAAAATCTTTCTTATTCCTCCCCCTTTAAAACATTTTGAAAAGGTTTCATAAAAGCTTAATAATTTATCAATGAGCTTAGATCTTGCATAATGATTGGATATATCGGCACTATTTCTACCACCACTCCTACAAAAACTTTAAATCGTACGCAGTAACAAAATATTGCCATAACAAAATATTTTTTTAAAGCTTTAGTAGCGTAAACCAATCGGAAAATGTTGTCTACTTATTATATTAAGGGTATGTTAGTGTCCGATTTTCTTGAAGAAAATCTCAATATAATAGCTGATGTTTATAAGAGGTATGGTATATCAATCAGGCCTTACAAAAACAGGAAGCTTTGCATATCGTGTAGATATGGTGCGAAAATGAAAACATAATTTCACTCCTTCCAGTATCTCTTCGACAACGGAACAGAAGTTTTACAATCATAGCTCTCATAATGTGTAATATATTCGTTCTATGTCCCCCAAACTTCAAATATTTCTAGCAAAATTGGGCAACATTCCGCAATATGTTTTTAAATTTTTGTTAAGTGCAAAATCTATGCAAACTTGATGTGTCATTTAACTTAGACTATGTTCAAAGATAGACTCTATTTTTCAAATTTTATTTTAGAATTTATTTATTAAACTTAAAATATTTTAAACTTAACCGTTTTTAAATAAAGAAATACTTTATTTGGTGGTATATGGATCTATTGATGGACTTGGACCTATTGATGGATTTGGTTGTTTTTGATCTGTTTTGTCCTCTTGGTTTCGGAGAAAATTGTTTTTGTTTGTCATGTTTATTTACTAGATGCCCTAACAATATGAAAATACTATTTGATGAAGCAGTTGAGGAAAAATTTATATTTATTGACAATTTCCTTGTTAAAATTATTATATATTCGTTTATTTTCCCTTTTAAACTCTATGATGTTATAAACACGACATGTTATGACTGAAACACACATTAAATTATTTATTATCATATATTGAGGATCTGCGGCACCAACTTTAACAGTGAATCAATATCACAGTGATGACATGAAAAACAATTGATGTGGAAAGAAAACAAGCAAATTCAATCAGACAGCTATTAAAAATTGTCAACGGTTGTTAAACGGGACATTAAAATATTGTCGCTATTTGGATGTAATGATGTTACAAGAGATAAAGAGGATGACGATGCGGGAATGGGGATGTAACTTCTCAATTTAATTTTTTTAAACAACCAGTTTGGGTAACTGTCTTGAATAATGACATTTTTCAGATAGTAATAAGGGATATTGATGTTTAAAATATTTGTTGTTAATTAACGAGGTATATACGTAATCATTAACACAATATGATTATCATAGAAAAATAATATAAATTTTATGTGTTATTAGGTAATTCTTTAGGGTTGTCAAATGCATTTAATATAAAAAACCTTATTACCAATAAACTGAGGAGGAATAAACTTCTGAGTTTTTGAAAAAGAAATATTGCAAAGTTATCAGAAACTCGTTTTATCTTTGCAATTTTTTAAACATATGCAAAATACATTTCGTAAATAACCATATTTGGAGAACCACAATATAGTTTACTATTTGTCCAACCATAACTATTTCAAATGTTAAGGTTTTTTATACCCTACACCACATAGTGGTAAGGGTATTATGTCTTTGTGCATTTGTTTGTAACATGGAGAAGGAAGCGAGATAGACCCATAGTTCCTTTTGAGGATCTCCATAGAATCACTTTCTGAGTTGATTTATGCATGTCAGTCCGTCTGTCCGTCGGTCCGTCTGTCTGTCCATGTATTCTTGTGAACAAAATGCAGGTCGCATTTATTATCCGATTGAGATGAAATTTTCCAAACAACATTTGTTTGGCCCAAGGGCGAACCCTATTGAAACTGGAGATAATTGGTAAAAATTTAGATATAGCTCCCATATATATCTTCGTCCGATTTGCCTTTTATTGTGCACCAAACGTGTAATATCAGCCCTAATAGTATGGAAGTTTGCACGTACAACCAAATTAGGCCTGGAAATAAGTATGCCAAATTTGGTGAAGATCGGTTCAGATATAGCTATAGCTCCCATATATATTGTTCATCCGATTTGTTATTTTTGTCCTCCGCACGCATAATATGCACTCCGTAACAACGATATTCAGCGAAATATATCAAATGCAGCTCAGAAATATCTTTGCCAAATTTTATATTTATCTGATTTCAAATTAATTTTGCACCAAATGGGCAATACAAGTCCGAATTTAAAAGATGCAAATGCTTTGGCGTATTTAGTCTAGCACAGCTGGTGGTACAACTTGAAGATAAAAAGTTTGTAAAGCAACAAAATGTCCCCCCTCCACATTCCAACACATCTTCATTGATTGTTAAGCAATGTACTCAAAGGATTTATAAAGAAAATTCCTTTCATTCAATATTGATTTAAACCAGAACATTGTTAAATGTATATCAGAAGAAACTTATCACTTTCATACATATATATGTACATATGTCTTTTACAACAAACGAATGTCCATTACAATCAAAAGTTGATAGCACGGCACACATTATATGAATTACTCGAAGGATATTTATGTTGGGCATCTATAAAACAATCTAGAGAATTTGTAAAATGTCTAGTGTTAATGGTTCATTTCAATAATTGAGAAACAATTGTAGAACATATGAATGGATAATTTTTACAAAATTTTTATTTTTAACATTTTTTCATGTTTAGAATTTTTTTATATTTTTGATAACAATATTCATATATACACATACTGGTTATATATATGAATATGATTTTCTAAAACATCAAAAAATAAATAAAGAATAAATATTTGCTAAAGATAAGGTAATGGTTATACCTTCTTAATCAGATGTTTATAGACCCCAAACGGTATGGCATCTTCAGATGGACAATTTCAATTAAAGAGAACTAAACAGAATAATAACGCTATGAAAACTTACCAATTATTAGAAACCAGTAAAAAAGGCTTAAAGTGGGGCGGGGCTGACTTTATGATACCCTACACCACTTTGCTAATTTAGTAGAGCTCCGCATAACAATTAAAAGTTTTTATGGGAGAATTCAATCATACACGGTATGATTATAATTAGAATGCAAAGTTCAAAGGACTATATATACCGAAGCATTCGTATCTTTTAAATTCGGACTTGTATTGCCCATTTGGTGCACAATTAATTTGAAATCGGATAAAGATATATATGGGAACATTATCCAAACCGGAACCGATCTCGATAAAAAATTTGGCAAAGATATTTCTGAGCTGTATTTGATATATTTCCCTGAATATCGTTGTTACGGAGTGCATATTACGGCTGTGGGTAACAAATATAACAAATCGGATGAACAATATGTATGGGAGCTATAGTTATATCTGAACCGATTTCGATCAAACTTGGCATACTCATTTTCAGGCCTGAAATCGGACGAACATATATATGGGAGCTATATCTAAATTTTTACCGATTATCTCCAATTTCAATAGAGTTCGTCCTTGGGCCAAACAAATAATTTGTGCAAAATTTCATCTGGATAGGGCAATAAATGCGAACTGTACTTTGTTTACAAAAATACATGGACAGACGGACGGACGGACATGCATAAATCGACTCAGTATGTGATTCTATACAGATCATCAAAAGGAACTATGGGTCTATCTCGCTTCCTTTTGCCTGTTACAAACAAATGCACAAAGACATAATACCCTGACCACCTTGTGGTGTAGGGTAAAAAAATCCACGGAAGACAAAAGGGAAAGAAGTTAAGGAACACATAAGTACTGCTTCAATTTCAGATTTCCCAAAAATTTATGGAATTTGATTTTAAATTTTAGCATTCAGGAGAGAGGAACATCCATCTTCGAACACAATCTCAACATGAATACTACCGTCGTGTTCAGCATTTTTTAAAATGTTGGACTTGTGTGAGAAAAGGTAAAAGAAAGAGTAAGCCCATGTAGAAATATTGATTTGTGAACTTTGAAGAAATTTGAAAATATGTTAACGTTTTATGTCACCTAACACTACACAAATTTGTGTCCCGGGACGTGCCAGAGAAAATGGACAAATATTGTGCATTTTGGTACCTGTTTGTAATAAACATGTTACTATTGTACAATTTTCATCAAACTATTGTGTACTATGCTGGGAAAATAAGATAAATTATTTTTTCTTAATTTCGATTTTTTGTATATATCCCGTTATGAGAGTTATTACCATTCAATATTTTATTCAGTGTCATACCTGATTCCAGACTGATAATACGATTTGTGTTTTATTTTTAAAATTTCCGAACTGGATCTAAATTACACGTCTCCAAATCTTCTGAAACCGATTCCGTCCAAAGGGACATGGGGTCTAAAACCAATATTTTAATTAAGCACATTTTGGTAGTATCAAATAACATATGCAATGCGTAGCTGTAGCTATGAGAAAGCAAATTTTATCTTGAAATGTTTTCAGAGCGAGAAGAACTACTCAACTCTTATGGACGTTCCTTTTTTACTAGTATAATATTACAAGTCTGTGTATTTTTCTATGTCGCAACTATGAATAAACTTTATTTATTTATTTTTTCCCCTTGTTTTAATTTCTTCCTTGGGCAAAATGTATTTTTACCTGTCATGGATAAATAAATAAACTTTCACCAGGTGAAAAAGATGATAGAAAATACTTGTTCTTGTTTGTCAGTATTTTGTCGATTCACTGGTAAAACAAAGTTAATACATCTACTTTGCCAATGAAAAATAACAAGTCAAGTTTTTGTCTTTTATGGCTGTGTGTATAGCTGCAGTTGTGGCAAAAAGTATCATACAACTTCATCATAATGTTTCCGATGAACTTGCCAAAAGTGGAAAGTTAATCATTGACAGAAAGGTTAAAAACTTTTGACGGAAAACTTGACGAAAACTACAACAGTACTATCATCGACCAAAAAGACTTGAATTTTCCGTCAACTTTGACGTTGTATGACCAGAAGGAAAACTTAGTCTTTGGGTGAGTGTCGTTATTTGTGTTTATAATTAAAACTGGGCATTATTTGAAGGGAATGCTAAAAGGGTAAATAGAAGACCGTGTATGATTTTCTATTGTACGAGCACATAATTGCAATATGAAAGACTTTGTGTAGCACTTACATTTTCTGTTGTATTTGAACGTTTGTCTATGAAGACGAGAACTATTTTTTTAATATTAAACAACAATTTAATTTATTTTGAAGTGCATTTTAGAGTAAACAACATTAAAATGGCGGCAACTTCGGCCGAAGTTCTGACAGAAAAATTATATGTTACAAATAATGTGGAGTGGCAAATTCGTATTGGGTATGAAAGTTCTTGATAAGTATGCTAGGACCCCGATTACTCGTGAGTCGAACTTCCAAGAAATAGATAATAGAATTTTATCATTGTGACCTTAAATCCTTTTATATATACCTACCTTTAGGTTATTTTTGACATGTCATCGGTCAAATCGAATGATCAAGTTTTTGTCTGATATTTGAGCTTATGTCAGAATGGAGACCAATTATAGTCTTTCAGATTTTTTATTTGTATATAAAAACAAGTATGCAAAGGCTATAGTCGTGCGGAGCATCATGTGATACCCTTCAACACTACAATATTTTAGAATCCCCTTTATGTCCATTTTGGAGATTTCGATGGAAATTATGTCACGGAGCACTGCCCAGATATTACCCTTAGCTTTTTGACCAGGGACATTTGCAGAATATGTATGCATATGCATGTATGATGCTGTTAGTTGTTGTGGTCCATTTTACAGCTAAATATAATCCAATGGTCATCCTTCCATTCTGTGATCCGGATTTTTTTTTTCTGTTTTTGGTTCATTTCAACCCCTAAATATATAGCGGCCTAGCCCTTCTGAGCCTAACCCTATCCTTGTGAAAATTTACACGAGGATCCGACGATAATTTCAGACTGTATATAGTAACACCAACCTGTGTTGTAAGGTGAAAAATAATGCAAAATATACAATATCAAGTCAAATTGATAAAATCACATGCAATAAAATATATTTTAAAAAATAAAAAAGTCACAAAATACTACAAAATCGATATTAACGTCATTATTGTCATCTTTTTATGCGATTTTTTCAGATTTTATTCTTTTATGCCAAGAGAGAATTCTGAATTGACAAAATTTGTCAAAATCGGTCCAGCCATTCTTGAGATATAAGCATTCTAGCTAATATCTTCATCCTTTGTATATACACATTGTATATACTTCGCTATATATATCCGATATATTTATTACCGGCATCTACGATTTCGCCGGGAATAAAAATATTCGCGGTTTAATGGAAATTTTAACTTTTATTTAACACAAATATTATGGTGTATTTCACCCACTAAATATTACCCGATGATCATCAAAATTGGATGGCTTCTGCCCAGGTCTAAGTTCTAGCCCCCTGCGTCGATTAGTCATTTCAACCCCTAAATATTATGCGACCATCTCCAAAAGCAATAGGCTTCTATTCTGGCCCTAGCCCCATCTCCATTCTAAATTTCGTGAAGATCCGGCCATAATTGCGACCTGTAGAGTGTTTACATTATTAACATGGGCAGACGGACATACATAGCTAGATCGACTCAGTTCGGCGAGATAGGAATATCCATATATACTTTCCTGCAACAATTACATTTCGACTAACGAAGGCACAACTGTCAACAACATTGTACGCCATACAAACAACATAGAGTTAAGAGTTTTACTCTTGTTTGAGTTAAATAAAATATAACCGAGAAAATAGTGGGAATAGTGGGAATATAAACCCAAAATCGAGTTTGCGCATTTGAATTGTCAGTAGAAGCAACAAGTTTTATTTGAGAATTAAACTGAGTACTTTTTGTTTATTATTAGATTGTATTCATTTAGTGGAAAAAAAACATAGCGATAGGTTGGATTTCGAAGCCAAAAATAAAATTATATTTAATGCTTTCAAATAGAAATGCAGTTGGTATGCAGTAATATGACGAATTTAAGCTTAAGCGAGACATTCCAAGTTCGAAAAATCGCTATTATGAGCTGCGTCTTGGTGCAATTTCCATATAGGTATGCCTGTCAATTTTCGGTGAAAACCAAAACGATGATAGGCATATGTTCTGTTCCAGAATCTGCAGGAATCTTGTAGTTTTTCATTTTTAAAGCCTCTCCGTTTGTAACCATGTCATTTCGTTTGTAATGACTCTCAACATTTGCCGTAGATTCCATAATTTATATATATTTTGATTTAATGATGTCCGTCTATTGAAATCACGATACGGCCCACATTTTTTGACGTATATCGTTGATATTCAGTAAAATTGTTTTAATTGATGGATGGTTGGTATTAAAAATGATGATTTGTCTGTTCACGTTTTACTATAGCCTCCATATAGCAGTACCTCCCGATATTCGGTATTTTCATGTTTTTAATCACATTTTTCCTCCGATTTGTCTAAAAATTGACATTTGTATTTCGTATTGGGTTCCAGCTCCCGTAGCAGAACATTGAATGTATAGGTCTACGTATTCCTATAGCCACATATAATGGTACCACTTAAAAAATGAGAAGTGCAAGGCTAGAGGTAGAGCTACTACACAAACATCAATTCGCAAAATGAATGAAATTTGATTTTTGATATCTGACAAAAGTGAAATAAAAACCTTTAAAAAAATGATTACAACTAATATAGTTCTGTTTCCGAAAAATGTTATACAAATGCATGGGTCTATAAATAGTAAATGGACATGGCACTTAAACTGCGAAAACTGGAGCAACAGTAAAATATATGCATTCGTTCATGCTCAACAAAACCAATTATCTTTACTTTTAAAAAATTTTACTCTGAAAAGCAAAAAATAATTTACGAAAAAGTGCGATAATTACTGGCTTTCAAAAACAAAATAACATTGAAGTTAGGTCAGTCATATGAAAAAAATAGTTGACTACCACAATTTGTAAAAATTGTTCAAATTACCTCCTTTAAGTTTTATTTCAACAAATTTTATTTTAGTTTTTTTTTTTCAAAAACACATTTGTCTGCGTGTCTAGCGCCAAATGTTAAAATATTTAATAGCTGGTTTTAAAAAACACCATCTACATATATTTTATACGTGTACATATTAGTTGGCAAATACTGTTTATTTAAACGTGGATGTATAAAGTTTAGACTTAAAATATTTAAATTATTTTATACCATTTTATTTATTATTATCCGTGTTGTTTTTATTCGAAGCATCTCCCTGAGATGTAATACTAATAGTTGATTATACATGTCATCGAAATAAGCATCAATAGACATGTTAAGCACATCTGACTTACAATAGTCCCAACATTTGGAATAACGAATAGATTCGGAAACATCCTTCGTTACATATGAGCTGTAATGAAAAATATTAAAAAAAAAAAAAATTCAAAAATAGTTATACACTTCATATTGCCATGAAATAATGCAATAACTATGACTGACACCTAAATTATATAACTCTGGAGTCAGTTATGGTATGTGGAATATATAGGATAGGATTTTTTTAAGAAAAATGTTTGGAAAAGCCTTTAGACTGATTTCCTGCAGAAGATTTTTTTTATAAAAAAGAATTTCCAAAATAGAATCAACATTTTTTCTAAAGAAATATATATTATCTTTCTACAAACAGGAGGTAAATGAATACGGAAAATTAAGATGTAGAGCTATAGAACATTTAAAAATCAACAAATCTACTACATTTAAAAAACGACGTACTCATTTTTTGACCTACAGATATCTTACAAGTAGACCTAAATACCATATGTAATGAGTTCTATAAACCATTTAAGTCAAGACCTATAGATCTTTTGAAAGAAACATTCGCTTTTGTGTAATGTGTTCTGGACCATCAGGGAACTAAAAATTAAGACAGTTATTACGGAAATTTCTAGTAAATAAATACAAACCAGTAAGGAAAAGTCAGAAGTCGGACGGGCCGACTATATAATACCCTGCAGCACTATGAATATTTAGTAGAGCTCCCATAACAAAATAATTTATTTGAAATAGACCATACCACCTATCAACATTTGGCTTTAGAACAGTTATAATTTGGTTTCAGAGGGAATTCTGAATTGATTTTCACTAAATTTGACGGAGACACTTTTATCTTTGACACCAAAGAACATTTCTATAAGGTGCATGATATCACTTCGAGAAGATTATATTAAAAATATATGTATCGGAGCCGAGTTTCACAAATGGAGACGTATGACCCGAAATTCCCTTCATTTGGGCTGATATTAGCCATTATTTTCACAATAAACCTGAAATTGGATAAAGGATATATATGGGAGCTATATCAATATCTTATTCGGTCTTGATAAAATTTGACAAAGGTATTTCCGAATTCTATAAATATCTGGTTCCAAATATTATTGTTGTCGAATGCATATTACGAAATATGAGGGACTTAAAAACCAAATCCGATGAAACATTTATATGGGAGCTTAAGCTATATCTGAATTAATTTCCACAAAATGTGGAAGCTTCAAGATTGAATTGGGTGGGATGTATTCAAATGCAGACTGATATTGGTCATTTGGTGCACAATTAATGAAATCTGTTGAAGATTTATATGGAATCTACATCTAAATATGATCCGATTATCACAAATTTCAATAGGGTTCGCCCATGTGCCAAAAAAAAATATTGATTAGAAAATTTCATCTCAATCGGATAATAAAGCGACCTTTGTTCACAAAGATATATGGACAGACGGACTGACATGCATAAATCGACTCAGAATGTGATTCTATGAAGATCTTCAAAGGTAAATATATTACAAACAAATCCACAAAATCATAATACCCCTACCACTATTTGGTGTGGGGTATATATATCAAAACAAGGAAACAGTATGAACTAAATATTAATACATTACGAAATATTTTCGTTCAATGGTCTTCGGTTTCAAACTTTTTTTATATTGTCCACTATGAATTGAAATATTTTTCATTTCCTGCACTTTGACCAAATAAAAAAAAAAAAAAAATAGAAAATAATGACATTTGTCCTTTAGACAAATTTCCGCAACTTCAATATCCGCTCAACGAAGATAGGAAATAAAAAAATTCTCTAGTTTTGTTTTATTCCATTGTTATTAAATTCCAAACTCTGTTGCATCCAAAATGAGAAGACAATACCGAAAAACCAACCAGTATCAGCGCAAAAATAAAACAGCAAAACCAAAATAGAAAACTGGTGATTTGTTTAGTTAAATGTATACTATTTGCCATCGAACAAATAAAACGACAATATTAGAAACAACAAATTCTACGAAAAAATTCAATTCAATTGAATACAATCCGTGCGGAGAAAAAATGTCAACAACAAGAAGAAGAACAACAACAGCGATAAAATACAAAGAAATATTTCTGATTTGAGATTGTAATTCCTCTTCGTCTGTTTCGACAACAATCATTGTATGGGCATCTTTCGATTTTTTTTTTTTTTTTTTTTTTGACAAATGTTTTGAATTTTTTGAAAACTTAAATGTAATGGCATAAATTACATTTCAAATTTAACAAAAAAGTGTTTAATGGGGAATGTTTTACATACATGTTAATAAGCCCTAATACTAAGGAAGATATTAAAATTTAAGAATATATTGCGCTTCCTCTCAAGAGGTATATAATGTAAATAGAAGACTTACTAAAGTTCTTTAATAGACAGAAGGTTTTCTTAAGCTCCTATGAAAAGAAGACTTCACAACGTCTTCTACGAAAAGAGTTATTTATAAGGTTTTATTTTATTTTTTATTTTTTTTTCTAGGGAAAAGAAGACACTCTATGGATGGGAAACCTTTTGCGAGTCTTGTATTTGTGAATCTCAAGTTATTTTATGGATAGTACATCATAGTAAAACCCTCTATGTACAGGAGACCGTGTATGCATAACAATTCTTGTAGAAGCCATATTTTTAAAGAAGACCTTTCAAAGATCTTCAATATATGAAATATGCCCTTAAAAAAAGATTTTCAATAGGTTTTCTATGGATTGTATAAATTCTAAAGGTGTATTACACCTTAAAAAGCTTTCTTGGAATAGACGATAATACAAAGGGTTTTTTTTTTTGGATTTTTAGACCTTCTAAGGGCTTCCTTGTGTCAAAAACCTACCCTAAGTCTTCTTTGGATGGGAGACCTTCTAAAGTTGCTCTATCTAGAGAAGAACTTCAAAAGGTTTTCTAAAAGTATTCTATATATAGATGACCTCTAAAAAGGACAAAGAGTTGTGGTACTAAAAGAGGTCTACTGTGGATGAAAGGCCTTTCAAAGGGATCTTTCTAAAATCTAAGATATTTCTAAGGAATTCAATGAATCGAAACTCTTCTAAATGCCTTGTATTTCTAAATGGAATATAAGACTTACTAGGATTAGGAGGACTTTCAATGTAGTTCAAAGGGTTAAAAATCTTTTTAAAGTCATCTCTTGATGAGAGGCCTTTAAAAGTCTTCTTTGGATAATACAGTTTTTAGAAGTGTTCTATGGATAGCAGATATTGAAAAGATATTTTATAGACAGAATATCTTATGGAGGTCTTCTGCTATTGAAAGATCTCAAAACTCAATATTTAAGGAGTTATTGCCATTTTAAAATGTTCAATAATTCATGATTGAAATACTGACCACAAATAATAGCAAAAAATGCCTGTCGTTATAGACGGGATATCTTCTGGAGGTCTTCTCCTAAGAAGAAGATCTTTAAAAAGGTTTCCTATCGGTAGAGGACTAACTAACTGTCTCCAATGGACAAATCCGTCCTCAATGCATAGAGTTACTTCTGAAGGTTTTCAATGGGTGAAAACCTTCCAGATTTCTTTAATGTATATAAGTTACTCTTGCAGTCTTCTGGGAATGAAAATTGTTCTGCAGGTATTTTAGAGAGATATAACCCTTAAAAAATCCTCAATGAAGAAAAGATCTTTAAAAGGTATTTTATCGAAAGAGGTCCTGCAAAAGTTCTCTATGGAATTAATATATTTTATAGTTTTTCTGCAGAAAGACTAGTTCAGAAAGCTTTTAATAAAAATAAGATTTTCAAAAAACCATCTACAAAAAAGGCTGTGAAAGACCATAAAATATAGCCTTTTAGTAAGGAGATGCTATAATAATATTCTATAATAAAGTTATCATGTCATTTAGCCTCTGAAAACAAGGATATCACACTTAACAGAGTGGAGAATTGAATATGCGGCACTCCTTTAGCAAAGTTCCTTTTGTTATTTGTCCTAATATCCTGACATTAAGAATAAACCACTGACAACTTCATGAAATTCAAATCTCAATAGAGCTGATCCTTCTTAGCAACACACAACCAGGTGTTCTATTAAATTTATCATTTGTGTTTAGATTTCATATTTATTATTTTAAATTCCACAGTTTATATTGTCTAAAGTCCAAGAGGATTTCTTATTATTATACACACATGTGTATAGATATGTATATGTATATATACTGACCACTGGCAATGAACTGTATTTTTCGTTAGCTTCTGGACTGTAGAGTATACATTTGAACACAGTATTAAAAATATATTCCCACATGTTTTGAATATAAACACACACATACATATATTAATTTATCCTAGAATTATTTGACATAAAATCGCTTTCAACCTGATTTTATTTGTATTTATATCCCCCAAAGATGTATGTATATCTCCTGTTCGTCTTATGTTCGAAGGTGATTTCCTTGCGGTGGTGATTAATATAAGGAGAGGATTCACCATAATAATATGTTTCATGCCTGTTGCATGCTTTACTTGTTTTTTTTTAGCATCAGTTACGTATTAATATGCCCGTAAGTTTGAATGTGTACTACATGCAAAAATTCTGCCGGACGGCTGAGCTGAGTTGAGTTGCTAGTGGATATATTGGGTAGAAAGTTGCTTGGTCGGCTTGTTGGTAATTAAAATTTAAGAGTATAAGAAAATTGTATACATAAATACGGTGTATAGCAACGACAATTGAAACAAGATTTACCATTCAAGATACTCTCAACAATGGTGGAGTTTTTCATTTAAAAAACGCATAAGATGGAAAATGAACAATGAAGTAGTCATGATTTATAGGGAATATGTACATTAATTGAAAGTACGTATTCGTCGGAGATCCAATGAAGAATGCATATTCTTGATCAGTATAAAATTTAAAGTCGAGTTTGTGAATTCAGTTAATTTACTTTATATAAAGCTTTGAAATTTGACATAATTTCTTGTTTTTCGTTGGATGGCAATTCTTTTTAGAAGAGTTTTAAGTTGGATATCATTTGGAATTTGAAATGAAATTTAAGCTCAATAGAGTTTGTAAACACTTAATGCGAGATCCACTTTATTTCCATTTTGATGTCACTTTTTACTATTTTTATATCCTACAACAATGTATGTTTTATTGGCCAAAAATTATGCAACACCTCGAAATATTGGTCCAAGACATAGGGCACTATGCATGGATCTTCCTACCTCGCCTAGCTAAGTCGATCCAGCTATGTATGTCCGTCCATCTGTCCATTTTAGTTTGTGATGACGCTAAAGGTCGCAATTATGGCCCAATCCTTTTGAAATTTTACATGGGGTTGGGTTATGGTCAGAATAGAAACCTTTTGGGGGAGATGATCGAAAAATATTTGTTGCTCTAGAGATCACAATTATAGACCAATCGACCCAAAATTTTGCATGTGGCTAGAGCTTCGGGCTGAGCAGCTACCAAATTTGAATGCTCATCAAATAATGTTTAAAAAAGTCATTTATGACTGTTACATGATGCTGATATCCAAGATATCGCATATATAGCAAAGTCTTTGAGGACGCTTTCTATACTTTATAGGACTGAGGCAGGTATTCAGTTTATAGGTGACCTGTTTAAATCGCCTAGCCAAAAATACACCATTTAAAAGCCTACAGAATTGCTGTACAAGATTTGCTATTTAAAGAGGACCAGAATAAGAGCGTCTATCTGTAGAACTTTTATACCATTCTTCTCTTGGAGAAAGGTTGTTATTGTGAAATTCGAGGACATATAATGGACTTTAAAATTATTTCATAAAGGCTACATAAAATTTGTTTATATTTGTACTAGCTGGCCCGGTCCGCGTTGCCGGCCCGTAGTTTTTGTCTATTATGCATATTTTCCCAAGCATAATTATTCACAGATATGACTGATATAAGTGTTCACGTACAGGCCGATTTAAAGTGTTTTAAAATACCTGTACCCATTTTTAACCAGTGGGCTTCAATATTTAAACCGTGGGCTTCAACTGTGTGGATGTGCTATACAAATCTATTAAAAAGTATATATCAATCTTATCGCCATATAAGGGATCAAATTAATTTTTAATATGGTAAAAATCGTAGCAAAATCTTCCAGTCAAATGAGCAGTAATTTGGAATTAGCTGTATTTTGTATACTACATAATTGAGGGCTGAATGATTTAAGAATAGCCAAAGTTAATTACTTTTTTAAACCCATTAGCAACTTAGATTGTGCATTAGAGTCCTCATAAGTCCCCCTAACCATGTCAGTCTGTTTGTCCGCCAAAAGGTGGACTTGAGAGGGTATTATAACATGGATAAAAATTCTAAAATTTGTAGATATGTTGAAATTTTAGTGTAAGATTTTCACCCCCCTAATACGCATTATTAGCCAAATTCTTTGAAATGTGGTTAAATTAGGAGGTACCTTCTTTATATGGGCACTACTCCGAAACATCGACCTACATTGAAAGCTTTCTTCTACCCCTTATAATCCAAGATGACAAATAGAGGCCAAATCAAAAATATAGCAGAACAATATAGCATGTCATAGCATTTCGCGTGATTTAAATAAGTAAAAATAGTTTTATCCACCTCATAATTGCGGGCAGAATGATAAGATGGGAATTAATTTTATTTGCCATTTAAATTGTAAGTTGGAGACCCCTTAAAGGTACGTTTATATATATGAGGGTTAACCCACTGGATTTGGATTTAAATTGTCATATCCATTACTTTTACTTCAAATAAATCCTCTCAAAGTAGGTTAACCCTACAAAAAGTTCTAACGTAAACATGGCATAAAGTCCATATTTTCATCATAGGATAATTCAATGATGATTAAACAAATATTCGGTCCCGTGCTACTTTCTTATATTTGTAATTTGTTCATGTTTCCACAATTTATTTCATATGGATGCACATCCCAAATCTACGTTCCCAACCAATATTCTCTTGGGGGTTAAAAATTCAATAGAATACAAAATTTTCTTTTCTGACCACACATTAGATGTGAAAGTGGACTTGGGGATACTCCAATGTGGGGACTTTACTTAAATAAATTCCTATGTGGCAATTATCTGTATGATGGTTCCCTACCCCAGGGTGGCATAAATAAAATTTTTTAGCCAAATCAATTGATGAATGTGGTCAATACCAATATGGGCCCTACTCTGAAAATTTCAAATTTTATGCGAAGAGGTTATCTACCCCCTTAGAAACAAAAATATCAAATAAGGGCCAAAAAATGAAAAAAGTGGCCGGCCGAGACCCCAAAAATAACTTAAATCATAGATGGTTATATAAATATGAAATCGGGTTGTTCCCTTATCCGTGAGTTATGATCGATATAAAGACCTGCAAAAGTGATTTTAGGTATTTTGAATGTTTGGGAAGAATTTCTGGAAGGATATAAAACCTTTTCCTACTAAAAGTCCCATTCGCTCTACTATTTTGCACCTTTTATTTCAATATTGGTATATTACTTATTATTCTCCCAAAGAATTTTGCATTTTGAGCTCTCATTGGACGGATCATTGTCACGCTTTGAAATGAGCCCCATTAAGCTTTTTCGGTCATTTTTGTTTGTTTAAATGTGTTCGCATCTTCCAGCTAACCCACGATGTAGGCCCTGGAGTTGAAAGGTAGATGTCAGTTAACATCCTATTTCGCACTTATTTAATTTTTTAGTGAAAAATTATTCTTTATTTTGTTCACAAAAAATCCCCTGAATTCAATATGATAATACAAATTGAAAAAAAAAATTGACAAAAAAAAGAATAACAAATTGAAAAAGTCTTCAACTTTTTCGCTGATTTTTTACAGCAAATGTTTTAAGATCCTTCATTACAAAGTTTGTCAATAGAATGTACTATTACTTTAAAATTCGATTCCATTGAAAAGGTTTTTTTGATTTTTGCAATGAGATCCCTTTTTCATGATTTTTCAGCGATTTAGAAAAAGTAATTATCTTTTAACTTTGGTGTGACCGCGTTAAATTATTTCGATATCATCTATTCCGTTTCGCCACCACATAATTCGCTACTACACTTCCATGTAACCCGCCATCAATTTCAGTTCTCAAGAAATCAAGTCAATTAAATAAATTGGTATAAATATTCGAATTCAAAAATAAAATATAAAAAAAACACTACAAATGTACATTAGAAAAAAGTAAGTCAAAATGGAAAAAAATCATGCAAAATAAAACATTACTATTGTACATTTCAAAAGTCAAAATGAAAATGTTAATATATCACATTTTTACGCGATTTTTTTGGATATTATCCTTTTCGGAGAGTAGACAACTCCGAATTTGTGTGAATCGTTAAAATTAATCCAGCGGTTCTTAAGTTATAAGCGTAGTAACTAACACAACTTACATTTATATATATAGATATAGATTTAATTTCCCAATATTTTTCAAAATGTTTGGCCTTCCGAAAATATCCCTCAAAATATTTTAATAATTAATCATATATAATTTTTCCATTATTTTTATTTATTCAATAAACCATTTATATGCCATTAAATACCACCAAGAAGCACTTATTAATGACATAAATCAACAGATGATTATGGCGATTTCTGCATTGATTAAAATAAATTTTCAATATTCGTTAATATTCCCTGGACATTATTTAATTAAAATAAGAAATGAAATTTAACTGACAGTAATGTGTTCAGACTTGCAATAATGGACGAAAGAAAGGAAAGAGTAAACGAACACGGAGTTTCTTTAATGAAAGTCGAAATTCAAACCAAACAAGGTTAAATGATAATAACAAAATATATTTCCTATATACCATCATATTGATGTATATATGTATATACGTACATATATTTTATGTGAATATTTCACTGGTTTTAATTCTCAAATATTTATTATTTTATTTTAGTTTTTTTTTTCTTATACAATATAACCAATATTTACGGTGAAATTTATTCATTAATTTATCGGATATAGGTTTACTGATATATTACCAACCATTGGCCAACCGGCCACATAGTAAATTTTAATGCATCAGATGGCCATTCATTATAAACTGTAGAAACTCAATATTATGATTTGTTGTTGGCTTTTCTACCCCATGCAAAGACATTTTCATTATTAAAATCAACAACAAATAAAACATATGCGTGTGATTGTATGTATGAGTGATCACTATACAGGGTGAGATAAAAAAACTACAACAAAGTCAAACGCCATAATTTTTATTTTTTTTTTTTTTTTTAATTTTATTGAATGAAAGCAAAAATGTCGGAAATAGCACCAAATTTTTGAATAAATTTAGATTTGTTCGAGAGATTGGATTTAGAGAGAGACCGCCTATTAAACCGCCCGAATGTTGCTCTGCGGTATTTTGGCCCATTCCCGGCGAAGCGCTTGCTTGAGGCGATCGATACTTTGGTGTTTTTTATTGCCGACTTTGCTTTCCAAAATACTCCAGACACAATAGTCCAACGGATTGGTATCCGGAGATTTTGGTGCGCTGGAAATGAAGCAAGAAACCTCATTTTGTAACCATTCTTGGGCGGCGCGTGCTGAGTGCGATGGTGCTGAGTCTTGTTGGCTTTAATACACGCTCCAGAATATTTTCGCGATAATATTCTGGTGCCACGGTCGATTAATATGAGTGGAGAGCAAGCGTCGGCTGTTATTTCGGCCCGCACCATCACCATGGCAAACGCTTGAGTATTGATGGGCAACCGCAGGTGTACATTTTTAGCTGACCTCTTTGGCAAGTAAACACGATCATTTCGTTTCTTTACAAACTACTGGACAACGAATGTTTTCTCATCGAAGAAAACCAAATTCAGCAGTTCACCACTTTCGGCCAAGCGAAGCAACTCTTTAGCTCTTTTGAGTCTATTTTCTTTCTATTGCGATGTAAGTTCTTGCACTTTTTGGAATTTCAATGGCTTTACCTCGAGCTCATTTTTCAATATTTGCCGAATGGTATATTGCGATATGTTTAGCTCACGGACCATTTTTCGGCAACTGCGACGCGGGTTTTGATCATGTCGCTTCATTACTTTTCGAACCATTTCTACTGATGTTGCTGTTTTCTTCCGTCAACTTCCTTGACGGAAACGAGCGATGGTACGAGACACAAAAGGTTTATTAATATTTAAATGCTGGAGTACTCTTACGATAGCCACTTGTGGTTTAAAGAAATTACACTATTACGCTTGAATTCCATCACGAATAACTTTTTTTCTGGAAAATTCTCACCAAAATACTTTTGTACGCTTGTAAACAATATAATGAGCTGGCACTGAAATAATTTTAATAGCTGTCGGACAAGTGGCTTATAAATGACAGCAGTCTAAATTGGGTTGCAGTTTTTTCACATTCCGGCCAAAAATGTTACTGAGTGGTATATTAAAGTGAAGAAATATTAAGTGAGTTAATAGGCATTGTAAAAGCATAAAATCAGAGAATTATTTTCCTTAAAATTTGTAAAATACCCAGGCTTTAAGTTTTCATAGTAGATACCGGGTATTTTTCTTTGTAAAATTTTAAAAGTCAATTAATTTTAAAAATAATTCTTTTGCCACAAATGTCGCAATAGGAGTTACCCTTCTTTTGTTACGTCCCTGATCGGCCTATTTTGAACCACATTTATAAATTTAATGTCTATCGATTTTAAAAATGAAAAATTGTGCCGAGTGCTTTTATCTGATTGACCATAAGCCAGAGGTTGTACTATGAATTATTATTGACATTTTTAATAATTTCATTCAATACGACGACAACATTACAAAGGCAAATACAACCTATATACAAATACAACCTATATACCTTTATACATTCGGTAACATAATAAATTAAAAGAAATAATAAATTTATGTTTATTGGTGTGGACAATATTCAAATAACTTAATTAACAAAGATAGATTCTGTTAAAAATGTTTTTTTTTTTTTTGTGTTTTTGTCATAATTTTTATCATACAAGACTTTTTTGACCGCAAATAATAACTAAAATGCCGAAAACTCAATATTTAAGGAATTATGACCGTTTTATAATATTCAATAATCACGCCCTAAAAACTTATGGAGTTATGGGCATTTTAAAGTTTTCAATAATTCATGCCTACAAAAGTGATCACAAATAATAGCTAAAAACGCCGAAAACTCAATATTTAAGGAGTTAAGGCCATTTTAAAGTTTTCAATAATTCTTGCCTCGAAAATTGATCACAAATAATAGCTAAAAACGCCGAAAACTCAATATTTAAGGAGTTATGGCCATTTTAAAGTTTTCAATAATTCATGCCCAGAAAAGTGATCACAAATAATAGCTAAAAACGCCGAAAACTCAATATTTAAGGAGTTATGGCCATTTTAAAGTTTTCAATAATTCATGCCTAGAAAAGTGATCACGAATCATAGCTAAAAACGCCGAAAACTCAATATTTAAGGAGTTATGGCTATTTTAAAGTTTTCAATAATTCATGCCTAGAAAAGTGATCACAAATAATAGCTAAAAACGCCGAAAACTCAATATTTAAGGAGTTATGGTCATTTTAAAGTTTTCAATAATTCATGCCCAGAAAAGTGATCACAAATAATAGCTAAAAACGCCGAAAACTCAATATTTAAGGAGTTATGGCCATTTTAAAGTTTTCAATAATTCATGCCCAGAAAACTGATCACGAATCATAGCTAAAAACGCCGAAAACTCAATATTTAAGGAGTTATGGCTATTTTAAAGTTTTCAATAATTCATGCCTAGAAAAGTGATCACAAATAATAGCTAAAAACGCCGAAAACTCAATATTTAAGGAGTTATGGCCATTTGAAAGTTTTCAATAATTCATGCCTAGAAAAGTGATCACAAATAATAGCTAAAAACGCCGAAAACTCAATATTTAAGGAGTTATGGCCATTTTAATGTTTTCAATAATTCATGCCTAGAAAAGTGATCACAAATAATAGCTAAAAACGCCGAAAACTCAATATTTAAGGAGTTATGGCCATTTGAAAGTTTTCAATAATTCATGCCTAGAAAAGTGATCACAAATAATAGCTAAAAACGCCGAAAACTCAATATTTAAGGGCCCAGAAAACTGATCACGAATCATAGCTAAAAACGCCGAAAACTCAATATTTAAGGAGTTATGGCTATTTTAAAGTTTTCAATAATTCATGCCTAGAAAAGTGATCACAAATAATAGCTAAAAACGCCGAAAACTCAATATTTAAGGAGTTATGGCCATTTTAAAGTTTTCAATAATTCATGCCTAGAAAAGTGATCACAAATAATAGCTAAAAACGCCGAAAACTCAATATTTAAGGAGTTATGGCCATTTTAATGTTTTCAATAATTCATGTCTAGAAAAGTGGTCACATACAATAGCTAAAAACGCCGAAAACTCAATATTTAAGGAGTTATGGCCATTTTAAAGTTTTCAATAATTCATGTCTAGAAAAGTGATCACAAATAATAGCTAAAAACGCCGAAAACTCAATATTTAAGGAGTTATGGCCATTTTAAAGTTTTCAATAATTCATGCCTAGAAAAGTGATCACAAATAATAGCTAAAAACTCTGAAAACTCAAAATTTAAGGAGTTATGGCCATTTTAAAGTTTTCAATAATTCATGCCTAGAAAAGTGATCACAAATAATAGCTAAAAACGCCGAAAGCTCAATATTTAAGGAGTTATGGCCATTTTAAAGTTTTCAATAATTCATGCCTAGAAAAGTGATCACAAATAATAGCTAAAAACGCCGAAAACTCAATATTTAAGGAGTTATGGCCATTTTAAAGTTTTCAATAATTCATGCCTAGAAAAGTGATCACAAATAATAGCTAAAAACGCCGAAAACTCAATATTTAAGGAGTTATGGCCAGTTTAAAGTTTTCAATAATTCATGCCTAGAAAAGTGATCACAAATAATAGCTAAAAACGCCGAAAACTCAATATTTAAGGAGTTATGGCCATTTTAAAGTTTTCAATAATTCATGCCTAGAAAAGTGATCACAAATAATAGCTAAAAACGCCGAAAACTCAATATTTAAGGAGTTATGGCCAGTTTAAAGTTTTCAATAATTCATGCCTAGAAAAGTGATCACAAATAATAGCTAAAAACGCCGAAAACTCAATATTTAAGGAGTTATGGCCATTTTAGAGTTTTCAATAATTCATGCCTAGAAAAGTGATCACAAATAATAGCTAAAAACGCCGAAAACTCAATATTTAAGGAGTTATGGCCATTTTAGAGTTTTCAATAATTCATGCCTAGAAAAGTGAGCACAAATAATAGCTAAAAACGCCGAAAACTCAATATTTAAGGAGTTATGGCCATTTTAAAGTTTTCAATAATTCATGCCCAGAAAAGTGATCACAAATAATAACTAAAAACGCCGAAAACTCACTATTTAAGGAGTTATGGCCACTTTAAAGTTTTCAATAATTCATGCCTAGAAAATGAGCACAAATAATAGCTAAAAACGCCGAAAACTCAATATTTAAGGAGTTATGGCCATTTTAAAGTTTTCAATAATTTATGCCTAGAAAAGTGAGCACAAATAATAGCTAAAAACGCCGAAAACTCAATATTTAAGGAGTTATGGCCATTTTAAAGTTTTCAATAATTCATGCCTAGAAAAGTGATCACAAATTATAGCTAAAAACGCCGAAAACACAATATTTAAGGAGTTATGGCCACATTAAAGTTTTCAATAATTCATGCCCAGAAAAGTGATCACAAATAATAGCTAAAAACGCCGAAAACTCAATATTTAAGGAGTTATGACCACATTAAAGTTTTCAATAATTCATGCCCAGAAAAGTGATCACAAATAATAGCTAAAAACGCCGAAAACTCAATATTTAAGGAGTTATGGCCACTTTAAAGTTTTCAATAATTCATGCCTAGAAAAGTGATCACAAATAATAGCTAAAAACGCCGAAAACTCAATATTTAAGGAGTTATGGCCACATTAGAGTTTTCAATAATTCATGCCCAGAAAAGTGATCACAAATAATAGCTAAAAACGCCGAAAACTCTATATTTAAGGAGTTATGGCCATTTTAAAGTTTTCAATAATTCATGCCCAGAAAAGTGATCACAAATAATAGCTAAAAACGCCAAAAACTCAATATTTAAGGAGTTATGGCCATTTTAAACTTTTCAATAACTCAATATTTAAGGAGTTATGGCCATTTTAAAGTTTTCAATAATTCATGCCCAGAAAAGTGATCACAAATAATAGCTAAAAACGCCGAAAACTCAATATTTAAGGAGTTATGGCCACTTTAAAGTTTTCAATAATTCATGCCTAGAAAAGTGATCACAAATAATAGCTAAAAACGCCGAAAACTCAATATTTAAGGAGTTATGGCCATTTTAAAGTTTTCAATAATTCATGCCCAGAAAAGTGATCACAAATAATAGCTAAAAACGCCGAAAACTCAATATTTAAGGAGTTATGGCCATTTTAAAGTTTTCAATAATTTATGCCCAGAAAAGTGATCACAAATAATAGCTAAAAACGCCAAAAACTCAATATTTAAGGAGTTATGGCCACTTTAAAGTTTTCAATAATTCATGCCTAGAAAAGTGATCACAAATAATAGCTAAAAACGCCGAAAACCCAATATTTAAGGAGTTATGGCCATTTGAAAGTTTTCAATAATTCATGCCTAGAAAAGTGATCACAAATAATAGCTAAAAACGCCGAAAACTCAATATTTAAGGAGTTATGGCCATTTTAAAGTTTTCAATAATTCATGCCTAGAAAAGTGATCACAAATAATAGCTAAAAACGCCGAAAACTCAATATTTAGGGAGTTATGGCCATTTTAAAGTTTTCAATAATTCATGCCTAGAAAAGTGATCACAAATAATAGCTAAAAACGCCGAAAACTCAATATTTAAGGAGTTATGGCCATTTTAAAGTTTTCAATAATTCATGCCTAGAAAAGTGATCACAAATAATAGCTAAAAACGCCGAAAACTCAATATTTAAGGAGTTATGGCCATTTTAAAGTTTTCAATAATTCATGCATAGAAAAGTGATTAAAGTTTTCAATAATTCATGCCTAGAAAAGTGATCACAAATAATAGCTAAAAACGCCGAAAACTCAATATTTAAGGAGTTATGGCCATTTTAGAGTTTTCAATAATTCATGCCTAGAAAAGTTATTAAAGTTTTCAATAATTCATGCATAGAAAAGTGATCACAAATAGTGGCAAAAAATTCCGAAAACTCAATATTTAAGGAGTTATGGCCATTTTAAAGTTTTCAATAAGTCATGCCTAGAAAAGTGATCACAAATAATAGCTAAAAACGCCGAAAACTCAATATTTAAGGAGTTATGGCCATTTTAAAGTTTTCAATAATTCATGCCTAGAAAAGTGATCACAAATAATAGCTAAAAACACCGAAAACTCAATATTTAAGGAGTTATGGCCATTTTAAAGTTTTCAATAATTCATGCCTAGAAAAGTGATCACAAATAATAGCTAAAAACGCCGAAAACTCAATATTTAAGGAGTTATGGCCATTTTAAAGTTTTCAATAATTCATGCCCAGAAAAGTGATCACAAATAATAGCTAAAAACGCCGAAAACTCAATATTTAAGGAGTTATGGCCATTTTAAAGTTTTCAATAATTCATGCCCAGAAAAGTGATCACAAATAATAGCTAAAAACGCCGAAAACTCAATATTTAAGGAGTTATGGCCACTTTAAAGTTTTCAATAATTCATGCCTAGAAAAGTGATCACAAATAATAGCTAAAAACGCCGAAAACCCAATATTTAAGGAGTTATGGCCATTTGAAAGTTTTCAATAATTCATGCCTAGAAAAGTGATCACAAATAATAGCTAAAAACGCCGAAAACTCAATATTTAAGGAGTTATGGCCATTTTAAAGTTTTCAATAATTCATGCCTAGAAAAGTGATCACAAATAATAGCTAAAAACGCCGAAAACTCAATATTTAGGGAGTTATGGCCATTTTAAAGTTTTCAATAATTCATGCCTAGAAAAGTGATCACAAATAATAGCTAAAAACGCCGAAAACTCAATATTTAAGGAGTTATGGCCATTTTAAAGTTTTCAATAATTCATGCCTAGAAAAGTGATCGCAAATAATAGCTAAAAACGCCGAAAACCCAATATTTAAGGAGTTATGGCCATTTTAAAGTTTTCAATAATTCATGCCTAGAAAAGTGATCACAAATAATAGCTAAAAACGCCGAAAACTCAATATTTAAGGAGTTATGGCCATTTTAAAGTTTTCAATAATTCATGCATAGAAAAGTGATTAAAGTTTTCAATAATTCATGCCTAGAAAAGTGATCACAAATAATAGCTAAAAACGCCGAAAACTCAATATTTAAGGAGTTATGGCCATTTTAGAGTTTTCAATAATTCATGCCTAGAAAAGTTATTAAAGTTTTCAATAATTCATGCATAGAAAAGTGATCACAAATGAGTTATGGCCATTTTAAAGTTTTCAATAATTCATGCCTAGAAAAGTGATCACAAATAATAGCTAAAAACGCCGAAAACCCAATATTTAAGGAGTTATGGCCATTTTAAAGTTTTCAATAATTCATGCCTAGAAAAGTGATCACAAATAATAGCTAAAAACGCCGAAAACTCAATATTTAAGGAGTTATGGCCACATTAGAGTTTTCAATAATTCATGCCCAGAAAAGTGATCACAAATAATAGCTAAAAACGCCGAAAACTCTATATTTAAGGAGTTATGGCCATTTTAAAGTTTTCAATAATTCATGCCCAGAAAAGTGATCACAAATAATAGCTAAAAACGCCGAAAACTCAATATTTAAGGAGTTATGGCCATTTTAAAGTTTTCAATAATTCATGCCCAGAAAAGTGATCACAAATAATAGCTAAAAACGCCGAAAACTCACTATTTAAGGAGTTATGGCCACTTTAAAGTTTTCAATAATTCATGCCTAGAGAAGTGATCACAAATAATGGCTAAAAACGCCGAAAACTCAATATTTAAGGAGTTATGGCCACATTAGAGTTTTCAATAATTCATGCCCAGAAAAGTGATCACAAATAATAGCTAAAAACGCCGAAAACTCTATATTTAAGGAGTTATGGCCATTTTAAAGTTTTCAATAATTCATGCCCAGAAAAGTGATCACAAATAATAGCTAAAAACGCCAAAAACTCAATATTTAAGGAGTTATGGCCATTTTAAAGTTTTCAATAATTCATGCCCAGAAAAGTGATCACAAATAATAGCTAAAAACGCCGAAAACTCAATATTTAAGGAGTTATGGCCATTTTAAAGTTTTCAACAATTCATGCCTAGAGAAGTGGTCACAAATAATGGCTAAAAACGCCGAAAACTCAATATTTAAGGAGTTATGGCCATTTTAAAGTTTTCAATAATTCATGCCCAGAAAAGTGATCACAAATAATAGCTAAAAACGCCGAAAACTCAATATTTAAGGAGTTATGGCCACTTTAAAGTTTTCAATAATTCATGCCTAGAAAAGTGATCACAAATAATAGCTAAAAACGCCGAAAACTCAATATTTAAGGAGTTATGGCCACATTAGAGTTTTCAATAATTCATGCCCAGAAAAGTGATCACAAATAATAGCTAAAAACGCCGAAAACTCTATATTTAAGGAGTTATGGCCATTTTAAAGTTTTCAATAATTCATGCCCAGAAAAGTGATCACAAATAATAGCTAAAAACGCCAAAAACTCAATATTTAAGGAGTTATGGCCATTTTAAAGTTTTCAATAATTCATGCCTAGAAAAGTGATCACAAATAATAGCTAAAAACGCCGAAAACTCAATATTTAAGGAGTTATGGCCATTTTAAAGTTTTCAATAATTCATGCCCAGAAATGTGATCACAAATAATAGCTAAAAACGCCGAAAACTCAATATTTAAGGAGTTATGGCCATTTTAAAGTTTTCAATAATTCATGCCTAGAAAAGTGATCACAAATAATAGCTAAAAACGCCGAAAACTCAATATTTAAGGAGTTATGGCCATTTTAAAGTTTTCAATAATTCATGCCCAGAAAAGTGATCACAAATAATAGCTAAAAACGCCGAAAACTCAATATTTAAGGAGTTATGGCCATTTTAAAGTTTTCAATAATTCATGCCCAGAAAAGTGATCACAAATAATAGCTAAAAACGCCGAAAACTCAATATTTAAGGAGTTATGGCCACTTTAAAGTTTTCAATAATTCATGCCTAGAAAAGTGATCACAAATAATAGCTAAAAACGCCGAAAACCCAATATTTAAGGAGTTATGGCCATTTGAAAGTTTTCAATAATTCATGCCTAGAAAAGTGATCACAAATAATAGCTAAAAACGCCGAAAACTCAATATTTAAGGAGTTATGGCCATTTTAAAGTTTTCAATAATTCATGCCTAGAAAAGTGATCACAAATAATAGCTAAAAACGCCGAAAACTCAATATTTAGGGAGTTATGGCCATTTTAAAGTTTTCAATAATTCATGCCTAGAAAAGTGATCACAAATAATAGCTAAAAACGCCGAAAACTCAATATTTAAGGAGTTATGGCCATTTTAAAGTTTTCAATAATTCATGCCTAGAAAAGTGATCGCAAATAATAGCTAAAAACGCCGAAAACCCAATATTTAAGGAGTTATGGCCATTTTAAAGTTTTCAATAATTCATGCCTAGAAAAGTGATCACAAATAATAGCTAAAAACGCCGAAAACTCAATATTTAAGGAGTTATGGCCATTTTAAAGTTTTCAATAATTCATGCATAGAAAAGTGATTAAAGTTTTCAATAATTCATGCCTAGAAAAGTGATCACAAATAATAGCTAAAAACGCCGAAAACTCAATATTTAAGGAGTTATGGCCATTTTAGAGTTTTCAATAATTCATGCCTAGAAAAGTTATTAAAGTTTTCAATAATTCATGCATAGAAAAGTGATCACAAATAGTGGCAAAAAATTCCGAAAACTCAATATTTAAGGAGTTATGGCCATTTTAAAGTTTTCAATAAGTCATGCCTAGAAAAGTGATCACAAATAATAGCTAAAAACGCCGAAAACTCAATATTTAAGGAGTTATGGCCATTTTAAAGTTTTCAATAATTCATGCCTAGAAAAGTGATCACAAATAATAGCTAAAAACGCCGAAAACTCAATATTTAAGGAGTTATGGCCATTTTAGAGTTTTCAATAATTCATGCCCAGAAAAGTGATCACAAATAATAGCTAAAAACGCCGAAAACTCTATATTTAAGGAGTTATGGCCATTTTAAAGTTTTCAATAATTCATGCCCAGAAAAGTGATCACAAATAATAGCTAAAAACGCCGAAAACTCAATATTTAAGGAGTTATGGCCATTTTAAAGTTTTCAATAATTCATGCCCAGAAAAGTGATCACAAATAATAGCTAAAAACGCCGAAAACTCACTATTTAAGGAGTTATGGCCACTTTAAAGTTTTCAATAATTCATGCCTAGAAAAGTGATCACAAATAATAGCTAAAAACGCTGAAAACTCAATATTTAAGGAGTTATGGCCATTTTAAAGTTTTCAATAATTCATGCCTAGAAAAGTGATCACAAATAATAGCTAAAAACGCCGAAAACTCAATATTTAAGGAGTTATGGCCATTTTAAAGTTTTCAATAATTCGTGCCTAGAAAAGTGATCACAAATAATAGCTAAAAACTCCGAAAACTCAAAATTTAAGGAGTTATGGCCATTTTAAAGTTTTCAATAATTCATGCATAGAAAAGTGATCACAAATAATAGCTAAAAACGCCGAAAACTCAATATTTAAGGAGTTATGGCCATTTTAAAGTTTTCAATAATTCATGCCCCGAAAAGTGATCACAAATAATAGCTAAAAACGCCGAAAACTCAATATTTAAGGAGTTATGGCCATTTTAAAGTTTTCAACAATTCATGCCTAGAGAAGTGATCACAAATAATGGCTAAAAACGCCGAAAACTCAATATTTAAGGAGTTATGGCTATTTTAAAGTTTTCAATAATTCATGCCCAGAAAAGTGATCACAAATAATAGCTAAAAACGCCGAAAACTCAATATTTAAGGAGTTATGGCCATTTTAAAGTTTTCAATAATCCATGCCTAGAAAAGTGATCACAAATAATAGCTAAAAACGCCGAAAACTCAATATTTAAGGAGTTATGGCCATTTTAAAGTTTTCAATAATTCATGCCCAGAAAAGTGATCACAAATAATAGATAAAAACGCCGAAAACTCAATATTTAAGGAGATATGGCCATTTTAAAGTTTTCAATAATCCATGAGTTATGGTCATTTTAAATTTTTCAATAATTCATGCCCAGAAAAGTGATCACAAATAATGGCTAAAAACGCCGAAAACTCAATATTTAAGGAGTTATGGCCATTTTAAAGTTTTCAATAATTCATGCCTAGAAAAGTGATCACAAATAATACCTAAAAACGCCGAAAACTCAATATTTAAGGAGTTATGGCCATTTTAAAGTTTTCCATAATCCATGCCTAGAAAAGTGATCACAAATAATAGCTAAAAACGCCGAAAACTCAATATTTAAGGAGTTATGGCCATTTTAAAGTTTTCAATAATTCATGCCCAGAAAAGTGATCACAAATAATAGCTAAAAACGCCGAAAATTCAATATTTAAGGAGTTATGGCCATTTTAAAGTTTTCAATAATTCATGCCCAGAAAAGTGATCACAAATAATAGCTAAAAACGCCGAAAACTCAATATTTAAGGAGTTATGGCCATTTTAAAGTTTTCAATAATTCATGCCTAGAAAAGTGATCACAAATAATAGCTAAAAACGCTGAAAACTCAATATTTAAGGAGTTATGGCCATTTTAAAGTTTTCAATAATTCATGCCCAGAAAAGTGATCACAGATAATAGCTAACAACGCCGAAAACTCAATATTTAAAGAGTTATGGCCATTTTAAAGTTTTCAATAATTCATGCATAGAAAAGTGATCACAAATAATAGCTAACAAGTAAGCAAAGGCTATAGTCGTGCGGGGCCGACCATGTGATACCCTACAACACTACAATAGATTAGAAGCCCCCTTATGTCCAAATCCATTTTGGAAGATTTCGCTTTTGAAATTATGTGACGGAGCACTGCCCAGATATTACCCTTAGCATTTTGACCAGGGACATTTGCCCAATGAGACCCCTATGTATCTCCTAATTAACACTCTTCTATACGATCTTCTTGTCTACGAAAATTGGCTATATTCGTCAACGAAATCAGCAAAAAAGGCAGAAGTTCGCATTTTGTGTATTTCGGCTATCGCCTGTAAGAAATGTATGTATTTTTCAGACAAAAGTAGTGGTCCATTCTACCCGCTGTCCTAAATTCTAACTTAATGCGAGATTTCGTGTCTTTTGGTTTCTATTTGTGACCTTTATAACGGCTGCAAAATCAGGAAAATTTTTAGTTGTTGGTCCATTTCAACCCCTAAATATATTGCGGTCATCCTTAAAAACAATAGGCCTAGCCTATTGAGCCTAACCCTACCCTTTTCGTAAGGATCGGACGATAATTGCAATCTGTATATAATATCCCAAACCTGTGTTGTAAGGTGGAAAAATATTACAAAATGTACACCTTAATATTATAAGTCAAATTGAAAAAATCGCATGCGATAAAAAATATGAAAAAATAAAAAATGTCAGAAAATACAAAAAGATCTATATTAAGATCATTTTTGACTTATTTTTATGCGATTTTTTTAGATTTTATACTTTTATGTCAAGAGCGCGTTCTGAATTGGCAAAATTTGTCAAAATCGGTCCAGCCATTCTTGAGATATAAGCTTTCCATCTAACATTCCTTTCCTTTGTATATATACATTGTATATATTTCGCTATATATATCCGATATATTTACTATCGGTATCTACATAACGGTCAGAATCGACCTGTTCGTCTATTTATGATTACGCCGGGACTAAAAATATTCGCGGTTTCATAGAAAATTTCACTTATATTTAACACAAATGTTGTGGCCTATTTCACCCGCTAAATATTACCCGATGACCATCAAAATTGGAAGGCTTCAGCCCAGCCCAAAGCTCTAGCTCCATGCTTATTTCCGCGTCGATTGGTCCATAATTGTGACCTGTAGAGCAACTGTAAAATCAAGAAATTTTTCAGTTTTTGGTCCATTTCGACCCCTAAATATTATGCGATCATCTCCAAAAGAAATAGGGTTCTATTCTGACATTGACCCCACCTCCATTCTAAATTTCGTGAAGATCGGGCCATAATTGCGACCTGTAGAGTGATTACAAATTAACATGGACAGACGGACAGACGGACAGACGGACAGACGGACGGACGGACATACATAGCTAGATCGACTCAGCTCGGCGAGCTAGGAAGATCCATATATACTTTCCTATGTGGGAAACCAATATTTCGTGGTGTTACATAATTTTTGGCCCAATCAAACTTATAATACCCCCAACACAAAGTGTTGTAGGGTATAAAAACGCCGAAAACTCAATATTTAAGGAGTTATGGCCATTTTAAAGTCTTCAATAATTCGTATTTTCAATAATTCATGCCTAGAAAAGTGATCACAAATAATAGCTAAAAACGCCGAAAACTCAATATTTAAGGAGTTATGGCCATTTTAAAGTTTTCAATAATTCACGCCTAGAAAAGTGATCACAAATAATAGCTAAAAACGCTGAAAACTCAATATTTAAGGAGTTATGGCCATTTTAAAGTTTTCAATAATCCATGAGTTATGGCCATTTTAAAGTTTTCAATAATTTATGCCCAGAAAAGTGATCACAAATAATGGCTAAAAACGCCGAAAACTCAATATTTAAGGAGTTATGGCCATTTTAAAGTTTTCAATAATTCATGCCTAGAAAAGTGATCACAAATAATAGCTAAAAACGGCGAAAACTCAATATTTAAGGAGTTATGGCCATTTTAAAGTTTTCAATAATTCATGCCTAGAAAAGTGATCACAAATAATAGCTAAAAACGCCGAAAACTCAATATTTAAGGAGTTATGGCCATTTTAAAGTTTTCAATAATTCATGCCCAGAAAAGTGATCACAAATAATAGCTAAAAACGCAGAAAACTCAATATTTAAGGAGTTATGGCCATTTTAAAGTTTTCAATAATTCATTCCTAGAAAAGTGATCACAGATAATAGCTAAAAACGCCGAAAACTCAATATTTAAGGAGTTATGGCCATTTTAAAGTTTTCAATAATTCATGCCTAGAAAAGTGATCACAAATAATAGCTAAAAACGCCGAAAACTCAATATTTAAGGAGTTATGGCCATTTTAAAGTTTTCAATAATTCATGCCTAGAAAAGTGCTTAAAGTTTTCAATAATTCATGCCTAGAAAAGTGATCACAAATAATAGCTAAAAACGCCGAAAACTCAATATTTAAGGAGTTATGGCCATTTTAGAGTTTTCAATAATTCATGCCCAGAAAAGTGATTAAAGTTTTCAATAATTCAAGCATAGAAAAGTGATCACAAATAATGGCTAAAAATTCCGAAAACTCAATATTTAAGGAGTTATGGCCATTTTAAAGTTTTCAATAAGTCATGCCTAGAAAAGTGATCACAAATAATAGCTAAAAACGCCGAAAACTCAATATTTAAGGAGTTATGGCCATTTTAAAGTTTTCAATAATTCATGGCTAAAAAAGTGAGCACAAATAATAGCTAAAAACGCCGAAAACTCAATATTTAAGGAGTTATGGCCATTTTAAAGTTTTCAATAATTCATGCCTAGAAAAGTGAGCACAAATAATAGCTAAAAACGCCGAAAACTCAATATTTAAGGAGTTATGACCATTTTAAAGTTTTCAATAATTCATGCCTAGAAAAGTGATCACAAATTATAGCTAAAAACGCCGAAAACACAATATTTAAGGAGTTATGGCCACATTAAAGTTTTCAATAATTCATGCCTAGAAAAGTGATCACAAATAATAGCTAAAAACGCCGAAAACTCAATATTTAAGGAGGTATGGCCATTTTAAAGTTTTCAATAATTCATGCCTAGAAAAGTGATCACAAATAATAGCTAAAAACGCCGAAAACTCACTATTTAAGGAGTTATGGCCACTTTAAAGTTTTCAATAATTCATGCCTAGAAAAGTGAGCACAAATAATAGCTAAAAACGCCGAAAACTCAATATTTAAGGAGTTATGGCCATTTTAAAGTTTTCAATAATTCATGCCTAGAAAAGTGATCACAAATAATAGCTAAAAACGCCGAAAACTCAATATTTAAGGAGTTATGACCATTTTAAAGTTTTCAATAATTCATGCCTAGAAAAGTGATCACAAATAATAGCTAAAAACGCCGAAAACTCAATATTTAAGGAGTTATGGCCATTTTAAAGTTTTCAATAATTCATGCCTAGAAAAGTGATCACAAATAATAGCTAAAAACGCCGAAAACCCAATATTTAAGGAGTTATGGCCATTTTAAAGTTTTCAATAATTCATGCCCAGAAAAGTGATCACAAATAATAGCTAAAAACGCCGAAAACTCAATATTTAAGGAGTTATGGCCATTTTAAAGTTTTCAATAATTCATGCCTAGAAAAGTGATCGCAAATAATAGCTAAAAACGCCGAAAACCCAATATTTAAGGAGTTATGGCCATTTTAAAGTTTTCAATAATTCATGCCTAGAAAAGTGATCACAAATAATAGCTAAAAACGCCGAAAACTCAATATTTAGGAGTTATGGCCATTTTAAAGTTTTCAATAATTCATGCCTAGAAAAGTGATCGCAAATAATAGCTAAAAACGCCGAAAACTCAATATTTAAGGAGTTATGGCCATAGCTAAAAACGCCGAAAACTCAATATTTAAGGAGTTATGGCCATTTTAAAGTTTTCAATAATTCATGCATAGAAAAGTGATCACAAATAATAGCTAAAAACTCTGAAAACTCAAAATTTAAGGAGTTATGGCCATTTTAAAGTTTTCAATAATTCATGCCTAGAAAAGTGATCACAAATAATAGCTAAAAACGCCGAAAACTCAATATTTAAGGAGTTATGGCCATTTTAAAGTTTTCAATAATTCATGCCTAGAAAAGTGATCACAAATAATAGCTAAAAAACGCCGAAAACTCAATATTTAAGGAGTTATGGTCATTTTAAAGTTTTCAATAATTCATGCCTAGAAAAGTGATCACAAATAATAGCTAAAAACGCCGAAAACTCAATATTTAAGGAGTTATGGCCATTTTAAAGTTTTCAATAATTCATGCCCAGAAAAGTGATCACAAATAATAGCTAAAAACGCCGAAAACTCAATATTTAAGGAGTTATGGCCATTTTAAAGTTTTCAATAATTCATGCCTAGAAAAGTGATCACAAATAATAGCTAAAAACGCCGAAAACTCAATATTTAAGGAGTTATGGCCATTTTAAAGTTTTCAATAATTCATGCCTAGAAAAGTGATCACAAATAATAGCTAAAAACGCCGAAAACTCAATATTTAAGGAGTTATGGCCATTTTAAAGTTTTCAATAATTCGTGCCCAGAAAAGTGATCACAAATAATAGCTAAAAACGCCGAAAACTCAATATTTAAGGAGTTATGGCCATTTTAAAGTTTTCAATAATTCACGCCGAAAACTCAATATTTAAGGAGTTATGGCCATTTTAAAGTTTTCAATAATTCATGCCCAGAAAAGTGATCACAAATAATAGCTAAAAACGCCGAAAACTCAATATTTAAGGAGTTATGGCCATTTTAAAGTTTTCAATAATTCATGCCTAGAAAAGTGATCACAAATAATAGCTAAAAACGCCGAAAACTCAATATTTAAGGAGTTATGGCCATTTTGAAGTTTTCAATAATTCACGCCCAGAAAAGTGATCACAAATAATAGCTAAAAACGCCGAAAACTCAATATTTAAGGAATTATGGCCATTTTAAAGTTTTCAATAATTCATGCCCAGAAAAGTGATCACAAATAATAGCTAAAAACGCCGAAAACTCAATATTTAAGGAGTTATGGCCATTTTAAAGTTTTCAATAATTCATGCCTAGAAAAGTGATCACAAATAATAGCTAAAAATGCCGAAAACTCAATATTTAAGGAGTTATGGCCATTTTAAAGTTTTCAATAATTCATGCCTAGAAAAGTGATCACAAATAATAGCTAAAAACGCCGAAAACTCAATATTTAAGGAGTTATGGCCATTTTAAAGTTTTCAATAATTCATGCCTAGAAAAGTGATCACAAATAATAAGTATAAACGCTGAAAACTCAATATTTAAGGAGTTATGGCCATTTTAAAGTTTTCAATAATTCATGCCCAGAAAAGTGATCACAAATAATGGCTAAAATCGCCGAAAACTCAATATTTAAGGAGTTATGACCATTTTAAAGTTTTCAATAATTCGTGCCTAGAAAAGTGATCACAAATAATAGCTAAAAACGCCGAAAACTCAATATTTAAGGAGTTATGGCCATTTTAAAGTTTTCAATAATTCATGCATAGAAAAGTGATCACAAATAATAGCTAAAAACGCCGAAAACTCAATATTTAAGGAGTTATGGCCATTTTAAAGTTTTCAATAATTCGTGCCCAGAAAAGTGATCACAAATAATAGCTAAAAACGCCGAAAACTCAATATTTAAGGAGTTATGGCCATTTTAAAGTTTTCAATAATTCATGCCTAGAAAAGTGATCACAAATAATAGCTAAAAACGCCGAAAACTCAATATTTAAGGAGTTATGGCCATTTTAAAGTTTTCAATAATTCATGCCTAGAAAAGTGCTTAAAGTTTTCAATAATTCATGCCTAGAAAAGTGATCACAAATAATAGCTAAAAACGCCGAAAACTCAATATTTAAGGAGTTATGGCCATTTTAGAGTTTTCAATAATTCATGCCCAGAAAAGTGATTAAAGTTTTCAATAATTCAAGCATAGAAAAGTGATCACAAATAATGGCTAAAAATTCCGAAAACTCAATATTTAAGGAGTTATGGCCATTTTAAAGTTTTCAATAATTCATGCCTAGAAAAGTGATCACAAATAATAGCTAAAAACGCCGAAAACTCAATATTTAAGGAGTTATGGCCATTTTAAAGTTTTCAATAATTCATGCCTAAAAAAGTGATCACAAATAATAGCTAAAAACGCCGAAAACTCAATATTTAAGGAGTTATGGCCATTTTAAAGTTTTCAATAATTCATGCCTAGAAAAGTGATCACAAATAATAGCTAAAAACGCCGAAAACTCAATATTTAAGGAGTTATGACCATTTTAAAGTTTTCAATAATTCATGCCTAGAAAAGTGATCACAAATTATAGCTAAAAACGCCGAAAACACAATATTTAAGGAGTTATGGCCACATTAAAGTTTTCAATAATTCATGCCCAGAAAAGTGATCACAAATAATAGCTAAAAACGCCGAAAACTCAATATTTAAGGAGGTATGGCCATTTTAAAGTTTTCAATAATTCATGCCTAGAAAAGTGATCACAAATAATAGCTAAAAACGCCGAAAACTCACTATTTAAGGAGTTATGGCCACTTTAAAGTTTTCAATAATTCATGCCTAGAAAAGTGAGCACAAATAATAGCTAAAAACGCCGAAAACTCAATATTTAAGGAGTTATGGCCATTTTAAAGTTTTCAATAATTCATGCCTAGAAAAGTGAGCACAAATAATAGCTAAAAACGCCGAAAACTCAATATTTAAGGAGTTATGACCATTTAAAGTTTTCAATAATTCATGCCTAGAAAAGTGATCACAAATAATAGCTAAAAACGCCGAAAACTCAATATTTAAGGAGTTATGGCCACTTTAAAGTTTTCAATAATTCATGCCTAGAAAAGTGATCACAAATAATAGCTAAAAACGCCGAAAACCCAATATTTAAGGAGTTATGGCCATTTTAAAGTTTTCAATAATTCATGCCCAGAAAAGTGATCACAAATAATAGCTAAAAACGCCGAAAACTCAATATTTAAGGAGTTATGGCCATTTTAAAGTTTTCAATAATTCATGCCTAGAAAAGTGATCGCAAATAATAGCTAAAAACGCCGAAAACCCAATATTTAAGGAGTTATGGCCATTTTAAAGTTTTCAATAATTCATGCCTAGAAAAGTGATCACAAATAATAGCTAAAAACGCCGAAAACTCAATATTTAGGAGTTATGGCCATTTTAAAGTTTTCAATAATTCATGCCTAGAAAAGTGATCGCAAATAATAGCTAAAAACGCCGAAAACCCAATATTTAAGGAGTTATGGCCATTTTAAAGTTTTCAATAATTCATGCCTAGAAAAGTGATCACAAATAATAGCTAAAAACGCCGAAAACTCAATATTTAAGGAGTTATGGCCATTTTAAAGTTTTCAATAATTCATGCATAGAAAAGTGATCACAAATAATAGCTAAAAACTCTGAAAACTCAAAATTTAAGGAGTTATGGCCATTTTAAAGTTTTCAATAATTCATGCCTAGAAAAGTGATCACAAATAATAGCTAAAAACGCCGAAAACTCAATATTTAAGGAGTTATGGCCATTTTAAAGTTTTCAATAATTCATGCCTAGAAAAGTGATCACAAATAATAGCTAAAAACGCCGAAAACTCAATATTTAAGGAGTTATGGTCATTTTAAAGTTTTCAATAATTCATGCCTAGAAAAGTGATCACAAATAATAGCTAAAAACGCCGAAAACTCAATATTTAAGGAGTTATGGCCATTTTAAAGTTTTCAATAATTCATGCCCAGAAAAGTGATCACAAATAATAGCTAAAAACGCCGAAAACTCAATATTTAAGGAGTTATGGCCATTTTAAAGTTTTCAATAATTCATGCCTAGAAAAGTGATCACAAATAATAGCTAAAAAACGCCGAAAACTCAATATTTAAGGAGTTATGGCCATTTAAAGTTTTCAATAATTCATGCCTAGAAAAGTGATCACAAATAATAGCTAAAAACGCCGAAAACTCAATATTTAAGGAGTTATGGCCATTTTAAAGTTTTCAATAATTCGTGCCCAGAAAAGTGATCACAAATAATAGCTAAAAACGCCGAAAACTCAATATTTAAGGAGTTATGGCCATTTAAAGTTTTCAATAATTCATGCCTAGAAAAGTGATCACAAATAATAGCTAAAAACGCCGAAAACTCAATATTTAAGGAGTTATGACCATTTTAAAGTTTTCAATAATTCATGCCTAGAAAAGTGATCACAAATAATAGCTAAAAACGCCGAAAACTCAATATTTAAGGAGTTATGGCCATTTTAAAGTTTTCAATAATTCATGCCTAGAAAAGTGATCACAAATAATAGCTAAAAACGCCGAAAACCCAATATTTAAGGAGTTATGGCCATTTTAAAGTTTTCAATAATTCATGCCCAGAAAAGTGATCACAAATAATAGCTAAAAACGCCGAAAACTCAATATTTAAGGAGTTATGGCCATTTTAAAGTTTTCAATAATTCATGCCTAGAAAAGTGATCGCAAATAATAGCTAAAAAACGCCGAAAACCCAATATTTAAGGAGTTATGGCCATTTTAAAGTTTTCAATAATTCATGCCTAGAAAAGTGATCACAAATAATAGCTAAAAACGCCGAAAACTCAATATTTAGGAGTTATGGCCATTTTAAAGTTTTCAATAATTCATGCCTAGAAAAGTGATCGCAAATAATAGCTAAAAACGCCGAAAACCAATATTTAAGGAGTTATGGCCATTTTAAAGTTTTCAATAATTCATGCCTAGAAAAGTGATCACAAATAATAGCTAAAAACGCCGAAAACTCAATATTTAAGGAGTTATGGCCATTTTAAAGTTTTCAATAATTCATGCATAGAAAAGTGATCACAAATAATAGCTAAAAACTCTGAAAACTCAAAATTTAAGGAGTTATGGCCATTTTAAAGTTTTCAATAATTCATGCCTAGAAAAGTGATCACAAATAATAGCTAAAAACGCCGAAAACTCAATATTTAAGGAGTTATGGCCATTTTAAAGTTTTCAATAATTCATGCATAGAAAAGTGATCACAAATAATAGCTAAAAACGCCGAAAACTCAATATTTAAGGAGTTATGGTCATTTTTAAAGTTTTCAATAATTCATGCCTAGAAAAGTGATCACAAATAATAGCTAAAACGCGCCCGAAACTCATATTTAAGGAGTTATGGCCATTTTAAAGTTTCAATAATTCATGCCCAGAAAAGTGATCACAATAATAGCTTAAAAACGCCGAAAAACTCAATATTTAAGGAGTTATGGCCATTTTAAAGTTTTCAATAATTCATGCCTAGAAAAGTGATCACAATAATAGCTAAAAACGCGCGAAAAACTCAATATTTAAGGAGTTATGGCCATTTTAAAGTTTTCAATAATTCATGCCTAGAAAAGTGATCACAAATAATAGCTAAAAACGCCGAAAACATCAATATTTAGGAGTTTATGGCCATTTTAAAGTTTTCAATAATTCGTGCCCAGAAAAGTGATCACAAATAATAGCTAAAACGCCGAAACACTCAATATTTAAGGAGTTATGGCCATTTTAAAGTTTTCAATAATTCATGCCCAGAAAAGTGATCACAAATAATAGCTAAAAACGCCGAAAACTCAATATTTAAGGAGTTATGGCCATTTAAAGTTTTCAATAATTCATGCCCAGAAAAGTGATCACAAATAATAGCTAAAAACGCCGAAAACTCAATATTTAAGGAGTTATGGCCATTTTAAAGTTTTCAATAATTCATGCCTAGAAAAGTGATCACAAATAATAGCTAAAAACGCCGAAAACTCAATATTTAAGGAGTTATGGCCATTTTTGAAGTTTTCAATAATTCACGCCCAGAAAAGTGATCACAAATAATAGCTAAAAACGCCGAAAACTCAATATTTAAGGAATTATGGCCATTTTAAAGTTTTCATAATTCATGCCCAGAAAAGTGATCACAAATAATAGCTAAAAACGCCGGAAAACTCAATATTTAAGGAGTTATGGCCATTTTAAAGTTTTTCAATAATTCCTGCCTAGAAAAGTGATCACAAATAATAGCTAAAAATGCCGAAAACTCAATATTTAAGGAGTTATGGGCCATTTAAAAAGTTTCAATAATTCATGCCTAGAAAAGGGATCACAAATAATAGCTAAAAAACGCCGAAAACCTCAATATTTAAGGAGTTATGACCATTTAAAAGTTTTCAATAATTCATAGCCTAGAAAAGTGATCACAAATAATAGTATAAACGCTGAAAACTCAATATTTAAGGAGTTATGGCCATTTTAAAGTTTTCAATAATTCATGCCCAGAAAAGTGATCACAAAGAATGGCTAAAATCGCCGAAAACTCAATATTAAGGAGTTATGACCATTTTAAAGTTTTCAATAATTCGTGCCTAGAAAAGTGATCACAAATAATAGCTAAAAACGCCGAAAACTCAATATTAAGGAGTTATGGCCATTTTAAAGTTTTCAATAATTCATGCATAGAAAGTGATCACAAATAATAGCTAAAACGCCGAAAACTCAATATTAAGGAGTTATGGCCATTTTAAAGTTTTCAATAATTCATGCATAGAAAAGTGATCACAAATAATAGCTAAAACGCCCCCGAAACTCAATATTTAAGGAGTTATGGCCATTTAAAGTTTTCAATAATTCATGCCCAGAAAAGTGATCACAAATAATGAGCTAAAAACGCCGAAAACTCAATATTAAGGAGTTATGGCCATTTTAAAGTTTTCAATAATTCATGCCCAGAAAAGTGATCACAGATAATAGCTAACAACGCCGAAAACTCAATATTAAGGAGTTATGGCCATTTTAAAGTTTTCAATAATTCATGCCTAGAAAAATGATCAGCAAATAATAGCTAAAAACGCCGTAAACTCAATATTTAAGGAGTTATGGCCATTTTAAAGTTGCCAATAATTCATGCCTAAAAAAGTGATTCACAAATAATAGCTAAAAACGCCGAAAACTCCATATTTAAGGAGTTATGGCCATTTAAAGTTTTCAATAATTCATACCTAAAAAAGTGATCACAAATAATAGCTAAAAACGCCCGAAAAACTCAATATTTAAGGAGTTATGGCCATTTTAAAGTTTTTCAATAATTCATGCCTAAAAAAGTGATCACAAATAATAGCTAAAAACGCCGAAAACTCAATATATAAGGAGTTATGGCCATTTTAAATTTTTCAATAATACATGCCTAGAAAAGTGATCACAATAATAGCTAAAAAACGCCGAAACTCAATATTTAAGAGTTATGGCCATTTTAAAGTTTTCAATAATTCATTGCCTATAAAAGTGATCACAAATAATAGCTAAAAACGCCGAAAACTCAATATTTGAGGAGTTATGGCCATTTGAAAGTTTTCAATAATTCATGCCTAGAAAAGTGATCACAAATAATAGCTAAAAACGCGCCAAAAACTCAATATTTAAGGAGTTATGGCCATTTAAAGTTTCAATAATTCATGCCTAGAAAGTGATCACAAATAATAGCTAAAA